>NW_020174561.1:2839464-2854434 GCF_003031525.2 Neophocaena asiaeorientalis asiaeorientalis | reverse complement strand
ACCCCCAAAAAAAAAAAAAAAAAAAAAAAAAAGAAAATTAAAACTTCTGCTCTGCAAAAGAAACTGATAAATGAATGAAAAGCCACAGACCAAATAAAAATATATACAAAATGCATATATGATAAAGGATGTACATCCAAAACAGGCAAAGAACTCTTAAAACTCAATAAGAATAAATTAACAATCCAACTAAAACTTGGGCAAAAAGACTGAACAGACACCTCACCAAAGAAGATACACAGATGGCAAATAAGCATACAAAAAGATACTCAACATCATATGGCATTAGGACTTGCTAATTAAAACGATGAGCTATGACGATAAACCTATTAGAATAACTAAAATCCAAAATACTGCTAACACCAAATGCTGATGAGAATGTGTAACAGGAACTGTCATTTATCCCTGGTAGGAATACAAAATGCAACAGCCAGTTTGGAAGACAGTTTGTCAGTTTCTCACAAAGTTAAACACAGGTTTCCCATATGACACAGCAAACATGCTCCTAGATATTTACCAAAATCAACTGTAAACTTACGTCCATGCACAAACCAGCAAATGAGTGTTTATAGCAGCTTTATTCATAACTGCCAAACATTGAAGAAATTGCAATTTCTTTTAATAGGTGAATGGATAAATAAACTGTGGTATATCCACACTAAAATGCAATATTTTTCATCAATAAAAAGTAACAAGATATCAAGCCACATAAAGGCATGGAGGAATCTTAGATGCATATTGCTGAGTGAAAGAAACCAGTTTGTAAATACCACCTACTGCATGGTTCCAACTATGACATTCTGGAAAAGGCAAAATTATAAAGAAGGTAAAATATCAATGGACCCTAGGGTTTCAGCAGGAGAGAGGAGGGATAAATAGGTGGAGGAGAGGGTATTTTTAGGGCAGTGAAACTATTCTGTGTGATACTGCAATGGTGGGTATATGACATGCATTTGTGAAAACCGAAACTTATATATCTGTACAGACTAAAACCTAGTGTAAACTATGGACTTTAGCTAGTAACAATGTATCAATACTGGTTCATCAATTTTAACAAATGTATCATATTAATGCAAGGTATTCATAATAGGGGAAAGTGGGGGTGGGGAGAGGGAGACAGGGTAACGTAAACCCTCTATACTTTCCACACGATTTTTCTGTAAATCTAAACCAGCTGAAAAAATAAAGTCTATTAATAAAAAAAGATACAAGCTAACTATCTATATTAGAAATCAGACCTTCAAACATAAATTTGGACCACAGCCAAGAATAATCAGATAATTGAGGAAACGGGAGCAAAGAAGAGAGCAACTACATGAATATTAATTGAAAATTTTTTTCAATGATGAGAACTTAAAAAATAAATTAGTATCTTCAGATATATTTAATTAGTTATTATTGCAAAAGGAGGGGGAGGCTGCTCTTAAAATACAGCAACTAGCAAATGCAGAATACTTTGATGGAAAATAAAAAATAACACCTTACCATTAAAAATTCAAAGATAAGTGTCACAATATCTGGTATCCAATAAAAAAGTTACCAAGTACGTGAAAAAGCTCTTACCGTGCTAGAGCAAAGATAGAACATGTTAAGTAGAAACACAGAACATACTTTTTAAAATCCAAATTAAACCCCAGAGATGAAAACTATAACATCTGAGATGAAAAAACTAACATCTAAGTGGTATTAATGGCAGATTAGACATTGTAGACAAAAAAGATTAGTGACTTTAAAGACATAGCACTAGCTACTATCTAAAAGAAACAGCGAGAGAATAAGATGGAAAGAAAAAAAAAGAGCTGTACAGTAGTGAAGTCTAGGACAACTTCAAGCAGTCTATATGTGTCTAGTGTTTTTGAAGTCAAGCTTTTTTTGGGAGGGCGTGGATATTTGGGGGGAAAAAAGACTGAAAATTTTCCAAACTTGATATAAACTTACTATAAACTCACATATCCAAGAAGTTTAAGAAATCCCAACATAAGAAACAATAAGAAAACTAGAGCAAAGCACATCATAATCAGAGGCCTTAAAACCAGTAATAAAGAGAAAAATCTTAGAGGTGATCAGAGAAAAAAGACATGTTGTATACAGAAGATTAAAGAAAAGGACAACAGCAAATTTCCTGTCAGCAGTAACTGCAAACCAGAAGATACTGGAGCAACATCTTTACAGAAAGAAGAAAAACAAAAAACAAAAAAACTATCAATCTAGAATTATATATCCAGAAAAAATATCTTTCAAGATTCAGTGCAAGATACAGACTTTTTCAGAGATACAAAGCTGAAAGAATTTACCAGCAGCAGACCTGTACTACAAGAAATGTTTAAGGGGGGGGGGTAAGAAAGAAAAGGAAGAAAAGGAAGGAAGGAACGAAGGGAGGGAGGGAGAGGAAAAAATACTCTGAAGAAAACTGATAGCAGAGAGAAGTCTGGATCTAGACAAAGGAATTAAAGGCAACAGAAATGATAACAAGTGGATAAATATAAGAATTTTTTTTCCTTACCATCAAATCTCCTTAAAAGATACTTGAATCATTATGGCAAAATAACAATGTATCAAGGAATTTAAAGGAAAAATGTATGGCAACAATATAGCATAATGGCTTGAAGGGAAGAAATGGAACTGTGCTATTGTACAGTTCTTATACTAAATGTGAAGTGATATAATAGCCTTTGAAAGTAGACTGTAATAAGTTATATACTGTAAGCCCTAAAGCAACTACAGAAACAAAATAAAGAGTTACAACCAATAAACCAGAAAAAGAGGTTAAAAGAAAATTAAAAAATACTAATCCAATCTAAAGAAAGCCAGAAAGAGGAGGAGGAAAGGAACAAAGAAAATGTGAGACAAACAGAAAACAAGTAGCAAGATGGTAGATTTAAACCCAATCATATCAATAATCATCTAATTAAATGTAAATGGTCTAAACACCCAAAGTAAATACTACCAGACTGGGCTTAAAAAGCAAGACCTAACTATGTGCCGCCTATATGAAACCCATTTTAAGTATGAACACTCAAAGAGATTAAAAATAAAAGAATGCAAAAAAATTATAACACCAATCAAAAGAAAGCTTCAGTAGCTTTATTAATAACAAAGTTGACTTCAGAGCAAAGTATATCAGGGACAAAGGGGGTCATTTCATGATGGTCAACTCTTCAAACAGGACATAACTGTTGTAAATGTTTATGTACGTGATAAACAGGTTCAAAACAAGTGAAGAGAAACTGATAGAACTGCAAAGTGAAACAAATTCATAATAACAGTGGAAGAATTCAATGCCTTTCTCTCAAAAAATTGATAGAGCAAGTAGAAAATCAGTAAGGAGAGAGACGACTTAAACTACACTACGGACCATCTTGATATAATTAACATTTTCTGAACACTCCACACAACAGTGGAGTACACATTATTTTCAAAGGCATGTGCAATGCCAATTTAGACCATATTCTTATCAATAAAAAGGATCCATGTATTTTCTAACATAATAGAATTAAGTTACAGAAATTCTGATAGAAATCAGTAACAGAAAGACATCTGGAAAATCCCTAAATCTTTGGACACTAAATTGCATACTTCTAGAAAACCTGTGGGTCAAAGAAATGAAAAGGAAAATTTCATTTAATTTAAATTAAATGAAAAAACAACATGTCCAATATGTGGGATGCCAGTAAAGCAGTATTTACAAGAAAATGTATAGCACTAAATCTCTACATTAGAAAAAGAAAAAGGTCTCAAATCAATTACCTGAGTAGTTACCACCTTAAAAAAGAAAAGCAATTTAAACCCAATGTAAGCAAAAGGAAATAATATCAGAACAGAAATCAATAAAATAGAAAACAAGAAAAACAACAGAAATCAGTTAAACTTAAATCTGTTAAGAAAATCAATAAAAATAACAAATCTCTAGCCAGACTGATTAGGACAAAAAAAACCTTATATAATGCCTGCTATTTATTTCCAAATAATACAGGAAAGGCAAAAGTGGGTAGCGATATAAAGCAAACAAGACTGGCCATGATTGATGCCCACTAAAGCTCAGTGACAGGTCCACGTAGATTCATTATCCTATTTTACTTTGTATATGTTTAAAAGCTTCCATAATAAAAATGTTAAAAAAAAAAAAGCATGAGGTCAATCTATATGTACATAATATAATCTGCCCAGAATATGACCCCTTTCAGGTAAAATGCAGAGATACGTATTCATATACATACATACAAACAAAAAGGAAGGGAAAGAGACACATCAAAACCTTAAGAGCTTTCTATGGAGCCTAATTGTATTAGGGGATGAGAAGTGTAAAGGGCTGTTTTAACTCCAAATAGTGCAGACTGCGTGCGCGCGCGCGTGTGTGTGTGTGTGTGTGTGTGTGTGGTGTGTGTCTAAACAATGAGTATAAATGGGTATCGCTTTTGTACCTAAAAAAAAAAAAAAAAAATTTTAATGGCTAGTACGGACGATATGAAAACTATATAACTACAGAAGGAAATAAGACAAGTGGCAAATAAAACAGACTTGCTTGCCAATGGAAATCCCCACTATGTCAATTTTTCTTAAATTCATCTACAAATCCAATGTTATTTTAAAGCAAATATTCTTTTGGTGGGAGATGGGGTGGGAGGTAGTCTTGAAAAAATACTAAGCATAGGCACATAAAAATAGCTAGAAAATACTGAAAAGGAGAGTAATAAGGGACTTTAATCAAACTATGTCATAATTATAAAGCTATACTAATTAAAAATTCAGTATACTGGCAAAGAAATAAACAAAAAATAAGAGAATGGAGAAATGGATCTAAGTACATCTGGTAAGACAGTGTTTCAAATAGGTGGGAGAAAATCAATTGCTCAATAAATGACATTGTTTGTAAAAAGGTAGCACTGGCTTTCTACTACCCTTGTTTTCCAAAGTCACTTCCAGAAAGATCAAAGATAACAGGTACAAAATAAGACCATAGAAGTACTAGGAAAATGTGAGTAAATATTTTTGCAGTTCTCAACTAGGACAGTATTAAATAAGAACTTGATATTCTAGAAAGATTATCATATTTAACTACACAAAATTTAAAACTTATGCAATGACTAAAAATACTCGTCGAAAAATAAAATGATGAACTGCCAAAAAATACTGTAAAATTACTATCCCTAAAGAGTTCTTTAAGTCACTAAGAAAAAACAACCCAATAGAAAAATGGTCTAAAGACAAGAATAGGCATTTCACAGAAGAAATATAAATGACTGACATGAAAAAATATTTAACTTCACTAAAAACTACAAATCAAACAATGAGATTTTTTTGACCAGTGAAACTGTCAGAAGCAAAAAAAGATTTTTAAATTCTAGTGTTGATGTGACTATACAGAGTTTGGTAACACCTGTTTTGTAAGATAATTCAGCAGTATCTATTACTATTTTTTAATACTCATGCTCTCTGACTTCACTGCTTTGAATTTACTCTACAGAAATACTTGGAAAGGATACAAAGAAATAGGTATTTGAATGTTCATTACAGCACTGTTTCTAAAAATACACTGTTTATAAAAATACCCATTGTTATGGGTTGAATTGTGTCTCCCTAAAAAATACACTTAAGTCCTAACCCCTGTATCTGTGAATGTGACCATATATCGAAAAAGATTCTTTGCAGATGTAACCAAGTTAAGCTGAGGTCATTAGGGTTGACACTAGTCCAATGACTGGTGTCCTTATACAAAAAGAAGACAGAGAAAACAGACAAGTAGAAAACATCCTGTGATGATTACATAGGTAGAGACTGGAGTGATGAATCTATAAGCTGAAGAATATCAAGGATGGTCAGCAGATGCCAGAAGCTAGGAGATGCATGGGACAGATTCTCTTTCAGTGCCACCAAAAGGAACCAACCCTACCAACACCTTTATTTTAGACTTCCAGCCTCTAGAAATGAGAGAGATTAAATTTGTTTTTTTAAGCCACACAGTTTGTGGTACCTTGTTAAACTAGCCCTAGGAAACTATGAGAGGTTAATAAGCTATAAGAAATACATAAAATATAGGATGTAGTAATGAAAAGGATGCACCAGATATAAATGAACATGGAAATGTTTGAAAGATATACAATATAAGTGAAAAAGTTAAGTTGCAGAATACCACTTCTCTGGTAAGTTAAGTTGCAGAATACCACTTCTCCCCCTTCAACTCCTCACTGAAACCCATCCTTTTCAAATGATGGTCAAGTCAAATATGGACTAGACTGCCTCCCTCTGTAATCTTCACATGCACACCTTCATGATTCTAACTCCACTCCTAAGGCCTCAATAACCAACACTGTAAAAAGGATTCCAACAGCTCTAATCCTACAATTTCTACTATTTAGCCATTTCCACAAGGAGGTTCTGTTGTCATCTTGAATTCAAAGAGCCAACCAAGTACTGACATTTTTTTCTTCACAATGTTTCTAGAATAGAGCCTTGGAATGGCAACTAGATTTCATGAACTGTGAACTTGGACTGATTGGTAGTGGCTGTGTGTAGGACAAAGTAGGAAAAAATGCTGTGAGTGATAAGTGGTGTCTGCCATGAGAGCAAAGGCCAAGGATTTACTATCCTTCATAATCCTTTTTCCGTACCAGATGCTGCTACAATTCAGGTTCCTTAGCCAGGCCAGGTCTGGTCTGCTAAGATAATGAATAAGAAACTGTTTAGTAAACTTTAAAGTGTTAATTATTCTTATTACGAATAATAATTTCCAGTTTTCCCCATTCCTAGATCCTTCCTATCTTGACATTTTTTGAATCAAAATCTTTGTGACTTCTCCCTACTTAGGGACTAAAGCTCAATCCCTAGGTTTGACGTTCAAGGTCTTCTAAAATCTGGCCTCAATTTATCTTTCGAACTTATCATTCACTATCTCCTCAAGCAAATACCATTCTCAGTTCTAGCCAAGTCAGTCTATTCCGTATTGCAGAACACTCCATGAAAATTTTCTTCTCCTAAATTGCTCACACATTTTCCTACACTTGAACTGGGCTACTTCCTTGTACTGACATAAATTCTGTAGGCCATTTAAGGTTCTCATGCTCAAACCCCACAATGATGTATTAAAACCCACAGTGATACACCTATCTCTCCTATTATTCAAAACTTTATTATATGCTGGCTTGTAAAACTATCTTTACATGCATAATTTTTGTCTTCCCTGGCTTAGTGAACAACTGAGGGGTAAGGACTAAATCTTCCCTACCCTTTCCATGTAGTCCAAGATACCGGGAAGGTGTTATGTACTCAGCAAATCCTCAATTCTTGATCATGACTATATTTTATTAATAAGAATAGAGGAAATCATTTGATTAGCTTCATGCACTGCATACAAATCAATAAGCTCCTTTACTACTGTGAATATTTCTTAGGTATTTAGGTATCCTCTGATATTTTTATGGCAACAAAAGTATTCACCTTACTGGAGGGAGAATTTCATTTAAAATTTTTTATTTTGGAGCCAAAAAAATGATAAACAACTTCACCTCTATTTTAATACTTAAAAACACTAGATAATTTTAGCTTCTCCAAGTTTAATATGAAAGTTTAACTTTAAAATCAAACTTTAAAATATTTCATTGTCCTAAAGTTACTGGGTATTTGTCTGATGATAATTTCGATCTCCTCATATTTTTAACAGCATTTTATATTCCCAGATGTCTTTCGAATTTCCTTTTGTTTCAATTTATCTGGTCTTTAATGAGTACTCCTTTTATAGAGACAGATTTCTATAGTAATCTTCAGGTCAAGTAAAAAATAAGTTAAAAAGCCAAATCATCATGGCAGAGGAACCGAGGACATAGAGAACAATTAAACTAACAGATAGTCACAGTAATTGAAATATGAAGTTACTACAAATCTTTCATTTGATTTTATTTTCTAAAGGGAGTTCTTCTAGATTCATCTCTTCAACATTACGCCAGTTATTTGGTTTCTTTAAAAAAAAAAAGGGTAATAGGGACTTCCCTGGTGGTCCAGTGGTTAAGACGCCATGCTCTGTACAGGGGGCCCGGGTTCCATCCTGGTCAGGGAGCTAGATTCCGCATGCCGCAAGTGAAAATCCCGCATGCCGCAACTAAGCCCCGGCGCAGCCAAATAAATAAATAAATAAATAATTTTTTTTAATAGATGCTTTTCTAAATAAAGGGTCATAAAGTCCTTTACAACACATTAACTCCAAAGGGAAACTGATGTTTTCTAATAATTCCACTCTCTTATATTAACACTATAGTGATGTAATCCTCTATTTCCAAGAATACTGATAGATACAATAAAGAAAAACAATACATTTTTGTTACACTACATGTATGAATATAGTTAAATATGCCAAATGTCTTTTAATTAGTAAACAATACTTAAAAAAATACCAGATTGTTCAGTTATACAGCAATAAGAATTTTATTTACAGTTAACAATATATATTATATTACTCTGGAGAAGAGTGTATAAACTTGTTTTGCTTCCGGAACCTTTACAATGAAAGTGAACTCTATTAATAATGCTGAGTTCTTATCTGTTGGATCAAAGCTATGACTCTCAGACAGAATAATTTATAATGAAGCTGAACTCCATCTGTTCTTCTAAACCTCAACTTTTAATCATTCTAAAATAACCAAGTCAGTTCACTATAACTACTGAGTCTAACACTTAAAACTAAAAACTTAAAAAAAAAAAACCTTATTTTTAACCTTAGGTAATAAGCAATAAAAGGTAACACCAAACTATCATATCACTAATAAAGTTTCATGTAAGAAATGAGGTTCTAGACGGAACTGGTTAACAAAAGAGGAACTCTTTAAAATAACTCTATCTTAATTAAAAGGCATACTTATAATAAGCCAAAAATTCCTTGTAATTAGAACAAATAATTAATAATTCAAAGTTAGTTAAGAGCTGATTATTCTATTACTAATGCTTTTTAATTCTGTTTACTGGCGTTTCTACAGTAAAATATCTATCAAATTATGATGCTAAGAAAAAGGTGAGTTAGAAATGGGAATCTGCAGTGAAATGACTGTAGATTATCTACCTTGCACTTAGATATATACTATCTTTGTCTCCACTGATCAAAACACACATATGCCAAGGTTAACAGCTCTGTACTTTCCCTGCTAGAGTCCCTGGCAACTAGAACATTTAGAGTGGTAGAACATTAAAGGTGGAAAGACTGTGGTGTTATCTGTCCAACCACTCCTTTTCAGACCAGGAAAGTGAGGTTCAGGAAGGTAGATACCTGTTCACATTCACAATTAATTGGTGGCAGAGCATGGACTAAAACCCAGGAACTCCTATCTCTTATACCAGTATCCCTTTTTTCCTTTCCGGTCAGCAGCCAGAGGGGCTTAGGCTGCCCAGAAATTCCCCAAAGAGATTTGTTCCAGCTGCTGCTTAACTCTTAATTTACATACTCTATAATGTACTGACTTTAAGCCAAAATGTTAGAATTAATTTACCTAAATCAAAACAAATACAATATACAGTTCAAGATTTTACTTTAAAACCTTTCTGCCAGTAACAAGAAATCTAAACCAAGTAGTGAATAGTATTAATGACAACATTCTTTCACGTGCTTCTCCAACTCCCAGAACACTTTGTAAGTGGCCGGCGTTCTAACTGCTTTACACACATTATTGCATTATTCTCTGAAATCCTTGACTAAGTCCATTTTACAAATCTAGACACTAAGGCTCATACTTGTTAAGAAATATGACTATACTATAGAGCTAAGAATAACAAAAAAAAGGATATATAAACCCAGATCTGCTGGATTCTTCTAAATCTCCTGTGCTTATAGTTCACCCCGTATGACACTCACTTTTGTACTCACCTTTTCCCTCTTCACTAGCCTAGGTTGCCTTCATGTCTTTGTCTATTCCAAATCCTGTGAATTTTTACCTTTTTTTTTCTCCTTAAATATCAGTCAAGGTGAAATACATTCCCAGCGCTAACTTCCCTCTGGGACCGCCTCAATTTAGGGCTTCATCAAGACAATCATCCCTCGTAGGCACCTCTCTCTCTAAACCTATTTAAGAATTTAGCACAGAAACAAATGTTGGACAGCTACTGCTACCAACTACATTAGTTCAGCAGAAGAATTAAACCACTTTGTTCTCCTAATAAATGAAGACTGAAGTCCAGATACCATCTGTATTAGAAACTGAAGGTTTTAACAACTTGATCAAGCAATGAGAAATGCTGAATGAACTCCTAAGGAGTAAACAAGTTAGCTATTATATTTATGCAATCAGTAAGTATTCAGTGATCTGTATGCTGGTTATTATAAAAATTATAGAAGACTATGTAGACATAAGGTCTAATCTCCCAGAATTATATATAGGGTGAGAAAACAAACAAAAAACTAAAGACTTTAAGCAAGTTTAAAACAAGTGCTGAGGAACTAAAGAAAATAAAAATTA
Organism: Neophocaena asiaeorientalis asiaeorientalis; assembly: GCF_003031525.2. Classification (NCBI taxonomy): domain Eukaryota; kingdom Metazoa; phylum Chordata; class Mammalia; order Artiodactyla; family Phocoenidae; genus Neophocaena; species Neophocaena asiaeorientalis. The sequence continues at coordinate 2,844,001 of NW_020174561.1, read as the reverse complement.
AACTTAGTTAACAAAAATGCCTTCTTAAATATCACTAAATCCTGAAACAAAACAAATGAGTATGCAGGGAATGGTAATAGTTAACATTTCTAACCCCAATCCATCTGGACCAGAGGGATAGTATAAGGTTTTGTTTTCTCCCAATCCTTAATTTCTTACTTATTCAGGAATGTATATATTTAACTTTTCTTGGCAAGATGGATATACTCTTTACAGAAAATAAGTTAAATCACACACATGAAAGGCAACAGAACTAACTACAAAACTAGACCTAGTAATCTTGTTTCTAACCCTTCTTAATTGTTCTAAGAAAATACCACCAGCTAATAAATTGCAACAGAACTATTAACTTTATGTAAAATTACATAACATATATTTACACATAACTTTAAATAAACCCTCAACTTTTTCAAAATCTATTTTTAAAAACTGTGGTAAAACTATAGCTTTACTGAAAATTCACCTCCTCCATGAAAACAATCAGCAACCTAGAGTTTCATTAACATCTAGGCATATTTACATCTAGTGACACATGCATGTTTCTGCATATTTTCTGCTGGTGGTTTTATACCTGCCTTTTCCCCAGTTCCCTTCCTTCATGCCCTCTACCTAAGGGGGATGAAATCCTACTGGAGTCTTTTGCTCCTTTATCCCACTAGCACTGCTTTAATTCACACCCTCATCATATTTCATGCAGGTGATTGTAAACACGTATCTGATCTCCTTTGCCTCCAATCTAACAACCCTCAATCCACCTTCTATAATAGAGTGCCTCTACCTTTCTCCCCAAACTTTCTAAAAGTCAAATCTGATCTTGTGGTACCCCACTAACTAGTGCAATACTTCCTCAACTGCATCTCTTACACCTATGAAATACACATTGTTATCTGAAGGGGTTAGAGAAATGCTGTCCTGAAAGAATTTATGGACCAAAGATTGAGGGAAAACCTATTAACATTTCCAATGTGCTTCAGGATTACCCTATTAGAAAACAGTGGATTTTAGCAGTGGTTCTCAAACTGTGATATAAGTTGGAGACTTCTATTAAGCATGCTAAAAATAGAAATGTCCAATTACACCTCAGACTCAATGAATTTGAATATTATCTAGGAATTTGGCCTAGCCATATGCATTTGTAATAATCTCCCCAATGATTCCAATGCATACCTAAACTTGAGACCCCTTCTTGCTCCATAACATACTATTAGGAGGTCCCCTGACTTCCCAAGCTGTTTCATACCTCGCATCAACCTGGGGGGTAGTCGGCCCTCCAAATCTCTGGACACGGAGGGCTGACTGCAAGGGACTTGAGCACCAGATGATGACTATACCTACTAATCTTAAATGTTCAGGTACTGACCATTCTAAAAAGTGTTTACTCATCCTCTCTTCTGATCTCCTTAACTTTTATAAAAATAATAGCATCTACACATATAGTCCTTCTAATCCACACAACCACCCCAAGAGATAGTATCCTTATTTTAGAAAAGAGAAAACCAATGCTAGGACAGGGGGCTTAAGAAACTTGTCCAAAGTGACCATATGAGTTTAAACCCTGATCTGCTGATTACAAAGCCAGGATACAGGATTTTCCATTGTGACATGCAGCCTCTTGCACATCACTCTGAAGTACTGACATACTCATCAGTTTACACATTTGTTTCTCTTTTTAGATATAGTAAGCTCCCTTAGTGCAGGCATCAACCCTGATTTTGACCTCAACATTTAGCTACTCAATACATATTTGCTGAGTGAAAGAAGGAATGAAACTCCTTGAGAGCTGGGACTACAACTACTCCTGTTTCATTTCCTGAATTCTTAGATAGAGTTCTGAATATATCTTGCTAAACAAATCTGGTCTGACCTATAAATCTCATTGCTTCATTTTTCTTTTTAATGAGACCATGTATTTCAGTATTGTACAAAAAACTGCATAGTCAGCAAAGGAAAAAAAAGGATTGTTCCAGAAAATTAACATATCATTCTTTACTCTGTAATAATTGGAGACTTCAAATATTAAAGTTAATCTCCGCAACCATTTCACACCACAAGAGCAGGTAACTACAACAGTGTGGTTTTAAATGACAGAAATTCATTCTCTATCGCTGTATTCTTCCACATCAGTCATTTTTTTGAAACCAGTAAACATTGCAGGTAAGTACAGAGCAATTAGTCAGTATACTTGGGTATAAATGTAATGTCCTTCCTGCTTAAAGTTAATGCGTCTGGTAGGTAACACATGGTACAACTACTTGCTTTCTGATACAGATTACACAACAAAAGTGGTAAACCCACAAACTTTAAATAATGTCATTTTTAAAGTACTGAAGATTTTCCTAAGTTGAAAATATTCAAAAATTAGTGCTGCTTTAAGAGTCTTACACTTTAATTATATCAGTTTCTGATGAAAAATAGAAGTTACTATTCCTTTCATACCACTTTTAAATAAGTCAATAACAAGTAAGAAAAAAAACTCTTCTAAAACAACATGATGTAGTGGAAAGTACAACAGAGTAGGCATCAGGAGTCCTGGTTTTCTAGTTCTGGTTACATTACTAAATTGCTGGGTGACTTCGGGCTCACTGGCTCAGTTTTCTCATTGGTTTAAAAAGTGTGTGTGGGGAGTAAAGGGCTTGACTGCCCTTACAGTTGTTTCCCCCAGTTCTCATTTTAAGCCACCCCCCTCATTTTATTCTTCTAATCAGGTCTAACTTCTGAAATCTGAAACACATCTGAACTGAATGTAATGATTCAATCTCCTACTGGATGGCACAGGATCCTTACAAAGGGTAAACTCCTAGAAAGTTAACAATTAGAACCTGTCTAATCCCAACTTCTCAAACAGGCAGGTAGAGTCTGGTTTGACACCCTTAGCACTACTAAGAAAAGCTGTAAAAGGTACAGCCCTGTTGGCATTTCATTCGGTGCTTCCCGGGTTCCAGTGGCACATACTCCGCAGGTGTTAAGCAGTAAAGAGGGGAGAAAGGGACCCAAACAGCGTTCCAACAAACTCAACCACAGTTCAACCCAGCCAGCGCAGTAAGATACAGCCTAACGAGGCCTATCCCGCAGAGCAGAACCTCCCCACCCGCAGAAGTGCCAGCGGCCCGTGTAATGAACGCTTCCGTCAACAACACACATTCCCCTTCCCACAGCAGAGCTGCTCGCTCCCAACCGGCCATCGGGGCTTGGACCAGGCCTCACTGCACGAACCTAAGAACCATGCTCAGACCCCCAAAGGCCAAGAACTGCTGGAGACTGCGGTTCCTCTGCGCTTGGTGTGGGAGAGCAACATCTCCCACCAATGGAAAGAAAGAAAGAAAAGAAAACAAACAAAAAAAAAAACCCAAAATCAAAAAACAGTGGAGAGGAGAGAAAAACCAGGCCTGGGCGAGACCGCTGGAGAAATAAACCTCGTTTCTCTGCAATGGGGAGCAGTAGCACTTCCTGCCCTCATTCTGAACAGACGCACTCGACTTCATTCCTCAAAGGAATGAAGATCCTCAAAGGAAATTTAAAAACCACCTTATGGTCCGATTCATTCATATTTGGGCCTCGGTCCCCGACCGACCCACTCCTGAAACCTCTGGCATTGTGAAGAAAGGCGCCCCCAGATCGGCTGTAGGTGGAGAAGCGAGGGCCAGTCCAGGGGCCCAGTTACTAAGACCAAGCAGCTCGGGCAAGAAGAAAATCCCCGTGAGGCCTGACAGTAAAGTCTGAGTCAGCAGCAAGGGCACGGACCCGGGTCCGACCGAGCAGGGCTCCAGGGCAGGCCTGCGGAGGTGACACTTCCCTGCGTGCTCCCCGGGCAGGTCCGGGAGGCGGCGTCCGGCCGCGCCGGCCCGCACCCAGGAAGCCGGGCCGGATGGCCGACGCGGGGCCGAAGGACCGACGCGGGGCCGGAGGGCCGACGGGAGGCCTGGCCGGCAGCACCACCGCCCACCCGCGCCGCTCCCGCCTCCTTCCCCACTCCCACTTCCCGGCCCTCCAGCCCGGGCCCGTGAGGTAAGGTCGGGGGCGGCGACGCGGGTCTCGGCCACTGACCACACATTTCTTGCCCAGGAAGGTGAAGAGGGACTCGTTCTCCTGCGGGGTGAGCAGCAGGGACCCCACGTTAGTGACCCTCCGCGGCGGCGGCGGCTGCTGCTGGCCGGAGCTCATGGTTTCGCCGGTGGGGTAGGGAGGCCAGGGCCGTCTCCTCCAGCGAGTGGGCGAGCGCTCGTCCCCTTTCTCGGTGACAGGGGCGGGAGGAGGGTAATCAGAGGCGCAGCATCTCGCAGCTCCGCCGGCGCGGGGAGGAGGCCACGGGAAGGAGGAGTCGACAGCGGGCCGCGCTGAGAAAGGGAAGTCCCAGCTCCGGCCGGCCCAGGCTCTGGCCGGAGGCTCGTTGTCTTCGCACTCCGGCGACTGCGCTAAACTCCCAACTCCTCCTCCAACCCTCTTTCCGCGGCGGCGGCGGCGGCAGCAGCAGCAGCGGCGGCGGCCGCACAATTCAACATGGCAGCGGGGACGGGCGAGACCACAGGACGCAAGACGC
>NW_020174561.1:2717494-2839444 GCF_003031525.2 Neophocaena asiaeorientalis asiaeorientalis | reverse complement strand
GGGAGGACCCCCCCCCCCACGTCGCGGCTGGCTTCGCCGCGCCGGACCGAGGCCACGCCCCCTTCCGGCCGAGGGGCGGCCGGATGCGGGGCTGCGGGTCAGGCGCGGGCTACCGGATCTGGGCTCGTTTCTCGGGTGTTTTCCGCTGGCAGAGGCCTGGAGGGAGGAGGCGTCAGGTCTCCGTGGCCGAGCTGCCCGTCTCTCTTCTGCGGACGCACACCTTTGCGGAGCTTCAGTGCAGACCCAGGTCATGCTCCGCGTACGAGGTCGCATTTCTGGGGCGCGACAGCCGGACGTTCACACCACTTGTCAGAAAGGTCTGGAATCTGCAGACGGAAAATGGGAGAAGGGACGCGCTCCCCCGTGCTCCTTGCTGGTTCCGTCAGAGCCGCAGGTGCTTACGGTTTCTCAGAGTTTGTCCAGACTTCAGCAGTGGGAGTGGGAGTGAAGGACCAGGTCTCTCCCAGAATTCTGAAACAGAGATCTTGCTGATGGATGTTCCGAGAAAGCAGACCCACTTAGAAAAGATCTCTACCGCCCGCTGGTGTGTCTCGTAGGACAAATGTGTTTGTAACATTTCAGTTCAGCCTCTTCTCCAAGAGTCCTCCACACATTTCCCCCCGCCTGTTTTGTGAATTGAAAAATATTTCTTTTTTCCCCCCTCTCGTCTTTTTCCTTCTCTCAAACCCCAAAGATTTTGTGTTCTTTTTATCCAAAATGAATGTGCCCATTTTGGGGTGTCACCCAGGGAAATACATATTGTGATTTAATCCTTAGAACTTATAGATCTCAGGAGTTTTTTTTTTTTTTTTTGTATGTCTCAGAATACTGAAAGCCACCTAGGATAACCCGCTTTGTTCAGTAAATTAAATACTAGACAGCTGTATTAAAACCAAGTTTTGGAATATGTAAATGATAAATAATACCCACTGCTGTGAATTATAAATAAGCATCTCCACTTTAAACAAATTAGCATTTATTGCATAAACTTTACCATCATGTTTGCTTGCTATTCGGTTAAAACAAAAGAGTTACCTATATTAAACTTAGGACATCTATCCTTTGCCAAATGAAATTTGGTAAAACTATTTGGTTTTAATATTTCTGAAAGCTCCCAGTACAAATCTTGGATGTACTAAACAGATTGCTAAACCATTATCAATACACTTTAAAAATATAAAATATTTGGGCGTCCCTGGTGGCTCAGTGGTTGAGAGTCCGCCTGCCGATGCAGCGGACAGGGGTTCGTGCCCCAGTCCGGGAAGATCCCATATGCCGCGGAACGACTGGGCCTGTCAGCCATGGTCGCTGAGCCTGCAGGTAGGGAGCCTGTGCTCCGCAACGGGAGAGGCCACAACAGTGAGAGGCCCGCGTACTGCAAAAAAAAAAAAAAAAAAAAAAAAAAAGTGAGGTTCCTATATATAAAAGCCACAGTGATAGTGGAAAGCATTACCAATTCTTGAGAAGTAGAGATTAGTTTCATAATATTTTCAAACCTGTGAACCAGGATAGTAACAGAAGTATAGGCTTCAGATAGGCCTAAGTTGGAGTTCTTATTCTGTCATTCTAACCTTATGGACTTTGGCCAAGTTGCTATTCTGAGTTTGTTTCCTCATCCATAAAGTGAAAATAATTTCTGTTTAATAAAGGTATAGCATAAACAGATAATTCAACATACTTCAAAGTTACAAAATTTACCAAGATAACGTGTAAAATACCTGATACAGAGTGGTTACTCAAATACTATTTGTCCTGTCATTGACCATCCTTGCCTGTGGTCTGCTCTGCCTTCCCTTAGCTAAGGGAGCAAGCGTTGAGCTGAAATGTGTACTTTTACCTTGGTCATATCTAAGCATGCTACTTTGAAAATTGTCCTTCGTATTTGGGACTCTATATAGTTCTTCAGATAGATAGTGAATTTGGGGCATAATTTCTTTGTTAGCAGAATTTCCAGTTAGGCTATATGTTATGTCACATAGGTTTATGTGTCCCAGTACGCTGAAATTACAAAACTTTTTGAAACTATCAATCTAGAGACAGAATCATATTAATTTCTAATAAAAACTGAAAGATAGCAATTTTTATGCCAGAATGCCAGCTTTTAAATGTTGCAGACTACCAAACTATTTTGAAGATAGGAGAGAGAGATGTGGAAAAGGACTGAAAAAAGAAGCTATAGGAGGATAGTTGAATGGACAGTAGCTATGAGTTGAAGAATCTGTCCCGTGCTGACAACTATTGGGTTCCAATCCTTTCACAACCTGTTGTTAGTCTAGACTATTTATGTTTTAATTGATTTTTTTTCTTTCAGGAAATTTTCAACAACTTATCTATTTCTAAATGCAATTTTCTGACTCTTTTGCCCTTGTTCTTTTTTCTTTAGAAATGAGGATGGGAAATTATAACGACCATAGGCTTTTGTCTCAAGCCCAAAACATGTCTTTAACTTTTCCTCAAAATTTTAAATAGGGTTTTGTCCACAGAATTGCAATTTAAGTTCTTATTTTCTACCCCTTCATTGTCGCTTTTGCTTTTCTCTAGGCTTTTTCCAACTTTTTGTTCTTAATTCTTAAATTGTGGGAAATGTAAGCGTGGACCTTGTATTGGCAATAGGACTTCCTTACTCTCATGAACATGTGAACAAGCAATATTTGGATTTTCCTGCCTTACCATGCATACAAGGATTCTATTTTTCCACCATCATCCTGAGACCAAGCAGTACCAGCTGTATTTGTTTGAAAGGTTTTAGCAAGTCCCCTTCTTCCTTTGATTCTTGAGAGCATATCCTTTATTTGGCAGAACACAAGACAACCTTCTCTCTGTTTTCCTTGGCAAGTTATTTTCTTATCTCAAATTCTTTTTACCCAGTTTGAGAGACTGGATTTGATCCAGGAAATAAGAAGGATTCTATTTCCCTTCAACTAAGTATCTTGAAGTTTGTAAGCTAGGTGAAGAAGACGGTAGGGATTCTATCTTCCTGTAGGTATAAAATGCATAAGCTGTCTTAAAATGTCTATGGATATCACTCAGAATAAGGCAATTCATGTTTAATTTTTCCTATTTGACTTTCCTTGACTCACTTAGAATCTATTTTAGGTCTTTTATTTTCTTCTCTCTTTGCTATAATCCTTTAAGGTAAAGTCCTCATTTTAACAGAAAACATTAGGGTAGCTTATTTACGGAAACGAAGGCATTTTTTTCAGATGCATTCCCTGCTGTTATTGTTATACTTTGCCAATTTCTCCTGTCCTGGTGCTCTGTTAATCCACTTTTCTCCTTTACAAATATCATTGTTTATGTACTGCTACAAGTTCTCTGAAGCACCCTGTTCCCCTTGCTAATGTTAATCATTTAAAAATGGAATGACACCCTTCCTTGTAGGGGAATGTAGAGGTAGCTGCACCCAGGGATCTGTGACATTCAACAGCCATTGTAGTCATAATTACCAATGCTGACTTGCTGCTTTCCATGGCAGAGCTGAGTTGTAGAGACAGAAAACAGCAAACCTGGCTGCTGCAGGAGTGGTGAATGTCACTTCCCAAATGCAACCTCCAAGTGCCATGGGTTTAGAATATTCGCCTTGTAAAATATCTCTGCACGTTTATGCGAATGTTGCATATAGAAATGTTTAAGAGAATTTGTCCTTGTCCTCCCAAGTTAAATGTTTTATTTTTCATCAACTAAAATCTTGAAAAGTAAGCTAGCAAACGATATTCCACTCCCTCTCCCTTTTAAATTCATTTTGAGTACAAGCCACTCTGGGGCTTACTTTTTTAGAAATAGACAACTTATTTACAGCCCATTCTGATTTCTTATTGGTCTTAGTGGAAAACTGAATTCTTAATTGTGCTAGTGAATAACCAGTGATAGTTACTACCACTATATGGCCAGTACCACTAGTCTCCACATACCTAATACATACCTTTATTCAAGAAATTATTTGAAATATATATGTTATAGTTCCCAGGATGCTGCTTACTGTTTTTTTTTTTCTTTTCCACTGCTCTTTAACTTTAATGAACACTCAGTGGTTCTCAGTTGGATTATTCCAGATGAGAGAGGGCAGACATTGGCTTCTTTATTTTAGTGTGCTCAAGGTCAGTCTGCCTTATGGATGAGTAGGCAGTTTGGATACTTATGATGTTTTGACGATGTCTTGAGTCTCCATGGATTACTTCACTGACAGTATTGAGATGAAGGATATGGACTCTTCTACCATATAACTTTTTTGTTGTAATTTTGATCAAGTTTGTTATTTCTATTTCAGTAAATTTTGTGTTCATTTTTATTACTCTTTTCTTCAGATTTATTAGTAGTTCGTTTTCCATTTCAGAGTTGAAATCTAAGCTTACGTATTTTCTTTTTTTTTTTAATTGAGATATAATTAACATTAGTTTCAGTTGTACAACATAATTCAATATTTGTACATATTGCAAAATACATATAACTTTTTAAAAATCAATTTTTAGCTTTATTAAAAACGATACATTCACATGATTTAAAAAATAAAATGATACTACAAAGCTTATAACAACAGCATAACCCAGAAGCTCTATGCTTCCTTCTCTACCCGCATTTACTCCCCTCCAGAGTCATCCTCCACTCTGAACTGTTTCTTTTGGTATTTACATTACAATATTTACATTCCTGTAGGGCTTTTACTTTGTTGGGTTTATTATCCCCTCGATGATTTCTTCAAATTTTCTATCGTTTAATTTTTTCATTTCTTCCGTATTCTTTAACAACTATAAAATCCCTCCCCATACTCTTTTCCACATAATCAAATGTATCAGGAATCTATTAGATGTACTTATGTTGTTTTTGTTTGTTTGTTTTAATCAGAGACCTGTTTCCCAGGGCCCTCTGCTTAATCTAGACTGTTGCTCTCTTGACTGCATGGCTGTTGTCTGGGATTTCCTTTCACCTCTTTTGTGTTGGGCTCTCTGATTCTTGGATCCTGTATTAACTATCTTGGTTTTTTCCCTTGTTTGGATAGCATGTATTCATTAGTGACCTCCCTAGACAAATATATGTAAAAAGTAAAATTTTTGAGACCTTGCACATCAGATGTCTTATTCTAATCTCACAAGTGGCTGATAGTTTAACAGGGTCTAGAATTTCAAATTGAAAGTCACTATCCTTCAGAATTTGGATGTGTTATTCCATTGATTTCTAATTTTAACATTGCTGTTCAAATATGATGTTATTCTGATGCTGGTCCTTTGTGTGTGGCTATTGTCTCTAGAAGTTTTTAGGATCTTCTGTTTCCTCATGGAATTCTGAAATTTGATGATATACCAACAGTGGGATCTTTTAACATTTATTGTATTAAATGGGTATTTCAAATGCCCTTTCTATCTAAAAACTCATGTCCTTTAGTACTGGAAAGTTTTCTTGTGTCACTTTCTCATCATTTTCTCCACTCTTTTTCTTCTTTTTTTGAAGTTTTTTTCTTCTCTTTCTGAAATACCTGTTGGTCATATGTTAGGCCTCCTGATTCATTCTCTATGCAACTAGGAACTACACCCAGGTTTCACTCTGGAACTGCTGCAGTGAACAGTGATCTGTTATCATCTCTGGAGAGACACTGTAAATCCAATGCTAAAGTTGAGAACTAGAAACTAGAACTCTTCTGGGTTTCTAAAAGCTGTATATTTCTGCTGCCACCTTTGCCAGAATGGATTCCTTGTGCCACCTGCTTCTTTATGTGCTTTGAAGTCACAGTTGCCCATGAGTTGTCTATTTAGAGAAAAGTCACAAAGCTGTGCCCTAGCTGGAAGAGAGCCTGAGATTTCAGGTTCATCTTTAGGGATCTGCAGATTCATAAGGTCAGAAACTCCCTGAACATAGGAGGAGTATTTATAGGTACTCAGCAACTAGTTAATTTAGTTGGGGAGAAGTTAGCAAGAGACAGTAGGAACTTTAGGACACTGGATGACTGGAGAGGAGGTCTTTTTAGACAAAGCAAAAATATAAAATATTAAACATAAATAGTACTTGCTTTCCAATTTTATGAAAGTGATAACGATAGCATTTTGTGTACTGCATTACATGCATATAACATACATACCTGAAAGAATTATAAAACTTTGTCTCTTCGAAGTAAGCAGTCCTTTTTATTCCATTTTTTGTCTTTAATATGAACTAGCAATTTTTTCCCCCTCCACATTAATTAGGTTATTTGCCCTTGGAAAACTAGTAATGATTGAATGCATTGGTACTATAAGATAATACATTTTGATGTCATTTATCTATGAATAGCTACCTAGCTAATCCATTAAAGAAAATCATAGTATATCATTTTAATATATTGTCAGAGCCAGTGATATACAGATTTTCCATTTGGAAATTATCATTACTTTTTAAATGTCTGTCTCCATTGTTAGTCTTAAGGCTGTCTGAGAGCTGGGAGCATGTCTTATTCATCTTGATATCTTCTTAATGTTGAGCCTATACAATATTAAATGTATACTTATAAATCAAGTGATCACATCTGATCCAAGGCACAATATATGAATATTTTTCATGAGGTATAAAGATAGCTATACATGGTCTGAAATCAGGTCAAGAAACTTAGAGTCTTGTCCAAACTCTGCCACAGAGTATTAAGCATGTGATATTCTGCGAGCCCTGGGAGAAAAAATGCAATCTGCAGAAATCAGCACACAACCTAAGGGGAGCAGGGAGAGGGGTCGTGGCTAACAGCAGTAGACAGGAATGGCCTCCACCTTGGATGACCAGCAAACTAATGCAAATCCAGAGCATGAAGTGATTTTTTTTTTTTTTTTCTTTTTCCTGAGCAGGCGTAGATATCCAGTGTCCCAGTCTGAGAGGAGAAATACAGGGTATGTTTTATGGGTTTCTGGGAGTAATAGTTTTTAGCTTGGTGCAATTGACAGAACAGTAAATCAACGTTGACTTGGTTTGGGAAAGCAACTCTGGAAGCAAATACTGGAGTAAGAACAAGAACCAGAACAAGATATAGTAGACTGGCCATCCCTAGGATCTTGGGGGGATAGACCAGTAGTTCTGAAAATGTGGTTCCCCCGACCAGTAGCATCACTTGGGAACTCGTCAGCAATGCAGAATCTCAGGTACCACGTTGAATCAGAAACTGAATTAGGAATGTTGGAGGTAGGCCTCATCAGTTCATGTTTAAAAGAACCTTCTGGGTGATTACGATGGCCGGGCCTCCATGAGGGCATCCAGGGGATTCAAGATTCAAGTTACCTCCACCAACAAGCACCTTCCCTCTCCTCCCCCAACATATGACACTCAGTAGTGTATGTCAGGCTGTATCTGAATCCCATTGCTTTTTTGGGAGGGAACTATAAAACCCCCTGGGATATATTCTTGTCAGTTTGAGGCCTAGATAGTGTAGGCTCCGTAGGGACAATGTCTTCATTGTTCACATCTGGCAAAACAGCTGCTAGGGCAAACGGATTAGCTGTTCTAATCTGAGTTCTGATATTAACTAGCCATGTAATCTTAGTAAAGTGACTCAGCTTCTGTATGCTTCCATTTACTGCTTTGTGAAATGAAAGGAATGAACTACTGATTGCTAAGGTCCTTTTCAGCTTAAAATTATATAATCAATCCCATGGGAAAAGACATCCAGCTTTTTAAAAAGTAATGGGTAAAAAGGCAGTGCAAAAGAGAATATAAACAATATTTTTTTATTATTACAAACAACCTTTTGGTGGTATAGAAATGAATATGTAAACCTTATTATAAGCCTACCTCTAAGAGGGGGTGATAAGAATTACAATCCCTTGAGCATAAACATCCTACTTTTAATTACCTCAGTAGAAAGGAATGGGTGATTTGTGACTGTGGTTTCATGGAATTATCGCTCTAATATGTATCATTTATATTCAAAACTAGATTGCATAATACTTGATCATTGTTAAATCAGTCATGCCTCTCAATTCCCCACAGCTGGAAGTTAATATTTTTGGGTTTTTTTTTTTTAAGTAGTTGAGGAAAAACATTGAACACTCAAAAAATTTAGCCAAAGTCAGTGGTCATGTTAGAATAAGTTCCTTATTCCTTGTTTGGGAATCAAGGGGCCTTAGCAATTATTTGTTCAAACTCCTCGTTCACCCGTGTCTAAAAATGGAAAAGGCAGGAAAGTATAAGAGAATATGTGGATGTATATGGTTTGTTATTTAGCAACAGCTGTCGATTAAATGTGTCTAAAAATTTCACTGAGAGGCAGCATAATATAATGAAAATAATGCAGTCCTTATAGTCAGACAGACCTAGGGTGAAGACCAGCTCTACAGTGGTCAGATTACTTCACTGTAGCTCAGTTTTCTCATCTGTAAAATAGAGATAATACCTATCTCATGGTTGTAGGGAATAAAATTGAAATAACGTATATAACAGCACCTGCTACAAAACCTGGCACTTAATGGTTGCTCACTGAATGGTAGCTCTTGCTACTAAATAGAACTGAAGTTAATGGATCTCCCACCAAAAAAAAAGATTTTCAAGAATCCTTTTTTTTACTCAGCCATAAACTTGTAACCTGAACACCCTATAGAGTGTAGAACAAGTTTTAAAACTTATTTCCCTTCTGTTTTCTCAGTTCTTATGTTTCCAATACCAAACAAAATATTTTGTCATCTCATCAATAATTACAACTTTGTATATTATTTAAGGATCGAATCCCTAAATCTTAGTATTAGAGTACCCATTTTATCTTATTGCTTAAATTATTCCTGTGTTTCTCCAGAATCTATTTGTCCTCTAGAGATTTTTTTTTAAAAAATCATGATTAGTGCTTGTATTAGAGAAGATTCCCTAGAAACAAAGCCTGAGACAGGGGTTCAGGCACACATGCTTTATTGAAAGAACGTTCTTCAGGAAACACAAGGGAATGAAGGAAGCTGCATAGGAAAGGGGAAATCACTGCACAGTTGACATGTCAGATGAAGTCTAGCCTTAGCCTGATCCAAGACAATGAAACACTGGGTCATAAATGAAATTTCACTTCACAGAAATGTCACCTTGAGGCAAGAGGATCAGCCTTTTGTGTGTCACTTATTACACACTCAGCCACTGGCTTTGGGAAGAGGGAGCTTTGGGATTTGGGTGCTGACTCCCTTTAGCCAAAAGCAATGCCAAATCTCTGGAGAAGGGAGCAACTGTGAGCTGTTAGCAGGCAACACTCCCAGCAGCTGGGAGCTGGGTGCATGAACTGGTCAAGGGAAACTGTCAACAGTGTAGTTCCTTTAAGTGGAAGGTTTCTAAATCCATGATTTTCCATTGCACTCACAGGATGCCAAATGATAATTTCTATATCTGTATGAGCTGATATCTGGCTCACACTCTGTTAGACAAGTCGTGTGCCCTGGCACCCAGAGGAGACATCTTTTGCTAATTCCTACAAAAGCATTGAATAAACTAGTGACAGCTCTAAAGCATAAGCTGCAAGTGAAGGGCCTCAATAACTAGTCCTGAGCAGGGCAAGGAAAGCAATACTGACAAATGTTTAAAGTGAAATAGTACTTGGATATGAGTTATCTTTTCATCAAAGTCCAATAATTGTTTTTCTCTGCTTGGTCAGCACTCTCACTGAGTGAACCCAGCTGGAAATCAGCTGATTTGGAAGCTGGGAATTGTATCTTGTAAGGGTGACCCCCCCTACAATACAGAACCGAGCAGAGACAGGGTGAGAAATTGGTTCGATAGCAATTTCTCAATGACAAGTACAGTTATTTGCTAAAATAACCTTAGAAGTTTGTATTTGGCCGTCTAAGTTCCCAGTCCCTGTATCTCCTTTGGGCATAGCAGCATATATATATATATGTTTTCAAATCATTTCCTTTTGGCTGTGCTTTTCCCATTCAGTTTCTGCTCATTGCTAGCTTTCAGATCACTTACTGATCACTGGAATCCATATGTCATCTTTACTCTTCTATATTTTCCTGTAATAGATACCTATTCTTTTTCAAAAGCTGATGTTCATGATTCTGAGTAGTGGTAGCCACATTTATATTTTGTGACCTTGCCCTTAGAAGGTCACATCTAAGGTTTAAGGCCCTTCTGGCCATAGAAGATTGGACCAGGGCTAAATAATCTCTGGGCCAACAAATTTGTTTCCTGAGATCTGGGGATCATGTATTCTAGATGTTAGTATATGCTAATTGCATAAACTAAGGACATATAAATTCAAGGAATGTGGGGTGGCCATTTTCTGCTGTGTTCATGAAAGAAGAACAAAGCAATTTACAGAGAGAAATTGGAATGAAGCGGACTTAAAGAAAGAAGCAAAGATGTGAGATCATGTGATCTCTAGAGAGGGAGATAAAAGGAAGAGAAGTCTCCATCCCTGCTAGCTTTCCATTTCCTAGTTGAGGCCCAGTATCAGTTCTTGTTCCTGGATTCTCCATCGTCCTATGTAAGTTCCTCTTTTTTGGTTTATTCCAGAGCTCTCTGAAAGTGCACCTCAGGTGGTACTGGAACCCAGTTGCACCTCAGCTGGAACTTGAACCCACAGTCTTCCAATTGAAAACCACAACTCATCTCAGGGCTTAACGAAGCTCAGGTTCTTTATGTCTCAGCACAGAAGTAATTCAGTAAGAGGCAAAGTGATAGGTAAGAAGTAGATTTATTAAAATAGGACACTTGTGAAGGATTCAAGCGGGCAGGCAAGAGGGCTCTGCCCCAAGAACTAAGTGGGCTACATTTTTATAATCAAAGGAAAAGTGGGGAAGGGTAGAAGACCACCTTCCTCAAAAGATGTTGCAAGAAAATGGGGCACGAGAGGATGGTCATATCCCGGGTCTCAGCTGAGTCCCTGGGACAGGCCGCCAAATGAGGGTCCTTGGCTTCGTACAGGAAAGAATTCAAGAACAAGCCAGAATAAAGTGAAAGCAGGTTTACTTAGATACTCATTCCATAGGCAGAATGGGGTCCATCTCAGAAAGTGAGACAGCCCTGGGAGATACACACTCCATAGATAAGAGTGTGGACCATCCCAGAGGTGAGAGAGCCCCCAGGCTGCAGGAGTGGTTAGTTTTTATGGGCTGGGTAATTTCATAGGCTAAGGAGTAGGAAGATAATTCCAACTCTTTTGGGGGTGTGGGTGGGGATTTCCAGGAACTGGGCTATGTTTTGGCCTTTGATGGTTGGCCTCAGAACTGTCATAACACCTGTGGGTGTGTCATTTAGCATGCTAGTGTATTATAATGAGTGTATAATGAGGCTCAAGGTCTACTGAAAGTCTAATCTTCCACTGTCTTGGGCTTAGTTGTTTCCAACCAGTTTATGTCTTATCCTCAATGGCTATGTCATTCTTTTAATGGTTGTGCCCTGCCCCCTTCTCTCCTGTCTCATTTCTATTACCTGCACCTAAAAGATCCTTGACCAAGATAACATTTTAAACTAATTTGAACAAATTGTTTAAAAATTAAGTTTCATATTTTCTTTCTCACATTTCCATTTTCCTCCTTTAAGATTTGTAGGAAGATAAAG
Source organism: Neophocaena asiaeorientalis asiaeorientalis (assembly GCF_003031525.2). Classification (NCBI taxonomy): domain Eukaryota; kingdom Metazoa; phylum Chordata; class Mammalia; order Artiodactyla; family Phocoenidae; genus Neophocaena; species Neophocaena asiaeorientalis. The sequence continues at coordinate 2,827,963 of NW_020174561.1, read as the reverse complement.
ACAGTGGAATACTGGCACTTCTTTTCTACCTGGATACTCTTCATACTGAGATTCTTCATACTGAAATTCTTGTATGTTTACGTTATATCCAATTAGACTAGGACTCTGAATTGATGAAAGAGGGAAGTTCTAATAAGCATGCAAACTGACTTGGTATGATGACTCAGCTCCTACGTAATGATGGTGTCTATGTGTACTATAGTGTTCTGACACACATAAGGAGAATGTGTCATTCTTTCACAATTTGCTGTTTTCATGCAGGTTCATACACATCCCAATCTTATCTTCCTCAGGCTCTCCAAGCACCATTGGATTTAATCTAGATCTGTAGCTCCAACTGATAAGCTCCTTAAAGGCATGGTGCACAAATTCGAACTCATTGATCTTTGCTGCAAATCTTTCTTCTTAAGGTGTTTTCTTGTCTTAGTGAATAACACAGCTGTGTACTCTTTTCCAGTCAGAAACCTCAAAACCGTCCTGTCCCATCCCTCACACTGTCCCCGTCCTCTCTCCATTCGCTATAGCCTGTCAATTTTACCTCCTTTTCACTCTCTATCATCACCCCTTTTTCGTCTCTTCTGCCTATGCCGCAAATCAGACCATATTTGACTGCCTTCTTGGTCTCCCTGTTTTAAGTCTCACTGCTGTGCCCCCAGTTCATCCTGTACATTTTTGCCAGCAAGCAAGTGAGAAGCCGATCATGTTAGCCTCCCTAAAAATTTCTTCAGAGATTCCTCATTACTTAACAGGGTAAGATTTAAGCTCCTCACTCAGATATATAAGGCCCTTCAATATCTATCCCTCCCAACTTATTCAGCCTCATGCTCTGGTAACTCTTCCCCCTGCACCCAAACCCTTACACTTCACACTCCGTCAGTGCTTAGAGTTGCTTCAACAGGCCACATTTCTCACACCTTATTCCCTCTGCTTGGAGTGTCCTCTCTCCTGTTTCCCTGAGGTTGTCTGTGTGGCAAGCCCTCCTTCAACAACCAGGTCAAGTATTTACCACTTTTGTGAAGGCTTTTCTGAATTTCCCAGGTAAGGTGCCCTTTTCTCCTTGGTTCCCACATCGAAACTTCCACTACACAATTCCACTACAGCTTAAAATGAATTAAACTGATGTGTATTTATTGTTTCCTCATTTGACTCTAAGGTGATGGATCCTGTATTTTTATGTGCATACGACCCCATTATGTGTATTTTTCAGTTACATGATCCCCCACTGCCTAGCACAGATTCTCAATAAATAGTTGTTGACTAAGAATTAGAGAAACATGAAAGGGAAGGGAGGAAAGAAAGGAAGGGAGGGAAAAACTAAAGGAGGACTGTTCAGAGTTCTAAGAAACTGCTTCATATCCTTGTAGTTCTCAATATCCTTTTCTTCTAAATAATCCTGGCCCTCCCAATGCAAAATTTTTGAATCACGGCCGAGACTTCTGTTCTCACCCATCAGGATATAAATGCTGAAGCTACCCTCTGCAGCCAGGTAAGACTTCAAAATTCTCCGATTTTCATTGGGAGATCTTTTGCCAGGTACCAGCTTCCTCTCTAATCTTACTTGCTTTTCTTTGACACTCTTGATACATAACACTCTCATAAGCAAAGAAAACAAAAATTTATTTTGAAGGTGATAATGACTCTGAATAATAGAAATACATTCAATAGTAGTACTGGATTGCCCAGGAATTACATATTATATTTAAATAATCTGTCTAAATATATTTCTACTGCAAAAATGCAACATTAAAGACATAGAAGCTAATCACTGTGGACATTTTATTCACCATTCAAAGTATATGTTAGTCAAAAAACTTGTCAGTTTCTCATGGAAAACTGAACATACATTTTTCTGGAAGCTCTTGCCTTGTATTTCTTTTGAATTAACAAAGATACAAGTGATAAATAAAGAAACTGAATTGTCACACTGATATTGCCTGTATAGAACAATCTTCTTGTTTTCTAAGCAAGTTGGGCAGGAGTAGGAAAGAGGGACCATGTCAGTATAAGTAAATAGAGAAATTGACAGTATATAGTTGTTGGGGATACAGTATGTTAGGGGTTTTTGCAAGTCAAGGGTTTAAAATGTAATCATTGGGTGGAGAAATCACTGCTCTTAAGACACTATTGGGGCTTCCCTGGTGGTGCAGTGGTTGAGAGTCCGCCTGCCGATGCAGGGGACACAGGTTCGTGCCCTGGTCCGGGAAGATCCCACATGCCGCGGAGCAGCTGGGCCCGTGAGCCATGGCCGCTGAGCCTGCGCGTCCGGAGCCTGTGCTCCGCAATGGGAGAGGCCACAACAGTGAGAGGCCCACGTACCGCCAAAAAAAAAAAAAAAAAAACACTATTGAGTATCTGTTAATTCTATGGGAAATATGATAAGAAAGGGACTTATGGTCTCTTACTCTAATATTTTGCCTTTAATTCCCTTCTTAGTTTCCATAAATTTCTGAGAAGTAGTATATGCTAATGAAGTAGTTTTTCCTGCAAATATTTATGCAAGTAAAAGAAAAAATAACTTACATGTTTAAATTACCAGAAACAAAGACTTAAAGGAATAACTGCTTTTGTAGTCCATCTTTCTAGAGTCATCATTTCTTCAACTAATTCACTACAAAAACAGTTCAGGTCTTTATCCTAGTCTTCATATTTATTTAAACTAAGGCTATGATTAAAACTATTTTCATACCTAAACATAGAAAGCAATATACTCTTCTTGCTTCCTTAGTATAGCAAAACATCGTCCCAAGGAGCTTTAGTCTATCGATATGTTCTATCACTCTATTCTGTTAGGTCAGGTTTCATTTTTTATTGCTTTACTCTTCCTAAAGCTATTTTAATTTCCTTCTGAAGATAAGCTTTCCAAGACCAAGTCCTGATGTTTCTCTCATTTGCCTGTTGCTGTTGTTCCATTATAATACTTATTCTTTCTCCAACAAATAGATTGTTAGGTTTCCCACTCTCCAACTTCTATTCCTATATTTCCTAACTGAAGAGCCCTACTAAATTTGGATTTCTAATAGCTTATTTTCTCTTTTGAGGGACATTATGTTGATATCTTACCTATTATGACAAGGTTCCTAATTGTAGTTGCTACAGAACTCTTTGAATTACAAAAAGCCTTTTCTTTTGGTCATCAATAATAGTTGCCTTTGTTTTCTTGATTTTGAAAACGTCAGAGTCTGTCCTCAAGTAGAAATGTAGAACACCAGTCCTTCAAAACCACCTCAGACAGCATAAACCATAATTTTTTGCTATTCAGCTACTCTCAAAACCCAGTGAGAAATGTGGGATTTTGAAAAGTTTTCAATGGAAATGCTCTCCATCGAAACCCCTAGGTAACTTAACTTTTATTTTTGCATTAAATTCAATCCCTGGGAGGCCGCATGGTTGTACTGCATTAACTAAAGCCTCTTATAGAATCAAGTGCACTAAGTTATAGTGTAAAAACTCTTGGTTTTAATAGAAGATTATTGTAAGAAAAAGTATTATGCATTCTCTTTTATATTGATGATAAAACTATTGTTCAGGATATTTTCCTTAAGCAATATAAGTTAATAGTCTCTCTATAAGAGTGCTAAGTGAGAAGTTTCTTTCAGAATTTAGTTACAGAGAATAAGCTGTCCAGAAGCATTGGTACAATTTCTCTTTTCTGATGATAGTTGTAAAATAATGTATTTCTTTCCACACACCCCCTCCCAACCCCACCTGCCCCACCTCAGGCTGCTCAAATACTCAGAGCAAAATTTGATGCTATCATATCAACTATGTCAATGCTTTCAAAATTTCAGACATTTGCATGATACCTTCATGACGTTTGCTATATCCTCATTACCTCCAGAAGAATTTATATTCTAATTTTAATCAAAGCAGTTTTTTACTTTAACAAATGTATTTTAAAAGAAAACTTGGGTTTGATATGCTAGCTATATATATATTTTTTTTTTTTTTTTTTTGCGGTACGCGGGCCTCTCACTGCTGCGGCCTCTCCCGTTGCGGAGCACAGGCTCCGGACACGCAGGCCCAGCGGCCATGGCTCACGGGCCCAGCCGCTCCGCAGCACGTGGGATCCTCCCAGACCGGGGCACGAACCCCCGTCCCCTGCATTGGCAGGCAGACTGTCAACCACTGCGCCACCAGGGAAGCCCCTAGCTATATTTTTAATCCACATCAAAATATTATTAAACTGTCAAAATAAATGATTTGTATAATGCTTAAAATCATCTCACATACTATCAGTAGTACACATATCATGCACTGGAAAACATTGAACTGTGTTAGCTTAGGATTAGTTTATTTTGCTCTCCTATACCTGGTTCTGATTTTCTTTTAAATAATTTTATTGTGTATGCTTTTTGTTGCCTCAAAATATCTTTGATAAAAGGGACTCTTGACTGCAGGTGTCAGAATCTAAGTGCAACTAGCATATGTAAAGAAAAGAAGAAGAAGAAGGAGAAAGGAGAGGGAGAGAGAGAACTGGGTCTGTAACTGACAAGTTCAAGATAGACCTCTTAAGGCTTAGCTGGATCTGTCATTCATTGATGTCAGTAGGTCTCAGCCCTTCATTCTCTACCTTTCAGCTTTGTTCTATGTGGCCATGATTCTTGGTCAGACTCTCAGTGTACTGGCTCCCTGCAGCTCCAGGACTTATCACCTACCAGTTTAGCAATAATTCCAGGGGAAAACACACAAGCAAATTCCTCTTTTCGCACAACTAGAGCAAAAGTCTTAGGTCTGATTCTCATTACTCTGACAAGCATCGTGTTACTTAACTAATCATTGTAGCACGGAGTTTTGCAGTGTCTGACTAATAAATTTGCATCATGCCCCTGGGGAAGATGGGTCAGTTCCACCCACAGCAGATATAAGAGTACTAGGGTAGATAGTTTCTAAAGTAAAAAAGGGTATGGTTACCAGCTGTAATAGACTTAATGTTTATGTCTCCTCTCCCCCAAATTCATATGTTGAAATCCTAATCCCCCCAACATGATGGTATCAGGAGGTGGTGCTTTGGGGAGGTAATTTGGTCATGTGGCTGAAACCTTCAAGAGTGGGATTTCAGCAACTATATATTAGGGTTGCTGGGCCTCGGCACTATTGATATTTTGGACTGGCTAATTCTTCGCTTTGGAGGGTTTTTAAACTAAAAGTTTGGTTGAAATATCAGAATCAAGGATAACTGTTTACTTTTTTGTTGTTTTTGTTGTGTTTTTTTATTTTAAAAAATTTTTATTGGAGTATATTTGATTTACAATGTTGTTTAGCTTCTGCTGCACAGCAAAGTGAGTCAGTTATACATATACATGTATCCACTCGTTTTTAGATTCTTTTCCCATATAGGTCATTACAGAGTATTGAGTAGAGTTCCCTGTGCTATACAGTAGGTCCTTATTGTTATGTATTTTAGTGGTCCCCAACGTTTCTGGCACCAGGGACCACTTTCGTGGAAGACAGTTTTTTCACGGAAGCGGTGGGGGGTTCAGGTGGTAATGCGAGCGATGGGGGGGCTGCACGTGAAGCTTCGCTCCCTCACCCGCTGCTCACCTTCTGCTGTGGCCCGGTTCCTAACAGGCCGCGGACCAGGGCTTGGGGACCCCTGATCTATTTTATATATAGTCGTGTGTATATGCCAATCCCAACCTCCCAGTCTTCCCTCCCCCTCCCCCAAGGACAACTGTTTAAATAAGTGCAGCCATGTTTATATAATAAATGCTGCTTAATGCAGCATCTGTGCAACATTAAGATGTTTAACAACATCTCTGGCCTCTATCCACTAGATGCCAGTAGCATCCTCCATTGTAACAGCCAAAAATGTTCCCAGACATTGCCAAATCCCCCTGGGAGGAAAAGTTTCCCCAGCTGAGAACCACTGCAATATATGTAGATATAGATGTACAGATGTAATGACATTTACAGTTAGAAATGAGCCTCATTGCTGATCCAGGTTTGTGATTAATGGTAAAATGCTATTGATAGTATTATAACTACTCCATGACCAACATTTCCTTCCTTATTACATCTACATAAAGACTATCCTTAGTTGTATGGTCACTGCTGAGATTTATTGAATTTATTGCTTGTGCTTCTGTATCTCTACCTCATGGGTTCATAATTATTTTGCATGACAAAGGAGAGAAAACAACTTTACTGTACATCAGGGGAATCTGTCAGTTGCTGCTCTCACACATAATTCTACAGCCATTATTTATGTTTGAAATTGTATTTGATTTCAATCCATATCAATTGTTGTTCTTCTCTTCAGCTCATCATTTGCATATGTTTGTAATTCTATAATTTTCCTCCATATATATTCTTATAGTTGAGCTATGCTATAGCATTTCACCTTCCTGCTAGTATATTGGTTGCAGTTTAGAACATTTTGGTTGTTATAATATTTTGACATTTTTGTTATGGGTAGTTTGTACATGATTCTAATTACTTGGATTTGGAGAGAGGTCACTAAGACTGGAAGCTGAGTGGTTAGTGGATAGAATCCATGGATAACTGCAATATCCGGTCACAATTCAAGTAAGGTGGGCACCAAAATTTACAGTGGGTGGAAAAAGCATCATCAGACATGTGATACTCTGACGTCTAGATGTAATTGTCATCTGTGAGGGTGGTGCACAAATAATAGCATTTCCAACCATTAAAATGATGTTCCTAGAACAAAATTTCAAACCCAAAGACTGAAGTTTAAAAAAATAAATGGCCCCTAATCTAAGTGGTGGGAATCAGCAACTAGGCAAAAAACTGGAATTGAAACTGAGAATTCTGGACAGCACAGAGGTCCCATTAGTTGAACTATGTGGTATAGAAATTGTGACTTATGGAATAGTAAGGGAAACCAATGGTAAGTTAGGTATCTCTGGAACAGAATTATAGAAAACTGGCTTAAAACTAAACTTTGCCTGATGAAAGCTTCTTGGGCACTTTCTGCCTCAAGTCAAAGTGGAAGTGCCATGGGGTGAGCAGATCAAAGAACCCAGAGGGCTATCTGCCAACTGATGAGCAATGGAAGCTGATAGCCGATGTTCCAGTTAAAAAACTGGATTTGATGGCAGGCTATACAACACCTCTGAAAGAAGATTCATAGTACCAACTATTGATGACACAACATGATGTCTCCTAAGATTCATTGGTTGTCTTGATTTGATTTTCTTTTTTCTATGTCACTGGAACCTGTATTGCCTCAGTAGAATATTTTTGCAATGGTTGAAGTCTATTCTTGTCTGTGGAAGCTACTGGCAGCCTTTAACCTTTTTCCTGGTTCTCGCTCAGTCTTATTACTTGCTTCTTTAGATTTGGCAGTCAATTCAGAAGTTTTTGCTGTTAATACAATGGTCCATGTTCTTCTTGTATGAGTTCCTGTTTGTGCACTTGTATGGGAAAGAATTGCACAAGCTGTAGTTTATCAGGCTTGAGCCTTAGTTTTACATTTTTTTAAACAAATTTATTTAATTTATTATTTGTTTATTTTTGGCTGCATCGGGTCTTCGTTGTTATGTGTGGGCTTTCTCTAGTTGCGGCGAGCAGGGACTACTCTTCATTGTAGTGTGTGGGCTTCTCGTTGCAGTGGCTTCTCTTGTTGCAGAGCACGGGCTCTAGGTGCGCAGGCTTCAGTAGTTGTGGCACGTGGGCTCAGTAGTTGTGGCTCACGGGCTCTAGAGCACAGGCTCAGTAGTTGTGGTGCACAGGCTTAGTTGCTCCGCGGCATGTGGCATCTTCCCAGACCAGGGATCGAACCCGTGTTCCCTGCATTGGCAGGCAGATTCTTAACCACTGCACCACCAGGGAAGTCCCTAGTTTTACACTTTAAAAAAATTAGACATTTACTGTTTCAGTTATTTAATAATTATAATTATGAATAATATATGAAGGAATAATGTAAAGTTTGCTCTGTTATTCTTTTTAATTTCTTTCCCTCTTTTCTATGGAAAATAAGATAAGTATAAAGTATCACTACCTGAGATTACATTATTAGTTTTTAAATTTTATATTAAATTGTACTAGCTCAATTTTATACTAGTTTGGAAAAGGATAACTACAGTGTATTTATATGCTCATCACATAAAATGTTTTTACTTAGCATGCATTTCTCACATGGTATTAGCTTTCTCAGTTTTACATTAGTGTATGTATGTGTGTGTGTGTGTTCTCTTTACATCAACCAATGCATTGTTTGAGTCAAATCTTTACTATTTGCTTTACTTAAATCCCTTAAGCTTATGATTCAGATCTCACAAGATACCACAGAAATCTCAACCTAGATGGGAATTTCGAGTTGTTCAAATTAAGCTTTCTTCTTCTTTAGCAATGTTCATTCTTTGTTTTAATCTCTCCCCTCAGGTTCTGTGCTTTTTTAATGAATAAATTTAAGTAGTCAGTCAATCAGTGAATCCATATTCACCCATCCGTTCATAAAATATTTGCTTCACACTATGTCCTGCATGGCAGTTGGCTAGGCAGTGAATGGACATTACCTCACAAGCCAGATTCTTGCCTCTATGCTTTGCTCACCAGTGAGGTATGCTCCCCTACCCTGCCCTTCAGTTAGTGAGCAAATCCTGTCAAGTCCTCCTCTTTTTCAACTGCTAAATCTGTCCTTTGCTGCTCCTGCCTGTCTCTGTTACCACATTCCTAGATCAAGTGTCTATCTTTTGTCATTGGGATACCTACGACTGATGAATCTCTCTTCCTCTGATTCTTATTCAGCTCTGCAGTCATAGGATCTTTCTGAAATGCAAACCAGCTACTCATAACCCCTTGGAAACCTTCCATTCTCCTACAGTGAAGTCAATATCATTAACATTCTTCAAGCCTTTTCCTGATCTGACTCAAGTATATCTCACCTGCCTCATCTCTTGATACTTCCTCCCTGAAACTCTTCTTGTCCTTCTATCCTTTATATCCTTGTCTTCTTGTTTTTATGTCTCTTCTTGTCTTTATGAGGCAAGGGAATTGTCTTTTCCACTCTTTATACCTGGAAACTGGCTTAGTACTTGTTACATTATAAGTGTTAAATAAGTACTTGTTGAATGAATGAATGATTGAACACGTGAACAACTCATCAAGTATCTCAAATATTAAAAAAAACCTTCTAAATCTTAAAAAATGCCATTAGAGTCTATGTTCTATACTCCATACTAGGATTATAAATAGAAAATAACTAATGACTTTGTTGTTAGTTCTCAACCATGTCTGGAATAAGACCAAAAAAAAATACATGCAGGAATAGAGTCACTTTACTTTGTGTCATGTATAAAATGCTGAGTGCAGCCCATTTTCGACAGGGACTTAGATTTAGGTTTCTTAATTTCAATCTCTGGATTCCCTTTTCTTTTTTTCCCCCATTAAATGACACACAAAAAGAGTGCCCCCCCAAACACACACACCTTTTTGTCATCATTCTCCGTATGAATCCTTAAAGTAGCAAACATTCCTAGACAACTGGTGTAATGGAAAGCCCACTGAACCAGAAGTGGAAGACCTGCAGCAATTTGGAAAAATAGGGGAGACTACATTTATCTCAAGGGCAGGCTTAAACTGGTTGGGCCACTTTATTCATCTGGGAAATTAGAGGAATTGGATCAGAAGAGGCTATTCCCAGAGAACATCAAATACTTACCATTCTACATTCCATTTTAAATAGGAATTAATTTACAAATTTTCAATTTATATAAAAGTTTCAGGAAAATACTACATAAAGTAAGGTATATTTCTATAGGTCTCTGCATTTGAATTACCTTAACTTGCATGTAAATCCTTATGTGACAGGGATCTCAACTTCAAAGTGGACTGGGTCCACCGCCAGGATTTAGTCTTGACTAAGCATCTCTTGAAAACTGCTTGCACAAGCCTCAGAAGAGCCTGCTTTTCATGGGTTGCTTGTCAGGAGGACTTTGGTTTGGAGTTATGGGAAGTCTGAGGAAGTTTAGTGCATGGGAGCCTGGGCTCTAGAAACAAATGCTATGGAGGGCACCATGTCTCTTTCCCGATCTCCTATTAAATGAGAGTCTTTGGGGAAGAAGTGATTTGGGTGGAAGCTGAAGGAGCTGTTTTTATGACCGAAGATGAGATTTGGGAGAGGGACATTTTCTACATTTTGGAGCAAGACATTGCTGCACTGGCACCATAAATTGTGACTGGAATGTGGTGCCACTTCTGATCCTTCAACTGCAGATTTGGGATGCACTGGGAGACACAGCTTTTGACAATGATGATGCATGCCTTCAAGTGGCTTCTTAACTGAAGTAGGTATGGGGGTTGGCTGTGAACACAGGCAAGACATCCCTGGACACTGAAAAAATATGCTGGTGAAGGGGAATATTGCAACAGACTATTGTCCTGTGAAGTGTAAAGAACAACAAGCTCACCAAATCTGAGTAATTGCTATCAATAAAAACAACTCTTTCGTATCCCTAGGATGATGACACCAGGGAAAACTTGGATTAAATTTACCAAAGGGTCATATAGGTACAGTCTAAGCCATAACTACCATTGTGCTATTTTTTTTTTTTTTTTTTGGTACGCGGGCCTCTCACTGTTGTGGCCTCTCCCGTTGCGGAGCACAGGCTCCGGACGCGCAGGCTCAGCGGCCATGGCTCACGGGTCCAGCCGCTCCGCGGCATGTGGGATCTTCCCGGACCGGGGCACGAACCCGTGTCCCCTGCATCGGCAGGCGGACTCTCAACCACTGCGCCACCAGGGAAGCCCTGTGCTATTTTTTAATTTTGTTGTTTTATTTTTTACTGAAGTATAGTTGCTGTGCAATATTATATGTTATGGATGTACACTATAGTGATTCACAGGTTTTAAAAGTTATACTCCATTTATAGATATTATACAATATTGGCTAATTGCCTGTGTTGTACAATATATCTTTGTAACTTATTTTATACATAATAGTTTGTACCTCTTACTCGCCTACCCCTATATTGTCCCTCTCCTTTTCCCTCTCCCAGCTGGTAACCACTAGCTTTTCTCTATATCTGTGAGTCTGATTCTTTTTGTTACATTCACTAGTTTGTTGTATTTCTTAGATTCCACATATAAATGATATCACACAGTATTTGTCTTTCTCTGACTTATTTCATTTAGCGTAATGTCCTTCAAGTCCAACCTTGTTGCTCCAAATGGCAAAATTTCATTCTTTTTTATGGCTGTGTGTATATATATACATATGTGTGTGTGTGTGTGTGTGTGTATACATATATACACAGCACAGTTTCTTTATCCATTCATCTGTTAATAAACATTTAGGTTGCTTCCATATCTTGGCTGCTATGAACATTGGGGTACATGAATCTTTTTGAATTAGTGTGTTTGCTTTTTTTTAGATATATAACCGGGAATGAAATTGCTGGCTCATATGGTAGTTCTATTTTTACTTTTTGAGAAACCTCTGAACTGTTTTCCACAGTGGCTATACCAATTGACATTCCCATCAACTGTGTAAGAGGGTTCCCTTTTCTCCATATTCTCACCAACATTTGTTATTTGTGTTCTTTTTGATGACAGTCCTTCTGCCAGGTGTGAGGTGATATCTCATTGTGGTTTTGTTTTGCATTTCCTTGTTGATTAGCGATGTTGAGCATCTTTTCATGTAAATGTTGGCCATCTGCATTTCCTCTTTGGAAAAATGTCTATTCAGTTCTTCTACCCATTTTTAATTGGGCTGTTTATTTTCATGTTGAGATGTATGAGCTGTTTGTATATGTTGGATGTTAATCCCTTATTGGTCATATCATTTGCAAATATTTTCTCCCATTTAGTAGGTTGTCTTTTTGTTTAGTCCATGGTTTCCTTTGCTGTTCAAAAGCTTTTAAGTTTAATTAGGTCTCATTTGTTTATTTTTGCTTTTATTTTCTTTACTTTAGGAGAGGGATCCCAAAAAATATTGCTTCAATTTATGTCAGTGTTCTGCCTATGTTTTCCTCTAGGAGTTTTATAGTATCTGGTCTTACATCTAGGTCTTTAATCCATTTTGAGTTTATTTTTGGATATGGTGTTAGGGAGTGTTCTAATTTCATTCTTTTTCATGTAGCTGTCCAGTTTTCCCAGCACCACTTACTGAAGAGACTGTCTTTTCTCCATTGTATATTCTTGCTCCTTTGTCATAGATTAATTGACCTTAAGTGCATGGGTTTATTTCTGGGCTCTCTATCCTGTTCCATTGATCTGTTCCACATATCCTGTTCCATTTGTGTCTACTTTTTTTGCTTGTTTGTTTTTTGCTTTTTTTTTTTTTATGGAAGAAATTCTCCCATCATGATCTGTACTTGCTCTGTGCAAAATTGTAGCCACTGGCCATACTGGTCTGTTGAGTACTTGAATTGTGGCTGATCTGAATTGAAATGTGCTGTAAATATAAAATAATGATTTCTGAGACTTAGTATTAAAAAAAGAATGTAAAATATCTCAATAATTTTTATATTGATTGTATGTGGAAGTAATATTTTGGTTATAGTGGGTTAAATAAAACAGATTACCAAAATTAACTTCATCTGTTTCTTTTTACTTTTTTAAATGTGGCTCTAGAAAATTAAAAACTACATAAGTGGCTTACATTGTATTTCCATTGGACAAGGCTAACCGATAATTAACATTTAGCCAATCAATCATATGCCATTTATTTTACTTTTTAAGTTATGCATACAAAAATTTTTAGGTTGCTAAAATTATAAACTCCTTAAGGATAAGTTCTCTGTTTCTATTTTTCATTTTTTCCAGGTACTTGTATCACTGATAGTATGTGATAGGTTTTACTACATGCATGTTCATTTAAATTGATTTAAAAAGACTATTTGTTTATTTCTATAAAACTGTGACATACTTTTAGATTGTGTCCTAGATAAGTGTATTTTGGTTATAAACAGAACTTGGTATTGTTATCAAAAGTATTCAATTCAGAAAATGTGCTAATAAATAACAATTACTTTAATTCCATCATGAGCTCATTTATCCATTTTCTTGCTTTATATTTTTTAAAATGAAAGTTAAGAAAGGCATTAGGGCTATTTTCTTCATTAATGTGTTTATTTCTATAAGCCTTTTGATAACTTAGTCTAATTGGGAGAAATTTTAGCTGAATTTCTAAAATTCCAAATTAGTATTTTTAACTACTTATTTTGAAATAATTTTCCCACAGAAGACATAAGAAGAGCACAAGAAACTCCTGTGTACCCTTCAATCAGATTCATCAATTATTTACATTTTGCCACATTTGCTTTATTACTCTGTATTTTATCCTTTATCTGTCTATCCATATTTTTAATTTTTTCATGAACCATTTGAGAGAGAGAGACATAGACATACTATTTTACCCCAAAATACTTAAGTTAGTATTTACTGAGAACAAGGATACTCTTATAAGATCATAGTACAATGATCAAACTTATGAAATTTAACACTAATTTAATGCAATTATCTATTAATCGATACATATTTAAATTTTGGCAATTGTCTTTGTGTTATACCTCCATCCCCACCCCCTACTTCCCCACCCCCCGACCCCTGCCAATCCAGGGTCCAATTCAAGAGCATGCACTGCATTTAATTGCCATGTCTTTTTCAGTTGCTTTTAATCTAGAGCAAGTTCCCCAGCCTTTTGTTTGTTTGTTCTGGTATGGTCTTTCATGACAGTGATATTTTTAAGAGTCTGGGACAGTTGTTTTGTATGGTGTTCTTTGATAGGAGTTTCCTAGCGATTAGAAGGCAGATTTTGAATCTTTTGACACAAGTATAACAAAGGTGATGCTGTGATCTTCTCAGGAACCACATCAGGAGAACATGATGTCGGTTTCCCATTTTGATGATGTCAGCTCCATAAAGGTGGTGTCCACTAGGTTTCTCCACTGTTAAGTTACAATTGCAGTTCCCAAATTTTAATTTTTATGAATTTGTACTTCATAAATAATTAGGAGGGAGATACTTTAACTATCTAAATGTCCTATTCCTCTTCAAACTTTCACCCTTATTTTTATCCTATATTGATGATTCTTACCTGAATTAACTATACTTTATATTCTTCAACTAGCAATATATTGCAACAGATTAAATAACAGAAATAGATATGAGAATCCAGATGAATTCTATCCAGCAGACAATAAGAGATTTGCAAAACTGTGCAACAATGCCACTCTTCTACTAGTTTATTTTTGTTTTGGGAAATAAAGCTATTTCCATAAAAATATGCTACTCATATTAATGTATTATCGGGTTTATGATTCCACATTTCAACTAAACTTCACTGTTATTTTTAAATGAATGAATTTTTAAGAAATTTCTCAGCAACAATTTCTAATATAGTAAGCATCAATAGGAAGAACTCACAAAAACCAAAGCTCTCTGAGATCCTCAATAAGTTTGAGGGTGTAAAGGGAACTTGAGAACAAAAAGTTTGAGAACTATTGTCCAGAACCAAGTGAAATGCTGACATCACTGCTATAATCTGGAAATTTCTTAGGAAAGTGACAATGAGGGGAAATTGTAACTGAGGTTCTCAAATGAAGTCTATCTTTTGGACAGTAGTATCTTCAGTATAAGCCTGAGATTCTCCACAGAAAAGTCTTATCTTTTAGAAGTATAGCTGATTCACTTTGTTATAAAGCAGAAACTAACACACCATTGTAAAGCAATTATACTCCAATAAAGATGTTAAAAAAAAGTATGTAATGAGAGGTGGAATAATGTGATGTCTGACATTTGCTTTAAAATAATACAATGGCAAAAATGGTGGTGTGGTGGTGGTAGGGGTATAGATGAAATGAGATTGTGCTTTAACTGTTGAAGCTGCGTGGTTGGTACATATGGGTTCATTATAAAATTCTATTTTGAGTATGTTTGAAGATTTTCAAATTTATTTTAAATGTTTCATCTCTAGATAAACTTTTTAATGTTATGGACTTAGGAAAGAATCAAGCTTGATTGCCTGAAATGTCATAATAATTTAAAACATGTTAATTATACTTTCTTGGATTTATGTAAATATCTTTCTTCTAAAAAGTTCAAACTGATTGACCTTGACTGGTCTTTACAACATGAATACTCATAGATTTCTTTGACCTTTTGAACATCTTAGGGAAGTTTGCAAAATAAAAACAAGTACATTGAGTACACATCAAAAACTCATAAAATGACAAGTAATATTATTGTATTTTTGGAATTAGCTGTCGTGAACTATATATTACCATAAAATCAGAAAGACCTGAGTTTGATTCCTGGCTCTGCTACTTCATAATATTTATAATAACAATAACAGAAATAACGTACTAACAAGGCCAACATTAATTGAGCTTAATATGTGATAGGTTTTGTGCTAAATCTTTTTTTTTTTTAAATAATTTTATTTATTTATTTTTGGCTGTGTTGGATCTTCGTTTCTGTGCGAGGGCTTTCTCTAGTTGCGGTGCACGGGGCTCTCACTGTCGCGGCCTCTCTTATTGCGGAGCACAGGCTCCAGACGCACAGGCTCAGTAGCTGTGGTGCACGGGCTTAGTTGCTCCGCGGCCTGTGGAATTTTCCCAGACCAGGGCTCAAACCCGTGTCCCCTGCATTGGCAGGCAGATTCTCAACGACTGTGCCACCAGGGAAGCCCTGTGCTAAGTCTTTACATTAGTGCATTCACTGAATCCTTACCACAGAACCAGAAGTTACTCTGCTTAGGAAATGACCTGCCAAATGATCACATTTGATAAGGGATTGAGCAGAAATTCGAAGCTGGGGCACTGGATCAGCTGGATCAGAATCCTTGCTTTATCCACTGCACTACATTGCCCTATTTATCACCTAACTGCCTTGGACAAATTATTTCTTCTCTCTCAGCCTTAGTTTTCTCTTTCATAAAATAGGGATACAAATAGTAGCTACCTCACAGGCACAGGGATTACATCAGACAATGTATGTAAAACACTTGACACAAGTGGCTAGCATGTAGGAAAATAAGAAATGCCAAAAAAACAATGATATATTTTTATTTTTACCCAGAAATCATCTGGATAGTAGAAGTCGCTCTCCAGTTTGGTAACCACTAGCCACATGTGGCTACTGAGCCCTTGAAATGTGGCTGGTCAGAATTGAGTTGGGCTGTAAGTGTAAAATACACACCAGACTTCAAAGATTTAGTATGAAAAAGAAAATATCTCAATAATACATTGATTATATATTAAAATAATATTACTATGGCTATGTTGAGTTAAAAATATTATTTTGTTTTTCTCTTTCTGACTTACTTCACTCTGTATGACAGACTCTAGGTCCCACCTGTTATTTTAAAACATTCTGTAAGGTGACTATTGGAGCATTTAAAATTACATAGTGGCTCTCATTGTGTTTGTATGGACGGTGCTAGTCTAGAATTTGGGTTACTTCACAAATGCTGACTTGCTTATGGAGCTTTTTTTAACCCTTGCACCAAAGTGTGAAATACTGCTACCTTTCTGTAGTTGAAATCATTTACAATATGGTCAATGCTCATAATGTAAAAGAAAGGAGAAAGCATTAGTCTCTGCAATCCTAGTATTCTGAGTGGCATGGGGATGACCTCACGGGCAGAAGCCAATATTTTTCAATCATCTTCCCAGCTGCTAAGTGAGGAATTCCACTGTGTATTATTCTTCCCCAACAGCATAACTCTGTCATCACTTCCATCATTCAAATTATACAGTTTCAAAGGAAAAGTGGTAAAAATGGTGAGGATTCTTGTGCTGGAAAAATAAAAATATATCATTGTGTTTAATAGTTTTGTGATCTTCCTGTTGCTGTTTTCAACTCAAATACTAATATTGGATATGTATTAACATACAAATAGTTTTGAACTTTGACCTGTTAGTTTAGTTTTATTTCAAAGTGCATTCCAAAAGAAAACTAATCCTGTAGAATTAGGATGACCATACATCCTGGTTTGCCAGGCATAATCCCAGTTTACACCTACTGTCCTGACATAATTATTAACAGCTCTCTCTTGCATTCAAGAGCAGTTGCTCAGTTTGAAATCCTCATTGATGAAAAGATTCCTTCGTCAGATAAGTTTAGGAAATGAATCACACTCCATCCTTCTCTTAGAAGTTTACAACACATACCAGCATTTGAGAAGTTATACAATAAAGAAACTTGTTTAACTTCATTTAACTCAATGTTTCCTAAATTTACTTAATTGTGGAATTCCTTTTTTCCTGTAATACATATTAACATCCCACAGAACACACTTAAAACTGGTTTAACCATACTTAGAATTTTTCAAGGCCAGATTTTTAACTAATAGTTGCAATTATTTTTTATCATTATGAAAATAAATATAAAATATTTGTACCTTTATACCTCTATAAAATATATAATATACCTCTGCCTTTTTCTAGAGTGTAGCAATGACATGAACAGATACCTGTTTAAGGAAATGTTCCTCTTTTATTCATGATCAGGAAATCTGAGTTTCAGCTCTGAAATTCTGATTCAATTCAATCAATTTTCACTTTATGCCTTTTATACGTCAAGTCCTGGCCTAGTACTGATAATTCAAAGATGAATCAGGCATGATCATTAGCCTCAAGTTGCACATAATTATAGGGATTGATTTGCCTCCTCTATCAGGGACTTTTCCCCAAGTTTTGGTTGATTGGTTGTTTTTTCTAATTGTATTTCTAGTTCTTGTCACATTTACAAAATTCTGTAAATGTTAGTGGAGTTTAGTGGTAGAGCACACATTATCCTGTCAAGTACTGTAACACAGGTATAAACAAAGTGTTAGTAAAACACAGAGAGGGTAACAGCTCAACACCACCCCACCAAGGTCATTGAAAAGTACTTCACTGAGGAGGTGCTATGTGAGTAGAGAACGTTAAAGTGCTCACAGACACAGAAGGAGTAGCAGTATTTCCAGGCAAAGACAATTGTTTGTACAAAGAAGCAATGCCAGAAAAGTTTGTTTCATGCTGCTGTGGGTAGGTTAGGTGTGACAGGGGACAAATGTATATTTGGCAAGATAATTGTGAACCAAATATAAAGGTTCTTTAAATACCATTTAAGGATCTTGAAGAAATCTTGAGACGTACCTATGCTTCTCACTACTATGACTTTATGACCTGGATGAGTACACATCTGTATTCAGACAACTCTTTAAGATCCTGAAGAGGAACTTCCGTAGGCGTGTTAAAACTCTACCAAGACAATACAATGTGCTGAACCACCATCGTGCATAATAGCATTTAGTCACTCCCTTTCAATCAAATAATAGTCATAAACTGTGCTCATAAGCTAATCTTATTATTTGAGCAAGAACTTCCTGCAGAAGGTACCTGGCTGCTGCTGCTGCAGAGTATACTTGTAAAAGGGGGCTTAATTCTGTGGTTTGAATGTGATTTCCTTTAGTTTCCCATCTGTCTAATAATATTATCCTGGTATATTAAAGTATCTCTAGTTTTGATTTTTTTTTCAAATTCTTTCATTTCAGTCTATTTACTAAAATAAGACGGCAAGGAAAAACTAAACATATTGTGTATTTACACAATAAAAAAATAAGTTGTCAGATGAATGAGTTCAACATGTTGGAAATTTAGCACAGACTTTTCGTATACTCCATAACAGCAATATCATGGTAGGTTTTAGAAACTATTGGGATGTTTGTAATCAAGAATCTTCATTTTTCACCAGTTGAGAAGCTGCTTAATTCCGCTTAATTCCACTAGAAAGTGTGACATAAGCTCCACACTGACCTCACTTAATGACTAGCCAAATAAAAACAGAAGTGTAGAGGTTTCACAGCTGCTGACAGAGAGTCCTTGGAAAGAATTACGTTGGAATATTCTCACTGTTGCTAAGGAAAGGAATTAAAAGGTTCAGAAATAAGAAACGAGGAAGAAAACAAGCCTGTAAACATTCAAAACTGATTACTAGGGGATTACTTTGTGGTTAAAAATCCACAATATTTCAGCAACTTATTTAGGAATGTTTATTCCAAAGGACTTTCATTGCGTATATTTTGCTACAAATAAATTTGCTTACCGTAACTCTATAAAGAGCTTTACAAAGCACAACTGCTTGGATTTGAATTTGCCAGTTTTCACAACAGCTCCCGACTCCACTGAAAACCAGGAACCTTCCAGGATGTGGGAGGGGCCCTGGCAGTCACAGGGTCCAATTATGTGGTTGTCCCTTTTGTTATGGTTCACATTTTAGAAGAAGGCAGATAATGAGCTGTAGCGTCCACCATTAGCAACTGGGAGCCTGATAATTGTGTAGGGACCCCTTTACATTGAGTGTCAAAAAGGGAGATGTGGTGTTTTTCTAATCTAAACCAGTTGGATGATTTACTTTCATTCTCTCATTTGCTTTAATACTTGTGGCATAAACAATTATTGAAAAATTAAGTATATTGATTTCTTTGAACAAACAAAGGAATCTCTCACTTGGATTAGAGAATCACAGTGCCTGTTAAGGGGGCTAGTGGGCAGTGCATGAATTGAGATTCGGAGGACCTACACTCCATTTTCTACTTATTTATTGTTTGATTAGTCTCATCCTAAGGTAGGTTAATTTCCTCAGTTTCAGTTTCATCATCTTTAAAACGGAAGTGATGATACCTATAGCAGAATGATGTAGGGATCAAGAGAGATGGTGTGTTGCCAAAGTATATCATTAAAACAGTAATTTACTATACTGCCTCATTTGCCATCCCTGCCATAAACACATTTTTGCTTCTTAAAGTTCCTTGAACTCAGAGGTAGATTAAGGCATGGGCCACATGGACAGCCCCAGCCAGGTGCCAACTTATAAAAGTGCTGCACAGCCCTGAATTACATTGAAAATATGTTGCCAGATAATGCAGGCTTTGACCTGCCATCCTTGGCAAAATGCAAATTTTGGTCCCACTTCTGCCAAAAGAGGCAAGCCCTTGAGCAGAAATAAAAATACAAAACAAAACTCTTCTTGCTAGAATTAGCTAGCTATACTGAGTTTTCTCGCAAACTAGCAGTAACAGTCAAGATGCCAAGGTCCAGGATACGGGTCACAATGCTGCTTAATGGGGACATGATTGATCTTTTTATTTAGATTTTTAATCTATGGATAAGCATCCCACTAAGTGGTCACATTTTTTTTTCAGAACATTGACTATGCTTTGACCAGTAGACATCAATCAGTAAAGGAATTTGTTTCTATGAAGAATTTTTTGTTGATATAATTTTCCACACTCCCTAAGTAAATCTTCAACAAGTAGTTTTTGTATATTGGTTAAAAGAGGTGCCAGGCCTTTTGCCTGCCAATGATGTTTAGATTTTCTTGCATTCACGGTGCTTTTTCCATATATTTCCATCTACAAATATTTTGTATTTACTCTACTTTGTTCACTACTCATCTTTTGAGTCCATTAAAAAAAATCAATTGCTCTATGATACCTTCCTGTCCCCCTTAGTTTCCTACAGGGAATTATACTGATAATATCTTCTTGATTCTAAAATAGCAGCGTATATGAAAATCGAAGCAAAACAAATAGAACGTTAAAGATATGTATCAGGTTTAAGACATGTTCCAATAGAGAAACACTAAAGTGATCAAGCAAGTTTTAAAATCTGGCAAGTGGGGTAGTTCCTTTCTTCTAGGAGCATTTCTAGCACAGTACATTCTGTGTTTTAGTACTTCTATATCCATGTATCTGACTGTAAGGAATATGAATTTCCCCATGAGATTTGGGTGAAACAAAAATCATATTAACTTATTTTGAAAAATCAAAATAAGTCTTGCTCTGAACTCTCTTGTCAACATGTTTAATACCAATTACTAGAGAGCTCCTCCTTGAGGTTGTTCATGATTCCCAGGGGACATTATATAGTTTATCCTATGTCATCTTGGAGGAAAGGATTCTGGTTTTTTTTAATATTTATTTATTTATTTCGATGCACTGAGTGTTAGTTGCGGCACGAGGGATCTTCGTTGCAGCATGCAGGATCTTTGTTGCGGCATGCAAACTCTTAGTTGCGGCATGAATCTAGTTCCCTGACCAGGGATCGAACCCAGGCCTCCTGCATTGGGAGCGTGGAGTCTTAGCCACTGGACCACCAGGGAAGTCCCCAGGAAAGAAATCTTGACTTGAGTTCATTCTAGTTGCTTTAGTTGTCATGCCCGTTGCTCAAGCCCACGTGACCTATTTTAAGGTAGGCTACTCTCTTGCTTGTGTAGTACCCTTCCTCCATTGTCGTCTCAACCCCAGAAGCCTTCTCCAAGGCTCAAAAGACCACAGCAATAGAGACTGAGCCACCAGCTTCCTACATACATTCCCTATCAGGGGTCCTTCCACCTAATGAAATTCTGAGTGGGAATAAGATCCAAGTCCCTACCCACCTCAGGAAATCACCTCCAGGTCTCAGTCACACCCCTTCTTCAATTCCAGATAATAACCTCTATCCACTCCCCTTCTGTGATAATCCAGTATAATCTTGCTGAGTAGGCCTGAATCCAGAACAGTTTAACTTTCTTTCTGAAGAGTTCCGTTTGTGTTTACTGAGTGGGGATGGGGCAATTGCAATATAACGGGAGAAGAGATCTCACCTTTTCAGGTGCAAGGTAGAAGAGGAGATAATTTATTTTACCACAGTGAATTGACTGCAGGGAAAACTAAAACTAACATTAAACAACAATCAAGATTGACCAGTTGGTCTGGTGTGTATGTCCACCCCCTCCCAACAGTCAGTGGTCTTCTTGCGGGTGGAAGCTATGTTTTCCTCATGGATGGATCCTCAGCACTCAATATAGCCCTTACGTGATTATAGTGCTTATTATATGTTATCAATCAATAAATACTGAGTCAATGAATTGAGTGTATTATAGATTATTATTCTCATCTTTTAGAGTAATGCCGGTTTTAGAACTTTTAGGTGCATTAAAGTGTAAAACGAGTTGAGTAGAACTCAAAAAAAATCCCTGCTCTCCAACCACACATTTCAATGAATTTTCGTTTAGAGATGTAAGGAATATTGGTTGCCAAACGTGTAAATTGGAATTTTAAAATCCTGGGATCTAAAATAGATTTCAGCTCTGCTTTTTACCCCTGAGAAGTCGTTTTAACTCTTTGTGACACTGTGTCTATTCACATAATGTGAAGTTAGTGAAGTGTTCCAAATTTAGATGGAAAGTACACACTGTTCATTGAGGGCAGAGCAATATCTTTGAAAGTGAAATATTTGCTGTGTACACAGATGCTTGTACTTTGCTTTTGTTACATATTTAGCAGCGGGTTTATATCACTGATAAATATCAAGAACATTTCATGGGAGAACAAGGAAGTACCTTGGTTACTATGCAGTCACCAGAGTACACTTCAAAGCCTGTGTGATTTCACTACCGCTGTTCATAAAATTCCCTCATTTAAAATGTCATTTTAAGCCAACTTTCAACCTCACAGCTAAAGCCCCATGCTGCTGCTTTTCATTCCTTCACTACCTAATAAATGTTCACCACCAGACCACTACCACATATGAATGATTACAGTCACTCTGATAGAAACTGCTTATAGGATTTGTTATAGCACAAATTAGAGAAAACAGCTTAAACTCGAGAGACCAAAATGACCCACGAAGGTTTATTTATTCAGTACGTATTTATCAAGATACCTTAGACAAGGCGCTATAGGAGGCTCTGATGAAAACTATGATTTATCAGTAACTACTGTCCTCAAGAATATTGCTATTTCCAGAGGTGGGAACAACACAAACACACAAATAACTGTAATTCAGGACATAAAGTGATGAATACTGTAAAGAGGAACAGAGTTCAAAAGAGGTAGTGACAACTTTCAGTTAGAGGAATTGGGCCTTTCCCCTTAGAAGCGTCATTGAACTGTGCCTTAGAAAATGGGCTACATACCATTTGGACAAAGGATGACTAGGAGGGAAAGGATTCCAAATGCAAGGAGTGCCTTGAGCAAAGACACACTCATGCCACAACATGCAGATCAGCTCCCCCAAAGAAAAGCAAACATTCTTTTTTAATCATATTTCCTACTTGGGTATATTAAGTATATGTATTTCTTTGGAATAATGAAATATTATCATGTAACATCCTATATATTTACTATTTCATATATATTCAAAACTGGACCAACAGAAAATATGTTAAGAATAAAATAGTACTTTCAGAGTTTTCTTTGACTGCTTTTCACATTTTTCTTGTCAAAGTAAGTTCTTCATTCAGAGCAGCTATTGTATTAGTGTTCTCCAGAGAAGCAGGACCAATAGGATGTGTGCGTGTGTGTGGGTGTGTGTGTGTATGAATGTGCATGTGTACATATACATATATGTGTATATACACATACAGTCAGCTCTCCATATCTGCAGATAAGGAGGGTCAACTCCATTCATTGTACTACATCATTTTATATACGTGACTTGAGTATCCATGGATTTTGGTGTCCATGGGGGGTCGTGGAACCAATCCTCCATAGATACCAAGGCATGACTGTTTATGTATGTATACACACACACACACACACACACACACACACACATATATATATACATATACCTTTCATATTGGTTGGGGAGAGAGATTTATTTTCAAGAATTGGCTCATACGTGTGTAGGGCTGGCAAGTCTGATATTTGCACGGCTGGCCGGTAGGCTGGATATTTTTGGCAGGAGTTGGTGTTGTAGCCTTGAGTCTGAAGTCAGCCTGGAGGCAGAATTCCTTTTTTTTCAGAGAACTTTAGTTTTTTCTCTTAAGGTCTTCAACGTATTGGATGAAGCCTATCCACATTATGAAGGGTAATCTGCTTTACTCAAAGTCTACTGATTTAAATGACAATGTAAAAAAATATTTTCACAGCAACATCTAGGCTGATATTTTATGAAACACCTGGGTACTCTATAGCCTAGTCAAGTTGACACATGAAAATAATAATCATAGTTACCACGAATCATGAAAACATGGCGCTAATGAAAAGAGGGAAACAGTATCTCTGTTTGTGTAGTTCATCATAGTTTTGTAAACATTTTTGCAAATGTTAAAAACCCTGTGAGGAAAGAAGGGAGCATATTGCTAGCAACAGTTTCTAAATGACAAATCTGAGGCAGAGAGAAATTCAGAATCTTGAAGGTTAAGGAGCTAGAAGTGGCACAGTTGGTGTCAGAATTGGAACTGATGTCTTCTGACGCGTTATCTAATGGTCTTTCCATTGCACCATCTACTAGTGATCCAGTACAGATTCCTATAGCATTGATTATCTGTAACAGTTAAATGTTAAAAACAGTTAAATGTACCTTTACTGATATACGTTCTACTCGCCAACTAAATTCTAAGACGTGGCTTATTATAGAAAACCCCGCTATGTCCTATATATAATTGAATATCAATAAGTGTTTTATAAGAGTGAATTCTGCTACAAATCCTATTTACACTAGGTAACAATTTGTTTATATAGCTTCTGGTGACAGACTCCTTGAATTAGTTTTCAAGGCATGTGGATGATGCTGTGTTTCCGTGCCTTTTATATGGCTGGCAAGTGTGAAAGGCCTAAATTCTCTGTATTAAGAAATGCTTATGAGTTGTGTGAACATGGGCAAGTTGCTCAACTTCTCAAAGGTCTAATTTCTTTATCTGTAAAATAGAAGATGATACTAGAACCTCAAGAATGTTTTATGTGAATAGAAAGTGTATAATAAGTATGAATATCTCCATAACACTCAAGGTACAAGAGATGTCATGGTTCTTTATTTTCTAAATAAAGCCATCTCCAAATCAACAACTTATCAAGGTCAGCTTACGAAGTCCAATATAAGTGATTAACTGAGGTCATCCTCATTGGAGCTTACAAAATCCTTGGGGCTTACATATTCCTAGGAACATGGGGAAGGGCCTGGCTCTTGGTCAATAGGGATGGCTCTTTTTCCCTGTGGCTCCATCTAGTTGCTATATATTGGGACACAACTTTCACAGACACAGATGGTAGCTCAGTCTTCTAAATGCTCAACAATAGTTGGGCACTACTTCTATGCCATATACTGGAGATGGCCTCCTTGGGTGGGCTGACCAATATATACTTGAGATGTTCCTCTCTGCTGACTCCTTAGCCACAAACGACTCACTCGAGGTGCTCAAGCTGCAGCACTTAGGGCCAATTCTCACAGGCATTCAAGCATCCATTTTCATACAAGGACTTGTTATCTCCAGAGTGCTGAGTCCAGGCACTTGAAGAAATTACAGTGCTCCCCATGATTCAATCGGGGAACAACCTCCAGGGTTGGACCAGTTTCCTGAAGCCTCCATTTTCATCCCCTTTGGGATAGTTCAATTTAATCCCTATATTGGCTGAGGGCTTTGAAATGAGTCCTATTACTCTCACTCTGAGGATAAAGGGAATCTAGATTTCAAAGGCATAGGGCACTAGCATTATTCTTTGGTGTAAAGACAATAGAAAAAAAATCAAAATATTAATTAATTTCTCAGAAAATCACACTGATGCATAGGCAAATCACTTAGCATAGAATAGTTGTTCAACATGTGTTGCTTTTTACCACTGTTATTTGGAAGACTATAAGTGCATGCTGTTTATGCTCCATTGAATCTTCTGTATCTCCAGAAGCAAATTGTATAGGGGAAAGATCCTGGCTTTTGGAGTCACACAGCTCAGGTGTTGATTCTTGGCTCTACTGCTTATTATCTCTGTGCACTTAGGTGACTTATTACCTCACCCAGCCTCAGTTTTTCTTCTGTAAAATCAATTGTGTAGGTTAAATGCACATAACCCATATAGCCCTTAGGCTTCACCTGACAGGACATATAAGTATTTCACATTTATAATAATATCCCGAATCTCAAGGCTTTGAGTCCACAGCTGCTCAACTAGTAGAAAAATCGGTTTTTTAGTGGCAGCCCTTCCCATTCATTTAATTTTGTCTGGGAGGCCCTGTGGGTGAGGTTTGCCTGCATTCACTTTGTTCTCACATCCTCTGCTCTTGGCCCCAGGCTGCTGCCCTCATGCCTCTCTCCATCTCTGGACAGTAGAAAAACTCGTTTCAAGTCTCATGATCAGAGATATTTCAAGTTAGGCCCCTAGAACCAGATCTGCAGGTAGGTCCCAGCCATAGCACACTCACGCTTGGTGAGGAACAATGTCAGGGAAGGTCATGTGTAGCCTCCTGCCCCACATCCATGGCTCCCTTTGACATTCAGGCAAGCTACCAACTTAGACCTGCTCTTCCATATCTTCTCATAGTTTCTAAGGTCCCTTTCTCCAGGCCAGCCTCTTTCAAGGAATCCCAGTCCCCTAGACTGGTTTGTGGATGTCTGAACACAATATGTGGACCAGGTTTAAGTTCTCACCTACAGATATCCTGGGCCCATGCAAGATAAGATGTGTGTCTGGGCATCTGTGTTAGTCCTTAGGAGCATTCTGTGATGGTCACAAAGCCCCTGGGACATTTTGTAACAAGAAGTTGTGCTATTAGGCACAAATAGAGGACTTCATGCTTCAGCCTTGAACGGGTCCAAAATATTACTTAAAGCAGCTAGCATCTGCCACATAGTAAGCTCTCAGTAAATAAAAGTCCCCTTCTGTCTTCTTTGCTTAAGAACAGTTTGATGTATTTGCTAGATAGTTGACTTTAAGCATATTTTATCTTTATGCCAAGCGGACTGTTTTTACAGTGATAAAATCTGAGACCCAATGTCCTTTGAGTCCTATTGTTAAATAGAGCATCTCAGGACTTGAGAACTTACTATCAACGTAGTCTCCATGGTTGTAAGCATGACTGGCTTAATCAGAAATATGATTAGTGGAATGTATAATAGTTACCGGGGAGAGTCATGGTACTGCACCATGGTGGGAGCCATTTCACCTTGGACCCCAACAAACAAGGAATTCTTACCCAAAATGGAGCAGAATAAAACTGGCCCCTTGAGTCCTGTGGGACAGAGACATATAGGGTAAGACACTAGCGTTAAGAGTATTGGGCCAAGCAAATAATTAAATATCTTCCCCACAGCTTACAAGTAAAAGCAGGAAGGCAACTGTTTGCAAGCTATATTGCAGGGAAACGAAGCCTCTATAAAGCCTATATTTAAGTGAACTTTGATATTTTGCCAATGTAAAGAATAAGCACTATTTATTAACCCTTATAAGGCACTAAAGAAAAGAAGCCACAATTTAAACACAGAACAATGTGGGGTTAGACATTCTGGGAAAACAGAAAATGGTTAGGAGAGTTGGGACAATACAGGAAGAATTGTCCAGATCTGACCAAACCTGAAACTATTCCTTTTGTCATGAAAGGGGCAGGGAAGAGGATATGGAAATTGATAAAAAAAAACAAAAACAAAAACAAAAAAAACCACTTATGTGATGTTTATAGATACATTATGAGCCTTAAAAAAAACCACATTTATTTATTTATTTTGGCTGCACTGGGTCTTAGTTGCAGCATGTGGGATCTTTGTTGTGGCATGTGGGGATCTTTTTTTTTAATTTTAGTTGTGGCGTGTGAGATCTAATTCCCTGACCAGGGATCGAACCTGGACCCCCTGCATTGGGAGCGCGGAGTCTCAGCCACTGGACCACCAGGGAAGTCCCTATGAGCCTTTTATATAGTAACTTCCCTTATCTTTAAAACAAGCATATGAAGTACTGTTGGCTCCATTTTATAGATAAAGTAACTGAGGCATAACTTTCCTAAAAACACAGAGCTAGAAACACCAGAGCCAGGATTAACAATCAGGTACTTTATTAAACATGGTTATCATATAACCTAACAATTCCATTTCTAGGATCTAGTCATTTCATTCCAAGAGAAATTAAAGCATATGTTCACATAAAAATGTGTGCACTAACGTTCAAAGCAGTATTAATCATGATAGCCAAAAGGTGGAAAAATCCAAATGCCATTTGGAGGACGAATGAATAAACAAAATGTGGTACAGACATACAACGGAATATTATTCAGCTACAAAAAGGAATGAAGTGCTGATATATACTACAACATGGAGGAAGCTTGAAAACATTATGCCAAGTGAAAGAAGCCAATAACGAAGAAGCCAATTCCATTCACAGGAAAGGTCCAAAATAGGCAAATCTGTAGAAAGAAAGTAGATTAGTGGTTGCTTAGGGTGAGAGGGATGGGAAATGGGGGTGGGGAGGGGAGGGTAAAGCTAATGGGTAACAAGATCTCAAAAGAGAAAAAAATCTGGTTCAAAATCTGGACTTTCAGCTCCTGGACTAAGGCATCTTTCTTGACCCCCGAAGCCTGCTGACTACAACTTCTTGCTCTATATACTTGAAGACTATAAAATACATTTGGCTTTGATATGCACACGGGGGAAAAGTCAGGTGAAAACAGTCCCTTAAGGGAGCCTGGCTTAATGAGTTTCAATGATAAACTGATGGGTAACATGTTGAGGTTTCAACATCTGTTCGCTGACTATTCTTGTACCTTCCCTTACTGTAGATCAGGTCTACCATTGTCCTGTTGCTGCTGAACATATCAGAAAAAGCTGGGATTAAAGTGTCACAGTGGGGTATTCCAGAACAGGTTCATTACATTGTTGCTCTGTTTAAGTTCAGCTTTAAAAAATGGCTAAATAGAACCCCAAATTTAATTTCTCAAGGAAGCTATGAAAAATTAACAAACAGAAGCCTCAGTTAAATAGAGTTGGGAGACCAGAAAGAGGAGCTCTCATACCCTGTAGAAATGACAGAGCCCATTGGACAGAAAAAGACCCCTCTTCTTTCCTGGCAAGGACTCAGGCAATGAAAAGCCATGGACTCTGTTTACTAGAGTCCTCCTAACTTCCTTTTCCCCTGTATAAAAGCTTGCTCCTTCCCTTGCCATGCAGGGACTTGCACATTGCTTGACATGGTTGCAGACCCTGAACTGCAGTTCTTTACTGATTCCCAAACAAACCTATCTTGGCTGGAGAACTATGGCAGAAATATTTGTTTCAGGTTAACAAAGCAATCTTCAAGCTGTGCGAAAATGTCAGCTAAATAAATGGGGCACAGATACTTGAAAGCTGAAAAGCTGAAAACTTTTGTTGTTCATGCGTTTTTCAAAAAGAATCTCACCATTAAATTCTGATACTGACCAATAAACAGATATGAGGAAGGGCACCCTGCTCACACTTTACTAATAAGTACTAAGTGAGTTGGAGGCCGATGCTCAGTGCCTTGGCCTAGCACGTGTAAACTTTCTAAAATTACCAAGACTTTCGGCTCTTTGATGATCATAGTCTTGGGTTGGTTGTAAACCACCCTCTCATCACTACCACAGGCCATTTTCACTGACCTGGGTTTCCCCAGATCCCGGTGAACAGCCATCAATCAGAAATGATAAGGTGAAAAGTCATACACCCTCTATTTGTCCCTGTTTTCTAAGGAGAGAATTTCATTCCTCAGGTATCAATTCCAAAGCTCTCAAAAGGCTTTTGTTTGGAAAACTGATTATATCTACAGCAATTGTAATAATTTTTAAAAGCGCCCATAACTACTCATTTCTTAATAAGCAAATCTCCAATTTCTCCTGTCATTCTTACCCACCAGGTGGTGCTACTTCCTTACATTTCCTAAAGACCTCAACTTCTGAAGTAACTCTTTATAGTAGGTTCAAGTTCCCTGTGTTAATACTGACTCACAAACTTCTGTTGTTCGAGACTCATAATGTAATAAGGAATTTTGTAAATGGAAACCAGTCAGTTGTAATTGAAAAGCCAGTTGCAACACAATCAGATGTTTAATGTTGAAGTCACTCTTGTGTATTTAAACCAGAAGTAAGGCCAAGGTTATGGGCAAGCTGTGGTGATAGAAACCATGCATTCAGCAGACTCCACCCTTCTACTTGTGTGGTGCCTTATTCCTAACAGGTATAAGACTAGATGAGTTCTCGTGCCATAAACACTGCTTCATTAAAAAACACACACACAAAATATTACCTACAGTGATCTTAGAACTGTAATTTAGCATTTAATAAAGCTTTGTAAAGATCTTGCAATACTTTTCCTTGATCACAATATGTAAAGCAGTCTCTAAAACAAGGATAATAACATTTATCCTGAAAACAAGGATAATAATATTTATCCTGAATTTAAAGGCAACCTTGGAAATGAAAGAACTTAAGTAAGGTGGAGGCAGGTGGCTGGATATATGAATTATGTTCATGGGGCCATGGCAGGGGCAGATCAAATCCATTTGCTCTCCTGCCATTTCCTGGTCACCTTGCAATTAGATGGGTTCAAAGGACGAGTTCTGACTAGTGAAATACTAGTGGATGTAAGTGTATTATTTGAAACGCCTTTGCAAGTGCCTCGTTTCCCTCTTTCCCTGACAGAACACCAGAGGAAGCTGCGTGCTCAGGCTGGTGCATCTACAACATGGCAGCAGCTCCACTGGCCTGGGTCTCTGAATGACCGTGTGGAGCAGAAAGTCTGCCAACTCATATGAGAGGTGTAATGTGGACAAAAATATAAACTTATGTGTTAAGCTACTCAGATTTTGGAGTTGATCGTAACTCTTGAGCACATGCCCAGAATAATGCCAGCTTTCTTTGTGCAAGGATGTTCTGCTCTCTTATGTCATTCCTAACCAATACATGACTTGATTCTGTTTCAGATTATTTACTTTTGGGGCCCTTGTTAGGGTGTAGACTTTAAGTCAGTCTATAGTCATCTGTATTACATATTGTGTTGGAATCTTCTACTTTCATTTTCTCCTCTTTGCAAGGATTAACCACAAAAATTTCAAGAAAAGACATTTTAGCAGGAGCTTGGTAGATAGAATTGTTTGAAATCCCAATAATGTCATCTTATAATTTGTGTTACATAACCTTTATGAGCATCGATTATTTCTTTTCTAAAATAGAATTAATAAGTGTACCAATCTTAGAAGTTTGATGTGAGGATTGGTAATTTTTAACATAAATAATATAATTTTCTTTTTTGCTTTTCTGAACTCATGACTTTTACCTTGGTGTTAAGAAAGCTTCCATCTGTGCAGGATGAATCTAAAATTTGTTTATATGATGAATGCAAATAGAATAAATTAAAATTCTTCTTCTGACGTATACGTTTGGATTGTGCAGTAAGACTTCAGCCTTATAAGCTTAGAGGACTCAGCTTAGCAGTTAACCAGTGATGGAGAGATGTTTCCCCTTCTACCTATGGCGGCCAGCCAGGCCCTCTCTGGGGTAAAACACACTCCTTTCAAACTAAGGGTAATTATGGGAAGAAGAGGACTGTAGGAGAATGAAGAGAGTGGATGTCTCTGCATTTTTCCTTCTCTGGGTTTTGGCTCTGGCCTAGACCTGGGCATTCTTTAATTGCAAGGAACACAGAGAATGGAGAGGTACTCTTTCACCCTTCTACTCACCATTTGAGATTCTGGGAGGAAGCAAACATGCGGGCTGCCATGTCCCAAGTTGCAGCACAGGCACATAAGAATGAACTATGTTCACGTGGAGGAAGGCCTGGGGATTTAGGCTTCCTGCGTTGCCTTTGATCCTGCGTGCGGTAGACTGACCCCAAGAGATTGAGCATCGGGCTGGAGAGCTTTCAGCAACATCCTGGTGGATAAAGAATATTGCACTAGAAACCAGAAGAGGCAAAGGATATTACATTCAAGGCCCCTGACACTTCCCTGTTGCCACGCAGTTGTATAAGTTGTACCCCTGCATGAGAGGGCACCATCCTTAGGGAGAGAGGCAGAAGAATGGAGAAGACCCTATGAGACTTTTAATCTATAGAAAGAAACATAATACTTTTTTTTTTGACGTTGAGCCTTCTTTTAATTAATTAATTAATTAATTTTTGGCTGTGTTGGGTCTTCGTTTCTGTGCGAGGGCTTTCTCTAGTTGTGGCAAGCGGGGGCTCCTCTTCATCGCAGTGCGCGGGCCTCTCACTGTCGTGGCCTCTCTTGTTGCGGAGCACAGGCTCCAGACGCGCAGGCTCAGTAGTTGTGGCTCATGGGCCTAGTTGCTCCGCGGCATGTGGGATCTTCCTAGACCAGGGCTCGAACCCATGTCCCCTGCATTAGCAGGCAGATTCTCAACCACTGCGCCATCAGGGAAGCCCAGAAACATTATACTTTTAAAGATGTTGGATTGGATTAAATTTAAATGGAATTGGACAGTTAATTTTTTTCCTATTCAAATGTAGGGAATTCAAGTTGAAAACCAAAGTAGTTGTAGACAAAATAAAGCAATTACATTTTATGTAATTTATTTACGATAAGAAGTACATTCATAAATAAACATATATATGTATATGTAAAATGTATACATTACATAGTATGACGTAAAATTCTGACCCTGCTATATATATTAAATTCTGAATACAGTGCTCATAATAAGTGCTTAATAAATGTTAAATTAATGTTAAAATTTCCAGAATGCGTGGAATCTCTTCTTGGATATTTAAGAAGCACATAAAATTTAGTATGTTAAATAAAGAATTCTTGACTGCCCACAATTCCGATTTATTTCTTCTCTGCCTTTTCCATTTCAGTAAATGGCCTCACCATCCAGCCAATTTCCTCAGTCTTTGAGTTTTCCCTTTTCTTTCATCTCCACATCTAATCCAGCATATCTTTTTTTCTTTTTAATGTCAGTACTTGGTCTTTGCTTTTTTTAATTAATTAATTGATTGATTTGTTTATTTTTAAACATCTTTATTGGAGTATAATTGCTTTACAATGTTGTGTTAGTTTCTGATGTATAACAAAGTGAATCAGCTATATGTATATATATATCTCCATATCCCCTCCCTCTTGTGTCTCCCTCCCACCCTCTCTTTCCCAGCCCTCTAGGTGGTCGCAAACCACCAGAGCAGATCTCCTTGTGTGATGCAGCTACTTTCCACTAGCTATTTATTTTACATTTGCTAGTGTATATATGTCAATGCCACTCTCTCACTTTGTCCCAGCCTTCCCTTCCCCCTCCCTGTGTCCTCAAGTCCATTCTTTATTCCTTTCCTGCCCCTAGGTTCATCAGAACCACTTTTTTTCTCTTTTAGATTCCATATGTACCAGCATGAAATCTTGTTGGCTTTCTTAAATATGTGTTGAGTCTTCCTTTCTCCCCATGTTCATTATCTAAACTTAATCAAAACCAACTGGATTTCTGCATTTAACTTCCTAATAGTCCCCCATCCATTCTGTATCTCTCCCAGAAGCGAATGTAATCTTTTAGAGACATAAGAGGAATCTGGTCAATCCCTTGCTTACAAAGCCTTTGATGACTTTCCATTGCTCTTGGAATAAAATCGAACCTCGTCACCTTCATCAGCTAAGCCCTGCGTGGTCGCTCATTGCCTGCTTCTCTTTCTCCCTCACCACTCTCCCCCTTCCTCCCACAGCTCAGACCACGCAGGACTCTGAAATTGTTCACTCATGTTCTTTGTGTCTGGAATTCTCTTCCTCGGGGTCTTTGCAGGACTAGCTCCTTCACAGCCCACAGCTCTCATCTCCGGTATCACTTCAGACTTTCCTGACTCTCCTGTTCATTCTTTATCAAATGTTTATCTCCATTATAACATTTATCACAATCTATAACTTTTTCATTTGCAAACTCTGCTTACCTGTTTGTCGCCAATAGATTATGAGCTCTGTGGGGACAGGAATCTTGTCTATTCACTGTTGTATCTTCATCATCCAGTACCCTTAGCTGTACATAGAGGAGTTCAATACTTATTTGCTGAAGGGAGGAAGAGGGAAGGAAAAAAGGAAGAGAGGGAAGAAGGAAGGAAGGAAGGAAAGATGTGGGTAACAAATGAAGACTCCCAAGTCCAAATCATTAATAAAATTCATTATAATGACTGTAACATATCCTAACCTATTTTCTGCTATATGTCTTAATAAACCATTTATTATTTATAATAAAATTAGCATTATTTGTTTTTTACAATCATTGCATATTCTGAACTAATGTCACAGGAAATTTTATTTATTTATTTTATTTTATTTTTTTTTATATTTTTTGCGGTACGCGGGCCTGTCACTGTTGTGGCCTCTCCCGTTGCGGAGCACAGGCTCCAGACGCGCAGGTTCAGCGGCCATGGCTCACGGGCCCAGCCACTCCGCGGCATGTGGGATCTTCCCAGACTGGGGCTGAACCCGTGTCCCCTGCATTGGCAGGAGGACTCTCAACCACTGTGCCACCAGGGAAGCCCAGGAAATTTTATTAATCTTGGTTATTAAATTGTTCTACCAAATTTGAAACATAATTCACCATGTGGTAGTGCTAGTCATGAAATATTTCCAGGTTCTTGCCTTCAGGTAGATGGTGGGAGTGTACTTTCTGGTCCCTTTTTTGGTTGGGAGGGGCCACGTGGCTAGTTCTAGCTAATGAGTAATTAGTTGTGATGGAAGTGGTGTGTTTCATTCGCAGACTGGAGCACGTAATTACTGATACAAGGTCTTTCAAAGATTTCTTTCCTTGTGCCAACAGGTTCACCAGAGAAAGTAGTAGTCTTTATGTTGCTTTTTATTATTATTTGTTCTTTAGATGCTTATAGACACTTAAACATTTTCCCCATTTATTAAATTTTGATGAATGTATGTAACATTTGCTTTGTTTTGTAAAGCTATTACTTCAACGTGTCTTGGAAATCTATTTTTATCAGCTGTTCATCATTCATTTATTCATTCAACAAACATCCACTAAGTATCAGGCCCTCTTCTATGCTCTTGGGATAGATCAGTGTACAAAACAGACCACGACGTTCACCCTTTCAAAGCTTGCGTTGTAGAGTTGTAGAGATAGACAATAAGTATAATATTTAAGTAAATTATATAATGTGTTGTAAGGTAATAAATGTCGTGGGAAAGAGAAAATGTGAGTGAGACTCAGAAGTCTGAGATTTAGAGGAGGTGATCAGGGTAGGGTCACTGGGAGAGTGAAGCACAAGCAAAGTCTTGAGGAAGGTGTGGAACTGAGCCAAGCAGATATGTGAGGGAAGAGCCCTCCAAGCTGCAGTGGATTAGCTTGGGCAATGAGTCTCAGTGTTATGGTCTCAGGTCTCTTTTACACTCTTCAAATTTGTTGAGCTTTTGTTTTATAGTTGACATTTTAGATCCCATGAAAGGGTCCTGGGGACTTACAGGGATCCCTGGGGCATCCTTTGAGAACTACTGAGCTGGAGCAAAGTCTCTTAGGGAGGCACACGACTGGTCTGTTGTAGGAACTCCAAGGGTGCCTGTGTGACTAGAGAGTGATCCAGGGGAGAGTCAGGAGAGGAAGCCAGAGAGGTAGGTAACTGTGTCCCAATCATGCAGGGCCTTGCAGGATCATGTAAAACCTTAAGTTTTACTCTGAGGCACATGGGGCATCATTGAAGAGCTTTGAGCACAGGAGGGGTATGATCTGACTTAAGGTTTTAAGAGGACACTGTGGTTGCCATGTTGCAACTAGACTGGAGGACACAGGAGTGTAAGTTGGGAGACTTGTAAGAGGCTATTACAATCATTCAGGGGAAGCAACCACTTTATCAGTTAACTCTAAACACATCAGCAGGTTCATTACAAACTCCTTTTGTATTGTCACAGTGATGCCACTTCCCTCTGACTGAGTCACATTCAATGTATTCTCTTCTCTTCCCCTCATGGCCTTATGTAAAGATGTTATTCCTTAATCGTACATTTCCTGTAATTTTCTTGTTAAAAGGCAGTACCGAAGAAAAAAATCACTTACTTTCATAGCTCCTTTTTAACTAATATTTTCAATTCTTACTCTTTTAACAGCAGACTAATTTTTCTAGATCTTTTTAAACATAGACTACTTTGAAAGGCAATTATGAATTCTTTTGTTAACATTTTTGTTGGTCATTTTTTTCCCAAACCCATGTTTTTTTTATTGAGCAAAAATCACCATAGCGAAACCTTTGACATATTACAAATATGGCACCCTGAAGTACAGAACCACATCTATTCAGAGTATTGCCTGGCCATGTAAGTTTGCCTTTAATAGTCCATTCCAACATTCAGTGAGGCTGGTGACTTCTGGAAGGTACAGACTTCTATAGTCATTCTCTGGGTTTCCTCTGGTTTTTGCAGAGATCAGACAGGTGAATTAAACAGAGATGTGATCATGACCACCACCTCTGCATCCCACAATTTTAACGGTGACACTAATTTCCACTCTCTCACTTAGGATGTAATAATTGGTTTTCATTTACTACCTTGACTTGGGTGCAATTTCAGGGCTTCCTTACACTGATGGGTCTTACCCACAGGACTGGAAACCAAAATGAGGTTATTGCAACTGCTAAATATATCAGCCCCAAATATACATGTGGGTACTGGAGACATGATCACTGCGAGCCACATTTGAGTCAACACGCCCCTGACCCCTTTAGACCCCACTTTAATGGGGTGACCATTTTGACCCTTTGGGTTTCTATGAGCCAATCAATGTCAATGTTTTATTACTGGTCCAGGTTTCCTCATTTTCTCCTCAAGTAAATGATAGACTATTAAAAAAAAAAAAAGAAAACTGTAGTATGTTTAAACTTATTTATTCTATCTCTAAAATTTGTATCACAGAGAAAATGTCACCTTCTCTTATGTCAAGATGGCTTATAATCCATGTCTCAATCTAATAGATCAACCCTATTTTAAAATTCTTTGACTGTTTTAAAGCAGTGGTGTACTCAAATTTGGTCGTGCCAGTAGCCATGGCAACCACAGACCTCAAAGGCTACCTTTGTGGAAAGTCGCTGTTAGGACTTGGCAGCCCTCCACCGTGGACCCTCGGCTCACACCCGCTGAGGTGGGAAAGAGGCATCAAACGTGGCCTCCAATGGTGAGAAGATTGGAGGCGCTGGCTGAGTTCTTGCAGGTATGGAGACCCACAGAAGCCTAACACGGAGCAGATTATTTTTTATTTTCTGGTCAATGAAAAGACCCAAACCTAAGTTATATAAAAGGAGACGATAATGGAAATGGAAAATTTCTAAGAATAAAGAGAAGAAAATTAGTGAAACAATTTGAAACACTTTTCCTAGCTCAAGAAAATGCATTTGATAATTTCCTGAATGTCTCTAAAAGTATGGTTATACATTTTGCTATAATGAAATTTTAAGTCACTTTTAATGAAATTCGATTCACAAACAGCACAATTCACCCATCTTTAGTGTGAAGCTTGGTGAGCTGTGACAAATATAAAGGATAATCATCACCCCAACTGAGATAGAAAACCTTGCTGTAACTTCAAAAATTAACTCCAAAAAAAGAGTGGATATATGTATATGGATAACTGATTCACTTTGCTGTACAGCAGAAACTAACACAACATTATAAATCAACTACACTCCAATAAGGATTGATTTAAAAAAACAATTAACTCCTGCTCCTTTAGAGTCAATCCCTCACCCCCAGGCTCTGGCAGCTACTGATCTCTGTATTTACAGTTTTGCCTTTTTAGAATGTTTTATAAATGACCTGGCTTTTTTCACATACCAAAACACTTCTGAAATTAATCCTGTTGTTCATCAGTAGTTCACTCCTTTTTATTGCTCAGCCCTTATTTCTTTAGATCAATATGTCCCAATTTATATATCTCTTTATAAATTGATGGATAGTTGGGTTGTTTCCAGTATGTGGCTATAATGAATGAAGCTGTTATAAACATTCATGTTCAAATCTCTGTGTGGATATTTTTTACATTTCTGTTGGGTAAATATCTAAGACTATTCAAAGACACTGCACCATTGCAACCCATCAACAATGTAGAAGGGATCCAGCTCTGCACACTCAAGCATTTAATGTTGCCAATTTTTCTTGTTGTTGTTGCTTAATTTTAGCTCTCCTAGTAGCTGTGTATTAGTATCTCATGGTGATTTTAATGTGAGTTTTTCTGATGAATACTGATGGAAAGAAAGTGCCTTTCTATGTGTTTGCTCTCCAAATCATTTCTTTTTGGTAATGCATCTGTTCAAATATTTTAATGAGTATGTTTAAGTTCTTTATGTATTATTGATACAGTCTCCCATGAGATATGTGTTTACAAACATTTTCTTTCTGGTCTGTGGTTTGTCTTTTAATTTTCTTTTCAGTGTCTTTCAAAGAGCAGGGAGTTAAATTCAACTACCCAGTTTTTAGGGGTTCTGCTTTTTATATATGCTCTATAAAATCTTTGCCTAACCTAAGATCTCAAAAATTGTCTCCTATGTTTTCTTTAATTTTTGAATTTTATTTTTTAATACAGAAGATTCTTATTAGTCATCCATTTTATAAACATCAGTGTATACATGTCATTCCCAATCGCCCAATTCATAACACCACCATCCCACCCCCCAACTGCTTTCCCCCCTTGGTGTCCATACGTTTGTTCTCTACATCTGTGTCACAACTTCTGCCCTGCAAACTCGTTCATCTGTACCATTTTTCTAGGTTCCACATACATGTGTTAATATACGATGTTTGCTTTTCTCTTTCTGACTTACTTCATTCTGTATGACAGTCTCTAGATCCATCCATGTCTCAACAAATGACCCAATTTCGTTCCTTTTTATGGCTGAGTAATATTCTGTTCAATATATGTACCACCTCTTCTTTATCCATTCATCTGTCGATGGGCATTTAGGTTGCTTCCATGACCTGGCTATTGTAAATAGTGCTGCTATGAACATTGGGGTGCATGTGTCTTTTTGAATTATGGTTTTCTCTGGGTATATGCCCAGTAGTGGGATTGCTGGATCATATGGTAATTCTATTTTTACTTTTTTAAGGAACCTCCATACTGTTCTCCATAGTGGCTGTATCAATTTACATTCCCACCAACAGTGCAAGAGGGTTCCCTTTTCTCCACACCCTCTCCAGCATTTGTTGTTTGTAGATTTTCTGATGATGCCCATTCTAACCAGTGTGAGGTAATACCTCACTGTAGTTCTGATTTGCATTTCTCTAATAATTAGTGATGTTGAGCAGCTTTTCATGTGCTTCTTAGCCATCTGTATGTCTTCTTCTTTGGTTATTTAGTAATGTATTGTTTAGCCTTCATGTGTTTGTTTTTTACATTTTTTTCCCTGTAATTCATTTCTAATCTCATAGCGTTGTGGTCAGAAAAGATGCTTGATATGATTTCAATTTTCTTAAATTTACTGAGGCTTGATTTGTGACCTAAGATGTCATCTATCCTGGAGAATGTTCCATGCGCACTTGAGAAGAAAGTGTAATCTGCTGTTTTTGGATGGAATGTCCTATAAATATCAATTAAATCTATCTGGTCTCTTGTGTCATCTAAAGCTTCTGTTTCCTTATTTATTTTCATTTTGGATGATCTGTCCATTGGTGTAAGTGAGGTGTTAAAGTCCCCCACTATTATTGTGTTACTGTCGATTTCCTCTTTTATAGCTGTTAACAGTTGCCTTATGTATTGAGGTGCTCCTATGTTGGGTGCATATATAATTGTTATATCTTCTTCTTGGATTGATCCCTTGATCATTATGTAGTGTCCTTCCTTGTCTCTTGTAACATTCTTTATTTTAAAGTCTATTTTATCTGATATGAGTATTGTTACTCCAGCTTTCTTTTGATTTCCAGTTGCATGTGTATGTGTCCCTAGGTCTGAAGTGGGTCTCTTGTAGACAGGATATATATGGGTCTTGTTTTTGTCACCATTCAGCAAGCCTGTTTCCTTTGGTTGGAGCATTTAATCCACTCACGTTTAAGGTAATTATAGATATGTATGTTCCTATGACCGTTTTCTTAATTGTTTTGGGTTTGTTTTTGTAGGTCCTTTTCTTCTCTTGTGTTTCCCACTTGGAGAAGTTCATTTAGCTTTTGTTGTAGAGCTGGCTTGGTGGTGCTGAATTCTCTTAGCTTTTGCTTGTCTGTAAAGCTTTTGATTTCTCCATCGAATCTGAATGAGATCCTTGCTGTGTAGAGTAATCTTGGTTGTAGGTTCTTCCCTTTCATCACTTTAAGTATATCATGCCACTCCCTTCTGGCTTGTAGAGTTTCTGCTGAGAAATCAGCTGTTAACCTTATGGGGGTTCCCTTGTATGTTATTTGTCATTTTTCCCTTGCTGCTTTCAATCATTTTTCTTTGTCTTTAATTTTTGTCAGTTTGATTACTATGTGTCTCAGTGTGTTTCTCCTTGGGTTTATCCTGTATGGGACTCTCTGTACTTCCTGGACTTGGGTGGCTATTTCCTTTCCCATGTTAGGGAAGTTTTCGACTACAATCCCTTCATATATTTTCTCTGGTCCTTTCTCTTTCTCTTCTCCTTTGGGACCCCTATAATGTGAATGTTGTTGTGTTTAATGTTTTCTCAGAGGTCTCTTAGGCTGTCTTCATTTCTTTTCATTCTTTTTTCTGTATTCTGTTCCACAGCTGTGAATTCCACCATTCTGTCTTCCAGGTCATTTATCTGTTCTTCTGCCTCAGTTATTCTGCTATTGATTCCTTCTAGTGTAGGTTTCATTTTAGTTATTGTATTGTTCATCCCTGTTTGTTCTTTAATTCTTCTAGGTCTTTGTTAAACATTTCTTCCATCTTCTCGATCTTTGTCTCTATTCTTTTTCTGAGGTCCTGGATCATCTTCACTATCATTATTCTGAATTCTTTTTCTGGAAGGTTGCCTATCATTTAGTTGTTTTTCTGGGGTTTTATCTTGTTCCTTCATCTGGTACATAGCCCTCTGTGTTTTCATCTTTTCTATGTTTCTGTGAATGTGGTTTTTGTTTCACAGGCTGCAGGATTGTATTTCTTCTTGCTTCTGCTGTCTGCCCTCTGGTGGATGAGGCTATCTAAGTGACTTAAGCAAGCTTCCTGATGGGAGGGACTGGTGGTGGGTAGAGCTGGGTGTTGCTCTGAATGGCAGAGCTCAGTGAAACTTTAATCCAGTTGACTGCTGATGGGTGGGGCTGGGTTCCCTCCCTGTTGGTTGTTTGGCCTGAGGCAACCCAACACTCTAGCCTACCTGGGCTCTTTGGTGGGGCTAATGACAGACTCTGGGAGGGCTCACGCCAAGGAGTACTTCCCAGAACTTCTGCTGCCAGTGTCCTTGTTCCCACTGTGAGCCACAGCTACGCCCCGCCTCTGCAGGAGACCCTCCAACATTAGCAGGTAGGTCTGGTTCAGTCTCCCTGGGGTCACTGCTCCTTCCCCTGGGTCCCGATGCACACGCTACTTTGTGTGTGCCCTCCAAGAGTGAAGTCTCTGTTTCCCCCAGTCCTGTCGAAGTCCTGCAATCAAATCCCACTAGCCTTCAAAGTCTGATTCTCTAGGAATTCCTCCTCCTGTTGCCGGAACCCCAGGTTGGGAAGCCTGACGTGGGGCTCAGAACCTTCACTCCAGTGGGTGGACTTCTGTGGTATAAGTGTTCTCCAGTCTGTGAGTCACCCACCCAGCAGTTATTGGATTTGATTTTACTGTGATTGGGCCCCCTCCTACTGTCTCATTGTGGCTTCTCCTTTGTCTTTGGATGTGGGGTATCTTTTCTGGTGAGGTCCAGTGTCTTCCTGTCGATGACTGTCCAGCAGCTAGTCGTGATTCTGGTGCTCTCACAAGAGGGAGTGAGAGCACGTCCTTCTACTGCGCCATCTTGGTTCCTCTCCTCTGTTAGTCATTTTTTATTTATTCATTTTGACTCCATGTTTTTTGTTCTTTTTGCTCTTTTTATCAGACATATTTTTCTACAATGAATGTCTTACATTTTAAACTAGCTCTTTCTTTGACTTCAATTCCAACAAGAATTTTTTTCTGAATACATTTTTTTTGGTACATGAGTTCATTATAAAGTAAAAATAGAAGTTTCTTTCCTTTGGTACATAAAAAAATCAAATAAGTCTATATCATCTGTTATGATTCAATTAGAATGCAGTCACTCTGTTTCTCTGCATTTTAAAAATTCTTTCTACTCATCTATTTCAAATCTCAATGTTATTTTGAAAGATAATTTATTATGCAACATTGGTTTCTATGTCTATTTCATCCTCTTGAAGAAGAAGCTTCACTAATCTTCCTTTACCCACCCCTCATTTCCTGTCCCTTGTTGGCTCATGCGGATGTGATCAATTTAGGCATATATTTATGTTATTTCTCCTTCACTTCTGGTTTCCATACTGAGGCACTTGAAAAAATCTTACTGAACCAACTAAAACATTTTAAAACTTTTAAAAATTGAGGCATAACTGACATACAACATTATATTCATCTCAGGTGTATAACATAATGATTTGATATTGAATATATTGCCAGATGGTGTCCACCATAAATCTAGTTAACTATCTGTCATCATACATAGTTACAAAGATTTTTTTCCTGTGATGAGATCTTTTAAGATTTACTCT
Source organism: Neophocaena asiaeorientalis asiaeorientalis (assembly GCF_003031525.2). Lineage (NCBI taxonomy): Eukaryota > Metazoa > Chordata > Mammalia > Artiodactyla > Phocoenidae > Neophocaena > Neophocaena asiaeorientalis. The sequence continues at coordinate 2,785,710 of NW_020174561.1, read as the reverse complement.
CTTAGAAACTTTCAAATATGCAATACAGTATTATCAACTATGGTCACTATGCTGTACATTACATCCCCATGGATTATTTATTTTATAACTGGAAGTTTATACCTTCTGACTACCTTTACCCATTTATCCCACTTCCTCCCTCCCACCCCCAATCTGACAACCAGCTATCTGCTCCTTCCTCCCTGTATCTATGGGCTTCGTTCTTTTTGGATTCCCCATACAAGTGAGCTCCTATTATATTTGTCTTTCTCTGTTTTTTTTTTTGTTTGTTTGTTTTTTTTGCTGTATGCGGGCCTGTACATGGGCCTCTCCCATTGCGGAGCACAGGCTCCGGACATGCAGGCTCAGCGGCCATGGCCCACGGGCCCAGCTGCTCCGCGGCATGTGGGATCCTCCTGGACCGGGGCACGAACCCGTGTCCCCTGTGTCAGCAGGCGGACTCTCAACCACTGCGCCACCAGGGAAGCCCCTTTCTCTGTTTTTACATAGCATAATCCCCACAAGATCCATCCATGTTTTTGCAAATGGCAAGATTTCACTTTTTATGGCTAAATAATATTTCATTATGTATGTGTGTGTGTGTGTGTGTGTGTATCACATTTTCTTTATCCATTAATGGACATATAGGTTGTTTCCATATCTTGGCTATTGTAAATAATGCTTCTGTGAACATAGGAATGCATATATCTTTTCAAGTTAGGTGTTTTTGTTTTCTTTAGATAAATACCCAGAATTGGAATTGCCGTATCATGTGATAGTACTACTTTTAATTGTCGAGGAACCTCCATACGGTTTTCCATAGTGGCTACACCAATTTACATTCCCACCATTAGTGTACAAGGGTTACCTTTTCTCCACATCCCTCCTCACAAACACTTGTTATTTCTTGTCTTTTTCATAATAGTCATTCTAACAGGTGTCAGGTGATATTTCATTGTGATTTTGATTTGTATTTCCTAATGATTTGTGATATTGAGCATCTTTTCACATATCTGTTGGCCTTCTCTGTGTATTCTTTGGAAAAATGTCTATTCAGATCTTCTATCCATTTAAAATCAGATTGTTTGTTTTTTTATCATTGAGTTGTGTGAGTTCTTTACATATTTTGGATATTAACACTTGATCCAATATATGATTTGCAAATATTTTCTCCCATTCAGTAGGTTGCCTTTAATTTTGTTGATGGTTTCCTCTGCTGTGCAGAAGCTTTAGTCTGAGGTAGTCCCACTTGTTTATTTTCACTTTTGTTGCCTTTACTTTTAGTGTCAAATCCAAAAATATCGTTACCAAGATGGATGTCAAGAAACTTACTACTTATGTTCTCTTCTAGGAGTTCTATGGTTTCAGGTCTTACATTCAAGTCTTTAATCCATTTTGAGTTAATTTTTGTATATGGTGTAAAAGATAATGGTCCAATTTCATTCTTTTGCATGTGGCTGTTCGGTTTTCCCAACACCATTTATTGAAGAGACTGTCCTTTCCCCGTTGTATATTCTTGGCTCCTTTCTCATAAATTACTTGACGATATATGTGTGGGTTTATTACTGGGCTCTACTCTGTTCCATCAATCTATGAGTCCAAAACTATTGTTTCTTAAATTTAAGTGGAATTGAGTTGGTTCGGGGGTAGCACTGGTAGTTATTAATCCAGAAGAGGAATTTTGGTGTATTCTGTATAAATGGATCTTAGCATGCTCTTAAATAGAGGTGAGATGTTTCAGTGTGCTCATTAACTTGAGCCAAAAATTACATGAAGCCTTTCCTCTCATGAGGAGAAAGAGTAAAAAAGTACAAATTGGTTTATTGAAGACGACTAATAATTCTATAGTTAAATTTTCAAATTAAAAAAAACCCTACCCTTATTTCTAAGCTGTTAAACTCTTATAAATAAAGAATAAAGTTAATAAATAAAATTATCATATTGACTGATGTCACCAATTTTATTGTTTGTTTTGATTTTATAAATTTTTTTGCAATTTCATATTCCTCCAGTTTGTAGGTTAATTAGAAAGTACTTTGAAACTTCTCTTTTTGTTGTTTGTTTTACTCAGACAGTGTCCTCTTCTTCTTGCTCTCCCAAAGGAAGAGAAGACTGATCATCAGTGGCCAATGGCAGTTGCAGAACCAACACCGAGAACCAGCTTCACACTCAAGAGAGAACACTAAGCTTCTTCCTCAGAATTTCAAGTGCTCTACACATTCAGAGAAACTTCTCTCATAATGAACTATAGAAATGATCCCTGAAAACATAATCTTTGAAATTTCTATTTTCGGTGCAGTTCCTGACTTATGGTGGTTCCACAATTTTTCAACTTTACAATGATACAAAAGCAATATTCATCCAGTGGAAACTGTACTTCAAGTTTTGAATTTTGACCTTTTCCTGGGCTAGTGATTTGCCCTAAGATACTCTCTTGTGATGCCTGGCAACGGCAGTGCTGCAGCTCCCAGTCAGCCACGCAATCACGAGGATAAACAACTCGTACACTTACAACTATTCTGTGCCCATACAGCCATTCTGTTTTTTTCTTTTCCTTACAGTATTCAATAAATTACATGTGACATTTCAACATTTTAGTACAAAACAATCTATGTGTTAGATGATTTTGCCCAACAGTAGGCTAATGTACGTGTTCTGAGTACATTTAAGGGAGGCTGCACTAAGCTGTGATGTACAGTAGGTTAAGTAGATTAATGCAGTTTCAACTTAATATTTTCAACTTATAATGGGCTTATTGAGACTTAATCCACCGTAAACTGAGAAAGATCTGTGTTATACTTCTCTTGAGTCTATATAGGGCAATTGCTACATATGTAGGGTGTACATATAATTTATTTTCTAAATTGGAACGAAACTGAGAAATAAAAGGTGCACTAGAACCTAGGACAATGGGTATAATTGTGACTGTCCCCAGCACACCAAAATATCTTGTCACCCTGTAGACATGTATTGGAGAAGCACATTTCTTTCCAAGGTTTTTGTGTCCTGAAGGGAAAGAAATTTCCAAAATAGTATGGTAGAAACACTTTTATCTTTTCTCTGCCCCCTTATTCCTCCCCAGAAGAGGAGGAGATTGATGAATCTGGGAGAAAACTGAGCATGTAATCTCCAAGTACAACCACTGCCAAAGCAACCAATGTAATACTTGATACTTCCAAAAATAAAGATTTTCCCAGATGCTTGCTGCAGAAGGTTCTGATAATATATAAAATGATAAATGTTTGCTTGATAATTCTAATTTTCAATATCCATGTGGAGTTTTGAAAAATTAAATTAAAAAATATTTCTCTTCACTACAACTCCCTCTACTGTAAATCTTTTCAAAGTCTTCAGGTAGAAACTTCTTTTTAAAGGAAAGCTTTCTTCTCATTTTTACGTATCATCAAAAGATGCCTTCTCTGTTTCTGAGAATCCTCTGTTTAATAAAATTTAAATTTAGCTTTTGCCTTTTTGCACTCATTAAGGGTGCAAATCAAGTTCAACCTACTTTATTTTGTGTATTCTTGAGCTACATTTATTATTAATCTAAAATTTAAAATCTAACCCAAATTGTGGAGCCCAAGTTGGGAAGTTTTTGTTTTTGTTTTTCATCTTTTAAAGACTTCCCTACAAAAGAGTGCTGGTGAGTATATGTCACTTTTGAGCAGCCTATAGATCTTTCCATAGTATTGAATCTTTAATTTTAAAGACAGAAACAAAAGATACTAAAAGCAAAGCTAAACATTAACAAATGCCTATTTTCAACTGCTTGAAAAAATAAGATGGCTTAATAAATAAAAAAGAAAGATGCAGTACTGTTCCAAATATAATATATCTTTTAGATTATGAAATATCTAGAGACGTATACTACTGTGTCAGCTAGCATTACCCATATCTCTTAAATCCACTAGTATTTCAGGACTAAAAGACATCAAGCTCCACACACCTGATTATTTACTATGACTCTAAATATAGTGTCAGTTTGTTCTTTTACCTCTTCAGGAGTAAATTCAGTTGAGTATATGGGAGTCAAGAGGCCTGAACCATCCAGGCATCTTTTTTTGAGACGGAATCCTCTCTTTACTCTAGCTGAAGGATCCCTAGGGAGAGACATCGAGAGGACACAGAGACTGCACTTGAGTCTGAGGAAGATTGCTGCCTTCACTAAGTGGATTCACTCATAAAACCCTTAACTGTCTTGAAACTGCTATACTGAAGGTCACTAGTCAGCATCTGATTGCCTCAGCAAATTGTCTTTTCTTGGTTCTCATCTTGCACAGCTCATTACCTTCCTTAAATGCTTGTGGACTCTTATTGGGTACACTGTCCTGACTTCCCTATTCTCTCGTGGCTTTTGTTTTTTCCTTCTGTTCGTGGATATTTTCTCTCCTTCTTCAATTTTGAGGTGATTTCCAAAATCTTCCTGTCTCACCTTTTGCCTGTAGATATTTTCTTCCTTTGTGTCAACCACCTCCTCAACAAAGAAGATTCCCACTTCTACACTTCTAGAAAAATTCCTAACTTCCTGCTAGACTTCTCCACCTCGAGCTATCTACACCTCGCAAAGCAGTGTGTGTTACCATTTGCGCAGGCCCTTTGTCTCTCTTCCTCTGTAGTTTTCTTCCTGCTCTTCCCTCCATCTGGAGCCCCTTTGCAAGTTCAACCTGTTCAAATCCTGCTTAAGTTCAAGCCTCAAATACACTTCCAGCTCAAAGCTTATCAAGACTTCTTTTAACCACATTTGATATCTTCATGTTTTGAACTCAGGTGGCACTCTGGGTTGTCTAACTTACAGAAATGATTCAACTTCGTATAATTTGTTGGTTATTTATATACCCTTATGCTATAATTCATAATTTACCCGTACTATACTATATACATGTTAAGAAAATGTAGCTTTCCCCCACTATAGCCAGGCTGATTACCTTCACAAGCCACCACCCACCTGATGTGAATAAAGCACAGTAGTAAATGGCATATATGACATGACAATTTTTTCCTGAAGAAACATGTGATGAGTGTGGCTATTCGCATATTTTTCCTGACTTTACCCACCATTGAGGATAAATGGTTCACATGTGTAATAATACGCAAACTCCAGTGTCTGAGACCCCTCATGTGGCTATACAATACTTTACTCTGTCCCCTCCAATTTGTAACTTGAGGAGTCCTAGAGGAAGGGAGAAGAAAGATCCTGACTTAATCAGCACGTTGCATTCCTCCTGCTCCAGTGTCCTTTGCTCAGACTTTATGACCCCTTGTCACGGTTTACTCAAGGGGTTTGTCCCACCCCTTTTCTGTGTGGCTACCAATCTACTCCACTCCTCGAAAGAGCGATCTTCTTATCTCTCCCCAGATATCTGAGAAGCTTGCTATTTTAATTCCACGGGGAAATTATAGGTCCCTGTGGCAGTAGGAATCACAGTGCTTTCTTCTATATCATCGTTCTCTTTTATCCAGAGCAGGCAAGCTCTTGAAGGGAGGAGACAAAGAGGGGTCAGAAGATGGTCAAGCCCAGTATCACACTGTACTTGTACCTGTTCCCTCCAATCTTTGGATGCTGGACCTCAATCTACCTACCCTTCAAGAATACTATACTCTTCTTGTACCCGCTCCAGCCGAATCTCTTTCAGGGAGCCTGAGTTCATCTGACAGATCTTACAAATTGGAAACCTATCTGCAGGGAAGATTCATGTTTTCTCCCACAGTCCTAGACTCAGTGAAGATCAGAAAATATGTCTGGACTCCTGTTCCAGAGTCCTTGAGGTCATCAGACTGAGGTGGCTCTAATGCCATGGCAATCTATGTAAGTAAGCAAACCAAAGTCTAAGTCTGTATTTTATAAGCTTTATAGAAAATTTTTTACTCCTTTGTTATTAATTTTTTGTAGGGGAATTTAAATAATTTGAATTTGACCTGACATCATTTTATTACAAATTGGAAATATGGGTGAATTTGAACAAATGCTCTATGGAGTCAAATCTGCTTTAATCATTATTTCTTTTCTTTGTCTTTTTAGAAAACTACTATGGCTCTCTCTGAGAATATCAAAACCGTAAGTAACCTACAGGTAAAAAAAAAAATCTATTGATGCCGTGTGGCTTCTACAGGGCTCCAACTTTCATGCAAACAAGACATACCTTGAGAGAAAATTTCACCTATGTCTGGAATGCCCCACAGCACATTGTAAGAGGCTCTATGATGTTATTATAAACCTTTGTTGGTTTAAAGTTGTTGTAAACCGCAGTGTGATTTTTTACTGGATCCCAAGTTAATTAAGTGTTATCATAATGAACTTAGTGGTTGTTGATTTCATCATATGTAAAAAACATATCTATCTGGGAGACATCACAAAGTTTACTGTCATTGAGTGGAAAGAATGAAATCCCCAATTACATATGAATTTGGAGATATATATAGACATATATATCTGTATATATGTCTCTATACACACACACACACACACACACACACACATACACGTGTGTGTTTAGAACCATGTTAATTGGTTCACATTTTAGTTGAAGAACATGCATAACAAAAAGCTAAACCACATCTTTTTCACCTTTGACACTGTCCTGGACAGAATTGAAAGTGAGGCCCACAGAACTCTGAATGCTATTGGCAAAATGATGTCCCTTTCCCAATACTTCTCACTACAGAATATCTAAGATACCAATGAGGCTGTAATTGGAACTGATGACTTACCTCCCTTTAGGACTCCATCAGAATGCATTCCATCATGCCTTTAACACATAAAGCCCAAACTCCCAGGTTACTTTTATCACTTGTATTTTCCTCTATACCCTGTCATGGAGCCAAATTCCCATCCCTCCTTGACCTGACAAACCTGTCCATTATATCCTCTGTAATTTAAAATCTGTAGTCAAGAAAATCCCCTAGATCATACATCTCTTTTTCTGAACGGTCACTTAACTTTCTTGATATAACAGAAAACTGGCTGTCTTCCGCTTCCCCTGCAGCATTCTTTTTAAGTTTATTCTTTAATTATGGTAAAGTAAACATACAATCAACTTACCATTTTGATGACTTTTCAGATGTACAGTTCAGTGATATTAAGTACATTCACATTGTTGTACAATCATCTCCACTGTCTACCTCCTGGACTTTTTTCCCTGAAGTCCGCTTGATTGATGGTTATTTTCTCTCTCACCTGTCACCTCCCATTGGACAGGGAAGGAACAGGTGTCTCCTCATTACTGTTTGGGACCATTGCCCTTCCATTCGCTACTTATTGGACAACCCCAATTTACTGAAGCATATGGCATCAGTTTAAACTGAACATCAGGCCAAACCTCTCAGAGCTGCATCATCCACAGATCCCTAGTTGCAATGACCAGATTTTAGCACTTTGGTCACTCGTTATAGAGTTAAATTCAAAGTTCAATTTAAAAAAGTTAATATTTTTCTTTTTTCTTTGGCTTAAATCCTTTGGGAACATATCTGTCATGAGAGAAGGGAGGTATGTTTTGCTTCTTCTCCATTGTCTTTCTTCCAAATACTAGGCTGCTGCTGGCTCCTTCAGGGTGGAAGAGGGGATGGAGTGGCTTCAGGGAGAAGCAGGAAATGTTTACTTGAGAAGTATCAATCTATAATTGAATCTTTAAACCTGACTTTTGTCTTATGAGGGCTTTCATGGCAAAACAAGAGAAAAAGTTAAAAGACAATGAGAAACTGGGAAATACTTCATGCTATTTAATGGAACTACATAATATATTTCATAATATATTTAACAAACTCCTTATTGATCACATATGTGTGTTTTTCTCTATTGCAAATATAGCTCCCACGAACACAATTTTGTCAATGTTTTCCCATTTAAATCGATTTTATTTTTTAAAGAATTTTTAAGTTCACAGCAAAACTGAGCAGAAAGAGTTTTCCTACCGCCCCCACCCCGTCTCCACACATGCACAGCCGCCCCCGCTGTCAGTATCCCGCATCAGAACGGTACATTACAGTCGGTGAACGTAGAGCGATGCATCATCATCACCCAAAGTCTACAGTCTACATTAGGGTTCACTCTTGATGTTGTACATTCTACAACATCAGGGTTTTGAAAAATGACATGAATCCACGATTGTCGGTATCATATAGAATAGTTTCACTGCCCTAGAAGTCCACGGATTTTTTTTTTTTTTTTTTTTCGGTATGGGGGCCTCTCACTGTTTTAGGCTCCGGACGCGCAGGCTCAGCGGCCATGGCTCACGGGCCTAGCCGCTCTGCGGCATGTGGGATCTTCCCGGACCGGGGCACGAACCCGTGTCCCCTGCATCAGCAGGCGGACTCTCAACCACTGTGCCACCAGGGAAGCCCCACTGATTTTTTTTTTTACTGTCTCCGTTGCCTTTTCCAGCAGGTTATATACTGAGAATACTTTTCAGATTGGTTTCTTTCACTTAGTAATATGCACTTCATGGCTTGATAGCACATTTGTTTTCAAGGCTGAATAATATGCCATTGTCTGAATGTACCACAGTTTATTCATCCAATCATCTATTGAAGGGCCTCTTAGCGGCTTCCAACTTTTGGCAGTTATGATTAAAGCTGCATCCTTGTGCAGGTTTTTGTGTGGACATACGTTTTAAAGTAATTTGGGTAAATACCAAGGAGCAAAATTTCTCTATCAAATTGTAAGAGTATATTTAGCGTTGTAAAAAACTGGCAAACTGTCTTCCAAATTAGCTGTTGCATTTTGCATATCTTCTTTAGGGAGGTGTCTATTCAGATCTTTTCCCTTTTAAAATCAGCTTGTTGGGTTTTAAGGGTTTTTGGTAGATTTTGGATAATAATCTTTTATCAGATATGCTTTTTGCAAATATTCTCTCCCAGTCTTCAGCTTGTCTTTTCATTCTCTTGATATCATCTTTCACAGAGCAGAAGTCTTTAATTTTCCCAAAGTCCAGCTGATCAAATCTTTCATGAATTGTGTCTTTGTTGTTGTATCTAAAAAGTCATTGCCATGCTCAAGATCATATAGATTTTCTCCTATGTTATCTTCTAGGGGTTTTACAGTTTTGCATCTTACATTTCGGTATCTGTAACTCTTTGCAATGTGTAGAATTATGTTGGTTTCACCACTGTATCCCTAGACCTGGCTCATTGCCTGAATCACATCAGATACTCAGTAAAGATTTGTTGTATATATGTTATGACTCAGAAAATTTAAATCTAGTTTTATATTCTGAGTAATAAAAATGACTAGAAAATGGAATAAATCTAAGCATCATGCGGAAAGAATTAATTATATTTTAAAATTCATACAATTCACAAAGCATAATTTTTTACTGTGGTAGAAGTTTATAATAAAATTCATACCGGGGACCAAGATAAGTCAGTAATAAGTTTTCCATAGGCTAGTGTAAAAAATAGAGGGTGTAACTTCTATACAAATAGAAAACATGATTAAAATCCTTTAGAATAGGAAACGTTTAACTGGATTTTACTAAAGCACAATGTTTTGGATTTTTAGCATCTTTGTCTCTGAAAAGTTTAATGTAATACCGTAACAGAGCGCGCAGTGCGCAGCCCTTAGCGCTCGGCCATTGCTGTGCGCTGTTACCCGCTCCCCGCCCGACGCCCAGCCCGGACTCCGTTACCAGGCAACAGTTACCGGGAAACCATTAACGCGGGAAGAGTAGAGCGGGTTAGAAGTCTGCTCAGCCTTTAGTCGGCACCGCAGTGGGCCCCCCGACCCGCACCAAGCGATCAACTCTCAAGGAGCGACCGTTAGAGGGGCACTGAGCCAACAGTCTGCAGACTGGTGGTCGTCAGGTGGAGAGTGAGGGAAAAGGCAGATCCCGGCCTTCTTCCCGGGGGCCCTCCAGCTCACCCGGCCTCGGGCTGGCGGGTGAGCCGGGGGCGCCCAGGGAACAGGCTGGGGGTGTGTCCCGCAGGGCTCCAGAGCCCTCGCCAGGACTGCCCACTGGCCGGGCCCAGGCACTGAGGCGGCAGCGAACCTCCCCCCCATCCCTGCCTCTGCGACCTAATGGCAGCGGCAATCTGCATGGGACACAGTCTGGGGACCTGGCCCCCACTGTTTAGGCGGCCTGAAGAGCCTGAAGGCCAGTTAGGACCTGGGTGCCTGGCTCCCTCAGCGGTGACACCTGGGCAGGGTCTGGGGACCTGGCCCTGAGGGAGCCACCAACTGAGATCTGCCTCTTCAGCCAGGCCTGGGCACTGGCGGGAGGACCCAGACTGGGTGTTGGGAGAACACGCTGGGTGCCTTGGGAACTTCCCCTTTCTTGTCAGAACAGAGAGTAACATTTGTTTGGTGGAGATTTACAGGAATAGCCTTACCTGAGTTTGACCTGACCTCAAGAACAAAGGATCTGACACCAAGAAGTTTGCAACAACTAACCACGCCCCTCCCTCACCTTTCCAATAAAAGGGCTTTGCTGAAAACTTTCAGGGAGTTTGGGGGTTTTAAGGCATGAGCCACCCATCTCCTTCATGGCCCTGCAGTAAACCTTTCTCTGTTCCAGACTCTGACGTGTTGGTATTGTTTGGCCTCACTGTGTGTCGGGCACACAGACTTGCATTTAGGTAACACTTTCATGGTGAGATCTCCCTGGCTGGAAAGCGTAATTATTAGACAGTCCTTGTTGGGGAAGATTCTTTGGCTCAACTGTCTGTTTAGAAGGGACTTAGTCAAGTTTCATTTGAGAATTGACTGGTAAAAATAACAGTCCAATTTCTTCATGGGAAAACCATGGAGTTAAACTATTAGTTGGTTTTTAGGTTTATTTACGTACCCAAGAGAAGATAGCGCCAAAATCCATAATCAACAGCAGGTAAATGCCATTTCTACCTGTTTTCTGTTTTAGCCTGTACTAATTCCAAAGGCAATTGCTGTGTTTTAAAAATCAAACAAACCAACAAATGAACAAATACACTTTTGAGGCCAGTGCATTTCAAATAGCAAGCCAGGTATTACTTACTGTTAGTACCATTTGATATTTCTTTTTGTTCTGTTTAATTTTTGATAAAAATGACAAATGGTTAATGTAGTCAGAATTATAGGAAATTAAAACCAGAACAGCTAGCAGAGAGAGTTTGCATAGCTCAAGATTTGGGTGAAAATTTTTACTCTGGTTTTTATTCACTGGATTTATTTTCACTTTTCCAGTTTAAAAAAAAAAAACACAACTCATTTTTTCTTCCCTGTTAAGATAAAAGTATAAATTCAGCTTAAACACTACCATGAGTTTACTTGATCTGCTATTCATTGGGTAACATAAAACTAAAGGAACATTTAACTCCATCACGTCTAACTTATCTTCCTCTTCTTATTTTTACGGAGACTGCTGTGATCATGACAACTACGAGCCACGTGTAACCCATGGGTGGCATGGTTAGGAGTGCTGCTGCTCTTGATAGGGTTCCCTCATTCAGCCCTCAAGCCAGCAATGCCTCCAGTGATCAAGAAATGACCTTTCAACATTTTCTGGGCTGCCCCAACAATGCAGTGTCAGCATTTCTTCAATGTGGATCTGAACTCTCAATTATTTAATATTATATCAAATATTAGAGACTCAGAGTGGATCAACAATTGCCATACTTTATCCAAATGAATTAGGGTATTAGCCTTATTTCTCTCCAGAGAGAAAATCCTTTAATGGAGGGATACCACAGATTATGAGCCTTTCCAAAGGAAGACCACTGATGACATTGCAAAAGTTGTCCTTTGATCGAGGTCAGAAGGTCTTGTTGTCATTGACTGGGAAAGCTGGAAGCCACAATGGGACAGAAACTGGGGCAATAAAATAATGTAGAAACACTACTCCTGGGCTTCCCTGGTGGCACAGTGGTTGAGAGTCCGCCTGCCGATGTAGGGGACATGGGTTCGTGTTCCGGTCCGGGAAGATCCCACATGCCGCGGAGCGGCTGGGCCCGTGAGCCATGGCCGCTGAGCCTGCGCGTCCGGAGCCTGTGCTCCGCAGCGGGAGAGGCCACAACAGTGAGAGGCCCGCGTACCGCAAAAACAGCAACAACAACAAAAAAACCTCTACTCCTTAGCCTTTACCAGAAACCACCATCCTGACTGGTCAGAAATGACAGTGAAAACAGTTGCCCAAGAGGAATTTGAAACTGCTGGAAGGAGTATTATGAATGATACTCTCACACTGGCTTTAGAAATGAGACTAAAATCTGGATTATAGGGTAAATCCACAGACCTACACAGGTAAATGCCCAAGCGATGAAATCTTCTGCAATGACCAACTCCAGTGGCTATGGGAAAAAAGCAGAGCACTTCATACTTCCATGTATTTGGATAAAATACTGAAATCAAGTTTTAAAGCTTTGAAATTTGTTCATTATCGAGTTAGAGAAGCTATGAGAATTGCTGAAATGGCTAGACATGACTATGTTTTACCAGTTTTTATTTTTTCCAGACCATTTTATTTGCATAATATTGAAGCTTTGTCACAGGTAAGAAGAAATAAGTCACACATAAAAATGGAACTTTAGTAGAATAACTCTATAAAGTTTAGGGAAAAAATGTTTTAGGATGCTTATTTCCCCTTAATGATAGAATGCTATTCTGTTATGAAAGCTATATATTCCTTCAACTGTCAAGCCAATTCTGAAACAGTGTCAGTGACAGATGTTTACTTAGAGTTTTTAGATGATGATTCCTACCAGCTTAGCATTTACAAGGGTTTCCTGCAGAACAGTTGTTAAGCTTAAGTTAAATCATGTAACATAGGTTAATTTTGATCAGGGAGAAATTTCATATTAAAGAAGCTCTTAATATGAAAGAGTAGCAGCAATTTTCCAAATCAAAAATATACAAAGTAGAGCTTGGATAAATTATTAACCAAGTATATTTTCAATATATTGCATTTTTTAGTTTTAATTGATTAGGTTACTTGAAAAATATAGATCCTGTTGATTTTATCTTTATGAGTCTACATTGTGATCTAGTGGAGTGTCAAGGCACTAAAAGTGGTTTATATAAATAGATAGGTATTGTTCTTAGACTTAACACAAGGTAGGAAGGACAAAGATGTGGGAATGAGCTGTTTTGGAAGATAATGAGTTTGTAGACACTTGGAAGTGATCAAGCGTTAGTTAGATTGTCACTTAGATAGGGCATTATTATAGGGATTCAATCATTGGATGTGTGGCTAGTTGAGAAAACCCTTAAATCTCCATGCATAACTGTAAACTCACAATTCTGTTATTCTCATACCCAAAAGAGAAGCAGGGCTGTTGGATAGATAACACACAGCTCACCTTCTTAAACCACTTAGGTTTGAGATAAGGACATTTAAATGCAGTATCAATTCTTCTGCAAATATTTTACAATAAAATCTATTGACCCAAACACTGTTGATTAGACTTGACGTTTCCATCCTTTCAGGATTACTCAGTATTATTCAAAATGAAATGTTCATTCAATAAGTTTAGGAGGAAAAGAAACATAGCACCATGACAAAAAGTTGGAGGGTCTCAGAGGTCTCTAACCCGCCTCTCACTCAGACATGGATCTTTTCATACCTGCTTTAGCACTTTTTGATGGGGCTCTCCCTATTCCAGAAGGAAAACTGCCCTATGGGGACAGTATTAATCCCTGGAAAGTTCTTGAGTATGTTGAGTCTACTCTGCCTCTGGATAACTTCATACCACTACGAGTTCTAATTCTAACTTCTCGTGCAACACAGAATAAATCAAATCCTTATTTCAAAAGTCAGTTCTCCAGGTATTTGAAGACACCAGTCATGCCTACCAAAGTCTTCTCAATAAGTTATTCCTCAAGTAACAGATCTCTCAAATCATGTCACTTTCTCAAATCCTTTTGGGAAAAAGACTAGGTTATATTTATTCATTCAAAAACTATTTATTGAGTTGCTACAGTGTGTCAGATAAAATATGTTATTAATAATATTGAGTAGAAAATAATAATAATCCATGCAGATAGTTTGTCTTGATAGAACATGAGAGAATGAGATGAGCCATATTTTAATGAAAGTCTTTTTCATAACTTTCCCATTTTTTGGTACTTTTTGATTTTGGAAGTAAATTATGGGCTAAATAAATGAGCTCTACTTCAGAAGACTAAAACTCTAGTATTACCTGAGTAATAGTATATTGAAGTGTTTTAATACTATCTTGTTGCTTTCCATTTTTCACATATCAACAAACAGTATGGATCTTTCTCATTTATTGTCTAAATAACATTTATTATGTTATCATAATATCATTATGTTCTTCATATTATAATTACAAAATCACTTAAAACCAACTCTGCTGAATATTTTCTTTCCAGTGTCTCAATTTAACTGAGAGACTTGATTTTCATTTAATGAACAGAATACTAGTTAGTATAATGGAAGAATGATTTTCTTTCTTGTTTCATTACTTAGACAAATTGTGAAACACAAGTACTAGTGTTAGTAGAGACTTCATACAATGCAGAGGAGCTTTGCTGTAGCATGGCCACTTTCTCATTCTGGCTTTTGAACACTTTACCTTTCTATTGGATCTCTGATTCTCCACTCCTTGTAGGGAAGGAAAGAATGCAGATGGTCCGTCAATCATTCCCTCTGTCTTTCATCTCTCCCTATTTCCTGCTTCTTTACTCTTGGTCTATAATCATGAACGTAACCTCCTCTCTTTCTCATCTTGGTGAATTATAATCTACTTAGTCACCCAACTTGAGAGTCACTTGGATACCTCCCTTCTCTTTCCATTACCCAGTAGGTAACTAAAACTTATCCATCTTAATTTCCAAATAACTGTTCAGTCTGTCCCCTCTGCTTTACAAGGACTGACCTTGCCCTTGTTGAGGCCCTCATCATTTCTCACTGAACAGTTTCTATCATCTCCTATTTGGGGTCCCTGCCTGCCATCTTGACTTCCCCCTCCAATATGACTTTTTGTGACAGCCAAAAATACCTATCAGAGTTGCAAATGGGGACTTCCTGGGTGGCACAGTGGTTAAGAATCCGCCTGCCAATGCAGGGGACATGGGTTCCATCCCTGATCTGGGAAGATCCCACATGCTGAGGAGCAACTAAGCCCGCGCGCCACAACTACTGAGCCTGCGCTCTAGAGCCCACGAGCCACAACTACTGAACCCATGCGCCACAACTACTGAAGCCCCCACACCTAGAGCCTGTGCTCCACAACAAGAGAAGCCACCACAATGAGAAGCTCACGCACCACAATGAAGAGTAGCCTCTGCTTGCCGCAACTAGAGAAAGCCTGGGTGCAGCAACGAAGACCCAACACAGCCAAAAATAAATAAATAAAATAAAATAAATTTATTTTTTTAAAGTTTCAAATATGTGGCCTTCCAGTACTAAAACTTTCTTGTAGCTAAACCTTAGGACTTTAAAATAGCGTAATAAAATAAAATAGCATAAAAGACACTTGTATTTGGATCCTACTTATACACAATGATTCAGATGCTTTTACTTCTCCCCAAGTCCCCTGTGCTTTTTACCGTAAGAGTTACTGGCACTTCTCTGGATGGATCATGCTTTTTCATACGTATGAGCCTCTGCCGTTTTTCTTCCTTCTGGATATAAAACTCTGCTGTCTCTAGTCTATTTTATCAATTTATACTCATTTCCAAAGACCCTTCTAAAATTTCACCTCTTGAAGGAAGTCTTCCCAGACTTTTCCATGCAGCATTAAGCACTTCCTCTAATCTATATATATCTTGTTGGTGCTAATATGTAATTTAATTTGTTACGCTGTAGTTATATATGTCTGTCTCAATCATCACAGTAAAGCACTCCCTCAAGAACAGGAACTGGAATCTATTTTATTTTTATATTCCTAGTGTCTAGAATATTGCCTGGAGCATCATAAATATTTATCAGGTCAGTATCCCAGGCAGAATTACCCTTTCCAATTCTGCTCTATAGTCCTTTGTTTTAGACACAAAGATAACATTATCAATGTGCTCTTTACCACAGTTGATGGATTGAGACTTACTGAATTGTCAATGACTAAATATGGTTGGCACAAACCACTTGTGATCCTTCTCTTTTCTAGGAGGACTTAGTACATACAGTTGGTGAGAGTGCAGCATTGGGAATGGCAGGAATAACATTGTGGGGAGGATATGAATATTCTGATTCAAAGGTAAGCAGTGATTACCCCGTCAGCATCTTGGGGGTCTTCTAGATATTGATTTTTTAAAAAATTTTTCAGGTTGGAGACAAACAGTTGCAGATTATCTACTCACTTGACTTTAATAAAGCGCAAAGAGGACAGGCACTCACATTGAGCACTTACTCTGTACCAACCACTGTTGCTGGTAGTAGCGTAGAAAGGGCACAAGTTTTCCAATCAGACAACCCTAAGTGAGAATTCAAATTTTACATTCTAGGGGTGTAATCTTGGACAAGTTAATTAACCTCTCTGAGACTCCATTTCTCCATCTAAAAAAAAGGATTGAAATAAAACCTACTTTGCCAGAATTTTGGTAGATTAAATGATGTAATATATATATGGCAAAGAAAGAATACTAAACTTTAAAAATAGATATTTTTTCATCCACATGCAGGATGGATTCTCCAAAAGTGCTTCTTTATTTTCTGATTATCTATGATAGAAATGCTCATGGGAGGAAAAATATATTTATATAAACTTTATTAACAATCTACTCTTGATAGAAATGCTCACGTGGAATAACTATTATTTTTCCACAGCTGACTTTGGACATGTTCAGTTGGTGGCCTGTCACACGACCTAAGTGAAAATTCTGAAACCACAGTTTTTCCTCACTTCTAGGTATTAACAAATAGTTCAATTTTCAGGTATTAAAACATCCAGTCTCATAAAATATAAAAACAGCCGCGTCTTTCTCGTTCAGCATTGCACAAGTCAGCGTGGTGGGGTTAGTAAGAGCAGGAGGGTTGAATTGCTTGGGTTCCAGTGTTCACTTTTTGCTACCTACTAGTCATTTGACCTTGAGCAAATCTCTACAATTTCTTTATCTGTAAAATGGGGCAAATAATAGTATCTATCTCATAGGGCTGTTATGAGAATTACATTATTCATACATGTAAAGCACTTAAAACAGTACCTGGCACACGGTAAGTGCCATATAGGTGGTGGTTGTTATTCTCCTGGTTAAAACTTCTTGCTTCTCCTCCCCACACCCCAAGCCTGGGTCTCAGTTATGGGGAAGAGGAGTACCATCAATTTCGTTGCTTTTTTGCTTCAAGGATGGGTAAGGAGACTAGGGTGGAGAGGAGACAGCTGGTCAAGGTAATTTTTATTTATTTGGTGACGTTTATAATTATTGTTGTCTCTTGAAGACCTTTGCACATGGCTGCCACATAGGGTCTGGCTCCTTCTTGCATGGGGGCCCTTGAGATTTGGTTAGGGACACTCCCAACACCCACAAAACTTGCACCTCCAAGCTTTTGCTCCTGAGGCATTGGAACGAGGGAGCTGGCATATGCTGAGATGGGGAAGACTATCAGAGCGGCAGGCTGGGAAGAGGATCAGGAGATCAGATTGGAGTAGGTTAAGGTTGAACTGTTTGTGAGACATCCAGGTGGAGATGTCAAACAGGCAGGTGGGTGTACAGTCAGTCAGGGATAAAGTCTGGGAAATACACATTTGGGAGTTCTCTTTAAGGCAGTGAGATGGGATGAGTTTATCCAGAGAGAGTATAGCTGGAGAAGAGAAAGGGTCCAAGAACTAAGCCTAGGGCACTCCAGGGTTAAGAGGTAGGGAAGTTGAGCAGGAGCTGGTAAAGGAGATTAAGAAGGAGCATTCAGTGAGACAGGAAAAAACCAGGAGAGTGTGACATCCTAGAAGATGAGTGAAGAAGGAATTTCAAGGAAGAGGGCTGGGACAGAACAGGGGATGCCCCAGTTGAACTTGATTGGGTTTACCTGTGTTCTATGCTCTCTTTGATTACAGTCTCTCCCCAATCGTTTCTTTTCTCCCTCCTCCCTCCCCCTTCTTTCTTTCTTTCTTCTTTCTTTCTTTCTTCCTTTCTTCCTTTCTTCCTTCCTTTTTCTCTTTCTTTCTTCCTTCCTTCTTTTCTTTTTTCTTTCTTTCTTCCTTCTTTTCTTTTTCTTTCTTTCTTTCTTTCTTCCTTCCTTCCTTCTTTCTTTCTTTCTTCCTTCCTTCCTTCCTTCCTTCCTTCCTTTCTTTCTTTTTCTTTCTTTCTTTTCTTTCTTCTTTTTTCCTCTCCCCTTCCTCTCTTTCTTTTCTTCTCTTTTTCTTTCTTTCTTTCCTTCCTTCTTTCTTTCTTTCTTTCTTTCTTTCTCTCTCTCTCTTTCCCTTCCTTCCTTCCTCCCCCTTTCCTTCCCCCACTTTCTTTCTTTTTCTTCCTTTTTTTTTATTCTATGGTTTCCTTGTTTTATTTTTTTCCATCTGTCCTAGAAACCTCTTCAGATGCCTCAGATAAGGAGTCTTGCCCTGACTAAAAATGACATTTTTTCCTAAATATAGTATGAAGCTGGCCTAGACTGAATGTGCCTTGAACAAAAATATTACACACAGGATTTTCAGAACTTGTAATTGCCCAAGTGATCCTTGTTCAACTGCGTGCCATTAGGTGCTTTATTCTGCCTTATGACTTTGCATTTGAACCCCTAAATCCTTATTAGATGGATTCACATTTCCAGGGCCTCTTCTCCCAGAGAAACTATCCCACTGTTTTAAATTAATAGGAGTTTTTTATACAAAATAACTGATGCGCTAGTTGAAAACACACTTTATGTTTATTGAATCTACTAGGATTTTCCCATGGTCCTTCCTTTATGGATCAAGGCAGGCATTGATGAAGATTCTAGCCAGATTATTCTGGGTTAGCTGATGATGTCGTTTCAATTAGGCTAGTCCATTCTAGCCGCACAGTGTGATCATCCATAGGTGGAAATGTGTCCTAGTGTTAAAGCCCAAAATTGTGGACACATCAATGGCACCCAACCATAGACTTGTGGGAAGACAACCTTACTTTCTATATGCTATACAAGTGACTTAGGTATTTGGTTGTAAATAATGATCTTTTATAGACTCTCCTACAACCCAACTGATGAATAAATAATGGATGATATATTTATACTATGAAACTGAATCACAGCTAAATTTTTTTTTAAAAAAGGGCTACGTGTATGAACATGGGGGAAAAAAATCTCAAGAACGTTGTTTGAAAAGCAAACAACCTGGTGGTGCAGTGGTTGGGAATCCGCCTGCCAATCCAAGGGACACAGGTTCGATTCCTGGTCTGGGAGGATTGCACATGCCACGGAGCAACTGAGCAAATAAGCCCGTGCACCACAACTACTGAGCCTGCACTCTAGAGCCCGCGAGCCACAACTACTGGGCCCACGTGCCACAACTACTGAAGCCTGTGCCCCTAGAGCCCGTGCTCTGCAGCAATAGAGGCCACCACAATGAGAGGCCCGCACACCGCAGTGAGCAGTGGCCTCCGCTCATCACAGCACGAGGGAGTCCGCGCACAGTGGCAAAGACCCAAGGCAGACAAAAATAAATAATTAAATAAAAATATAAAAAAATTAAAAATGCAAAATAATATTACATATTGTTCATAAATACATTTATATGTAGTAAAGTTATAAAAAGATGGATGCAAGGACTACGCCCCGCCCCCAACTTCAGGAGGACGGTTATCTCTGCAGAGGTAAGAAGGGGAATGGGATAACTTGGCAGTCTTAGAAAAATCTGACCTGATATTAACATACGTGAAGTATCAGTATCAAAATTGTTTCACAATTAACTTTAAATTTAAAAAAAACCCACGTTAATGATTTTCTTTGTAAAGTGTTGCTACAAATATCTCTTTAAGGATAGTCTCTAGTGGAAAAATATGGAATCATCTTCCCCCGAAAATGGTATGAAATTGGTTCGTTAGTGTATTCCTAATCAAAGGCATGGATCATCACTTATGGGACTTTATAAGGGCTTAGTCTATCATTTAAATGATTAATCACTGAAACGCTCTTTCTTCCCAGCCTTACCAGATATAAAATTCAGGTATTCATAAATACCACCTGGATAACGGAATCACGTTTTGAAAGTGATCTAAATAGATCTCTGTTTTTCCTACAGGAGACCTGCTTGTCTGTGCAAAAATTCATTCAAGGGCCATTGGACCGTTATGCTGTTAATGTGACAACAGCAGCCAAACTCTGCAGTCAAAGTCTATGTCACAATAATGGAAGATGTGCTCAGAAAGCACCTGAATCCTCCTCCTATCTGCATATGCCTGAAAGTAGCAGTAAGAGATATGCCCTAAGTAAGAGCTTGAGACTCATCATTTCTCCAGCCAATAAACTGAAGACGATAAAGGACATGAAGGATGGGTTTGTGTGTCACTGCTCTCATGGCTGGCATGGAGACTCTTGCCAGCAACGTTCTTCGGATGTCTTGAGAGGGCAGGCTAAGCCTCCTATGGCTAACTTTAAATTATCGGCTTCTCTGCCTGACCTTCTCTGTGATTCTGTTGATTTTTTTTTACCCCCTACGACAACATCAATTTTTTCTTGAAATACTGAAGGGTAGGAGATGCTGATTTTTTTTCTTTAACTTCAATCTACTTCTAAAACATCTGTTGGCTTTAAAGTAAACGAAATAAATAAATAAAGGGTATTCATTGGCTCCCTAGAGCCATTAGATAGAGCAATTATTTATTGGGTGCTTACTTCATGCGAGGCACTAAGGATAAGGATGTGAATGTACCGAAGTCTCTGTCCTTGGGGAGCTTCAATTATTGTGGGGAAATGAACGATAAGAAATAAACAAATACATTTATATCAAATGGTGCTAAGTGCAGCGGAGGATAGCAAAGCAGGGTAAAGGGATTAGGGAGTGTGGGAGAGCTCTGGAAATTACAACTGAGGTCGTGAAATGTGGCTCCCTAATGAGAGGACCTGAAAGCAGGAGGTGTAGATCACAGATGTGTCTGAGAAGAGCATTCTTGGATTAGGGAAGAGCAAATGCAAAAGTCGTTAAGTGGGAGCAGGTTTGGAGGGTTTCAGGGCCTCAAGAAGGCCACTGTGGCTGATGCAGGATGAAGAGTGAGCCAGGTTATTAACTGACTCTATTTGAACTAAGAGTTTGAGTGAAGGTAACTTTAAAAAAATAATTTAAGAGAAATTTCTGGAAGAAAATGGGTCAAGTAAGATGTATCTACATTTTATTATTTTTTAAAAAAATAAATGTACACTTAAATTGGACAGCAACAAGAGCATCTCTTATGATTAGATGTTGCTACAATAGTTTTGAGACTCTGCTAATAGCAAATTGAGAAATTGGTAATAAGGTCATGTGAGATATGGAACGTACAATAACATGGGAGCTACAGAAGGCAACCATTGTGTTATAGCTGTTTCTGCTCCAACGATTGGGAATTCCTACATGATACAAGTGATCCCAGGATACCAAGTCATGGGGCAAGAGGGAATCTATACTGAATGCTGTAGGACTCAATTTTATCCAAAGTATCACTAGGGCTCTTAGAAATTCATTTGGCAATCATCAGTATCAGAAGGTAAGCCCTATTAGACTCCCATAAGATGGAATTTATATAGGAAATTCTTTGATGTGATACCTGCTGGTTTATTAAAGTGTATTGTATCTAAGCAATTTCCTCTGAGTTTTGAATGCCTGACAGGTCATTTAAAAAATTCATATGACGACTTCATCTGACCTAGTTGTAATCCAAATCATTTTCTTTCATAAAGATTCAAAAGAGATTATACTATCTCAAATACCGTTTCCCTCCTTCGTTTAGGGAAGATGTTTTCCTGCCTGAAACTTTCCAAATATTAGACTTTTCTTGGTACTTTATCCAGGCATATAGAACGTTGATAGGTAGATCACACTCAGCTTCAAACTTCATTTGTTTGTCTATTTTCTCATTTTCAGGAGAAGTAACTTTAAAGAGGCAGTGAAATATAGTAAGCTAAATTGGGAGCTATTTGTAAGTTCCCCTATTTTGTTGGTATCCTGCTGCACCAAGGCTGCAATTACAGTAATTCGATTCTCGTGCCCAAGCAAGAAGTGTTTCTACAACTGTTAAAAAGTTGGTGCTAAGCCATGATAAGTGAAAAAGAATAGCTCCTTCTATCCTTACAGTGATAAGTTTTTCAACGATTATTATACAAATTTTGATATGCAGTGAATTCCAGTAAGGCAGGCAAAGGCAAATATTAATACATATTATCACCATTTTGAAGATAAAGAAAATAAGATACAGAGATATTGAGAGGTATAGCCAATTTTACCCACTAATCAGTGAATATATAAAGGATGGCATACACATCACTGCTTTGCACTGTTTAAACTAACATGCCTCGAAAATAGTCAAGGCATAAGAAGAAGGATTAAGGTAGATGAAAGAAAAAGGGAAAACGTATGAAAAGACATAGAAGAAAATAGGACCCCCCCCAATTCTATTCCCCACAAATAATCATTTAACTTTTTCTAAATAAAAAACGTTATATTTTATTTCACTTAAATTTAATAGCAAGCAAAAGAAACTAAAACCAAAGGATGCCACATTTCTAACAACAGATACTTCAAAATTTTTGGCTTGTTAAAAAAAAATCTGCTCAGGTTAAAAACAGATTATGAAAAACATTGAATTTTTGTTGTTTATTTTGACTTGCATAACTTTGGGTTTCCAGACCATAGTGCTTAGTAAACTGTCTCATAAAAACTCATCAATTATGTCTAATCCAAAGACAAACACGTACATCTCTATTTTTCTTAAATAAAAGATCGAAATTTAAACTCCATTACTATGTTTATGATAATTCTCCAAGAGACATTAATAAAGGATACACTGTAGTCAAAATATCTTATAAATACTACAAACCACTTTAGTAAATGAAACATACCTTGTAAGATGATTGGTAATACCTGTTAGGAACCCTGAGAGTGCCCATCTCGCTCCCAAATTACCTGAACAATGATACTTTGTCTGTTGTCTAGGGCAGTGTTGTTTCTTACCTCCCATTAATTGTTAAAAAAGATCACAGTACCCTTTATTGGACACAAACTTTTCGATGAGATACTTGCTTTTTTCCAGTTAATTGTTCCACACCATTAACTTTTAAATCAGAAAGACTGTATGTTTTCATCTTAGTAGCAGTACGTCATACTTTCTGGTCCTTAGTAAATTCATGTCATTGTGTTTATTTGTATATTGGAGATATTCTTTACAAAGCCGCCTAGCTTTCTCTCCTAATTTAAACTCCCATCTTCAGCTCAGCATAATTTTCTTTCATTATTTTTCATTCTCTCTGTTCATTTAAGAAATTACTATTAGATGGATCTTAGCACTTCTAGATCTATACTCAGTGTTGCTTTTCTTTCATGTATTCTAAGCCTTTGTCTTTTTCGTTTTGTATTATGGATTTGCCCACTTTTTCTTCTGGAATGCTAGTTTAGTCTTCACAATATTCTGACACTCATATTTTTAATTCCAAAGAATTCTTTTCTTGTGTGTGTATGTGATCCTTGGCTATCCATTTATATTTATGAGGGAACAGAGTGATTGCAAACCGTCATAGGGATCCCCCAACCCCTGCCAACCCCCTGCCTTTGTTTGGGTATATTTACTCAACAGGACTCTATGTTGAATGGGAGAATGGGCTGTAGACTGTGAAAGGGGCTGAGGCACGCTGACAAGTAAGATTCCATCTGGGGCATGTGAGCAGAAAACAGGCAGGTTGATAGGAACCCTCACAATCATCAAAGTAAGGAGAAAATTACCTTGGAAGAGGAGTGTAATTCCCTCGAGGGCTGAGAAGCCTTTTTATGCCCTCTGTGCCCACTGGGGAGACCCAACTATACCCAGCTCTGCACTGCTCTTGTATTGGGTCCCACAGACACTCTGAACCCTACCTGGGAAGGTCTTTCTCTATATTTCAGCGTCCTGGGGTCACATGGCTCTCTTACTTGTCGTGCTCCATACTCTGGGAAGTTGAATGGTCTGACTGGTTCTGCTATACTGGAGTCAATATTTTAACTGATTGCTCAGATAATTGGTTCCCCATGCACTTGCGTTTTTTGGAGCTGTTGTCTCTGCACCTAAGGTTTTTTTTCTCCAGTGGAAGGGACAGTTCATACCTCTAAGGTAAATTTCTACTGTTAAAAATTTCTGATTCAATTCAATCTATTTTCGATCTTTGAGTCATGTCACCTCTTCTTGTTTTCAGCTTTATACTGTACTTTTTCTAAGGACATGTACTGCAGATGACACAGTAAATACATGATCTCAATTTATCATCTTGAACCAGTGGTTCTAGTAGATTAATGTATTTACTCAGGATGATAACTAAAACCCCACTAAGAGTTAATTATTCCATTATCATCAAGGATAGCACATCCTAGGAAATCTTTCCAATGTATGGTTATTTTTACCTCTATTTTCCAACTAAAGTCTCAATCAAAGTTTTCTTTCTTCCTTCTTAGGTCAGTGAATTTAAATTGGGTATTTTCAGAAACAATGGTCACTTATACCAATGTGCTTTTAAGAGAGTCTGACTTTGGTTATAAAGAGATGTAATGCCAGCCTCTAGTTTAACTTGGAGGACTGAGTCACCTCTGTAATGACATGTTTCTCTGAACAGCCATAGGGCATCCTTTTGCCACTGAACCTCTGCTGTGCATCAGGTGACTAAAGGACGGGCAGCAAACAAAAGCAAAGGTAAAATACACTTTTTGTTTTGTTTGAAAATTTTTTAAGGACTGTTTTTAGAAACACGCTTTCTCAGAGGAGTTAGTTAGAAGAAAACTAGTTTTGTTTCATTTCTTGGAATACCCTGATTTCTTTTCTGGCCTAACTTATTTTATTTAGTTTCCACATTCAGTATCTTTCAAAACGTGAACTTGCTTTTATGAACCTAACATTGTAAAAAGTACATTTGTCGCTGATAGACATAACTTAAATTCCAGTTCATTTTTTATTATAAATTTGTATTTGAGGATGATTCTTACATTAATAATGTATTTGAGACTTGTTTCATTTCTCTTCTATATGAACAATTTCTCTGAAAAGCAGCTTTTTGCAGTATGTTGTGTTATCATAACCTAATGCTTAATCCTTAATACAATAGCATCAGAATGTATTCCTTGAAGCAGGTTAGTAAACTAACTGTAGATAAGCCATAGAACATATGGCTTTATGAGAGACCCACAATTTTAATATTTTTTATAACTGATAGCTGTGCAGAGTCCCTCAAGCTAACTTTATATACCTAAATGGTTTTCTTTACATATAAGTATATTTCTTTATTTGATAAAGATTTTATTTTTGCATGATCGTTAACAAAATGTATTTTAAAAGATACGTTACATAGTTATCATACCTACTGTATTGGATAGTATTAGAGGGCTGTTATTTGGAACAAGTATTGCAGTTTTTAGGAAACATATGACATTTAAAATGGTTCAGAAGATGGTTATTTTTTTGGTCATAAAATATGTTTTCAATTTTCTTTCCAAATGCTAATAAAGGGACTGAATATTTAGAGATGAAAATCAACAGGCACTTCAAATAACAAAATCAGTAATTGGGAAGAGGATGTAAACATATACATAAAGATAGATAGATTTAGATTTTCCAGAAAAGAAAGAACAACTACCAAAACAATATGAGAAAGACAAATCTTAAATCATTTAATCTGTTGGAGAGAGTACATCTTAAAGTCAAGAAATAGCTTAAAGACGGAGAAAAAAAGCTGTCTACTTCAGTGGCTACATACACCAAAGGTAAAGTGAAAATTTTGAAAAATTATGAGTTGAATAACATAGCTTAGGCAATGAAACTTGATTATCTGTAACTCCTTCATGGCCAGCTCCTGAACAGCGATCTTTAATCTAGAGCCATTACTAATTAAGATATTCATATTACTAATAAATACTTATATTGTAGATTTACTTAAGAGAGTTTAGTCACATGATTTATTTCAGCCTTGTCTGTAAATTTGAATTCAGTTTGATGACAGAAACAAGGTTCCTTGTTGAAGTATTTATTCATAGATTCTTAATGTTTAAGTAGAGTCAGGAGCAAAGAGTTGAAAAGGTGTTAAATGGTGAAGTTAAGAAAAATTTAAAAATAAGTTATAAAAAACTCATGTGCAGAGATTCAGGATTCATGTCCTTTATAATGTTTTTGAGAATCATAATAGGTACCATATTTTCTTAGCAATAAACTTCTATGGGAACCTGACTCTTTCTTGGGAAAAACTTTAGCAAATTCAGTAATTAAAGTTATAGTTATATTTACATCATCATCTATAATTACTTGTTTGTTGAAATCTAGTTCTCCTTAGGTTAGCACATCCTTGAATTTTTCTACATATAATAGACTTGCAGTTGCTATGAATTTCTAACAGGAACAATCTCCAGTTGTCTTTTTCACAGAAGGAAACTTTTCACCTAAGCATTGGTCCAATGTTCATAATAGATCCAAATGAATAAATCCCATGTTCCCTCTTATCAAGTATACTTGAAAAAAAAAGCAAATTCCACTCTTCAAGGAACACTATTTCTTAGATGCATTATATTGGGTGGTTCAAGAATTGGCTATTATCCTAGTCTGGAATTGCTCTGCCTTTATCATAGATATCCCAGAACAACCTTGGTGCATCCTTAGTCCAACCCAGAACCCATGACTGGAACATTTCCAGATTTCCTTATTGTATTAAGAGATTCTGTCAAGGTTACATTTGGAAACCAAAATCTATTTCAAAATATTTTCAAGTTCTATGGTTTGTATAATTAAACTGCGTGGAATTAATGGTCATGAACGAGTAAACTTTTTAAGGAACTAAAAATTCATTGTATGAAAAAGCATTTACTTCACATTTATGGTTAGTATATGCTACTATAATTAATGCAGAAACTCAACTTTCTTTACTAATATCCAAGTGCAACACACCTCTCATATCATGTGAACGGGCAACCAAAGTAGAGATCAAGTAATGATCTTTTCCAAATTGATACAAATTAATGACTAGTTAGCTACTATATTTCGTGTTTCAACAGTTTATTAAAATTTTTTTTTTTTTTTTGCGGTACGCGGGCCTCTCACTGTTGTGGCCTCTCCCGTTGCGGAACACAGGCTCCGGACGCGCAGGCTCAGCGGCCATGGCTCACGGGCCCAGCCGCTCCGCGGCACGTGGGATCCTCCCGGACCGGGGCACAAACCCGTGTCCCCTGCATCGGCAGGCGGACTCTCAACCACTGCGCCACCAGGGAAGCCCTAATCAATTTCTTTAGGCCTATCTTCTGTGTTCCTACTGAACATCTCCTAAACCATTAACCACTGTTAGTTTTCCTTTACCATAGATAATTAAACAACCTATAATTAGTTCTTAATATCCGAGTGTCAGCATAGAGTGGTAACTTAAAGCTCTGGCTGATGGTGTTTACTTCAACTACAAAAAATAAAACCTCTCTTATTTCCTGAAAAGGTCTTTTTCTTGCCCTGTTGCAGAAAAGCATACCATTTTCTCAAATAACTTTATAAGAAAATGGTCTTTGTAGTAAAGTCAACTCAGATGTTACCTTGTCTAGGAAGCCATGCCAGATCCCTTATAGTCAGAATCAAGGTACATATCCTTTCTTTTCCAAAGAATTTTATTCATTTTTTAAAATTTGAGTAATGGTTTTGAATAGCTGCTACATCAACATAGTACACAATCCCAACAGATGTTTCCTCCCCCCAAAATCTCATCCTACCCCTGCAGTTTCTCTCCCTCAGCCACAAGTTCCTCTTCCTGGAGGCAAGTAATGCAATCATAATTCTTCCAGACATATTCCTTAGTGCACAGACCACATATTTACATATATATATTTGTATATATATATTACATATATACACATACTTTTATATATATATATCCCTTTCTCAGAAAAATAATGGCTGCATTCCATACATATCTAGCTTTTTAAGAATTTTAAGTGTATGTACAGACATATACATAAAACAAATATATACCTTAAAGAATAATTATGATTTCTGGTGAATATCCATATCAACATGGAGAGGCAACGTCATTCTTTGTTACAGCTGCATAGTACTCCATTGTGTGGAAAGCCATGTTTTATTTCACCAGTCCCTTAATGATAGACATTTGTTTCCAACTTGGAAATGATAGGCAATGCTGCAATGAATAACACAGAAGCAGAATTTCCAGGTGAAAGGTTTTGTGCATTTGTCACTCAGATAAAAATGTTCTGCCTTCTGTTTCCACCAGGAATGCACCATCATTCTTTATTCTTTCTTCATTACAGAGAGTTTCGAGCCAGTGCTTGCACATTTCACCTTGCTCAGATTTCCTACCTTGCTAAAATATGTATGCTCCCTCAGAGGAATGGGTGCTGTTAACAAAACCAGGCCAATCCTAGATTCCAAGCTATTCCTGTCAGGACAAAGGCAGAAATTGAAATTAAGCCATGCTTACTTAAGAGAAAACAATGTGACCTGGCCACAACCTTTTTCCTCTCAAGTGCCTGCCCTTCCACTCCAGTCTGTACCCTGACATTCAGATCTGGTACCTAGAGAACCCAGATCAAACTCTCCTATTTAAATATCCTTGTAATCCTTAGGCCTGAGGTTCGGCCTCACCACCACCCACCCCCAGCTTCCTAGTTTCTGTCTGCTTACCCTGCCTGGTATCCCAGCTCTTCTGGTCAATGGCTTGGGTCATATTATGGGAGTAGAGGGTGTTTTAAGTTATAATCTTGACTATGGACATTGAAAAAAACCTTAGTAACATTCCACAGACCACTAGATGGCTTTACAGTTCAAAAACTTCAAGTAGAAAACTGAGGATTCAAATCAACCTAATGTTATTTTAAGGAGCTTAGTTAAAAATGGTTTGACAGAGGGAACATTTTATTCAAAATGTGGTTCTAAGACTTTGTGTGCTTTTCCTAGAAGCTGTTGATCTTGGCTGCAAGAAATTTCAAGTCCTAAAAGAGAAGTAATACTTTTTGACAAAGACTAAGTATATACGCTTATGTAAAGACAATTACATTCTCTTTCAAGTTTTAAAATGCTCTTGCTTCATAAGAAATGTGGCCTTTCACACCGAAGAGTGAATTTCCCATTAACACAAGCAACACTGAAATAGTCATTTTTATACACTTACAAAACTTAAGCTCATTTCTAGGAAGGGAAGCCGTTTTGTACAATCAAGGTGGTCCAGTGGTTCTAAAATTTGTTCAGATGGAGGGACATCAGTGTTCTTTGATTATGACATGAAATAGAGTTATAATAAAATTTAGTACCTAATGATGAATTGTGGAACTTAAAGAAATCTTATCATATAGTATATTATATTGTAATCCAATAGGCATCAAGTTTTTAAGAAAAATGTATGGGAAGAACTCTATCCATTAAACTATATTTTTTCTTCTGCTGGAACACTTAGTGCCAGCTTTTACAATATTGATATTTCATGAGAGAAGATCTTAAGAACCATCAGGATAAGACATTAACAGTCAGACTAAGGTAATAACATTCTTCAGATAAAAAAATGGAAGCCTATTATTGGCCTTTTCTCTAATAAGCTTTTATGAGAAAGCAGGTTAACAATTATTTCTACAGAGTTGAGTTGAATTTGGCAGCTCTGCTCTATTTTCCATTCTGATAAATATTTATGCATATAGGGCTTCTCTGGTGGCGCAGTGGTTGAGAGTCCGCCTGCCGATGCAGGGGACACGGGTTTGTGTCCCGATCCGGGAAGAACCCACATGCGGCGGAGTGGCTGGGCCCGTGAGCCATGGCCGCTGAGGCTGCGTTTCCGGAGCCTGTGCTCCACAGCAGGAGAGGCCACAGCAGTGAGAGGCCCACGTACCGCAAAAAAAAATAATAATTATTATGCATATATATTTATTATTGGCAACAAAATATCACCTCAGTCAGTACTTTCCTTAAAGGTTTGGAAATAAAACATTGTGTTTTTAAATTTCCAATAAAAATGGGGATAATGACCTTCAGGATACTTTTTTAAACCCTTGTGGATTTAGGGGAAGACACTTGGAGTCCTAAAGGTTTTGAAAACAAATCCCAATATCATGATAAAAAGAAACAGAAGAGTTGTAGACTTGGAAAATTGATTCCTTCCACTAATACATTAATATTAAGAGATGAACGTATATGTTTTTGGGGAATACTCCCAAAAGTATTCCCTCTAATCTTAAAGATTAGTAAGAATCACCATGCTGTATGGAAAAAAAAAACTACATTGTGTATAACAGAAGTTTAGAGTTGTAATCAAAATTAAAACAAAACTAGTAGGATTAATTTATAGGTTTATAATCTTATTATTTTTCTGTGTTGGTGATTATTAAAAATATTGTGAAGTTCTTCTAAATAACTGGATCATGCCACTGTCATCTCTGTCCTGGATTATGACAAGAGCCTCCTTACAAGCTTCCTGCTGCTTTTTTCTTGTGCCCTTTCACTTTCATGCTTGCCTCAACACAGCAGCCTATGGAATCCAGTTAAGCCCAAATCAGACAGTGTCATTCTTCTCTCCAAGCTCTCTCAACTCCTTCCCATCTCACTTAGAGTGAAAGCCATAGCCCCAACAAGGCCCTACAAGACCCTCTCTCTTACCTCTCTGTCCGTTTTACTTAGTAATTGGCTTCTTTGAAGTTCCTTAAACATGGCAGGCATGTGCCTGCCACAGGGCCTTTGCACCTGCTTTCCCCCCATGCTTCCCCAGACATCCTCCAGCCTTACTCTTTATCTTCTTTTCAGATCACTTCTTTTCAGATAATGAAGCCTTCCCATCTAAAATGAATCCTTGCTTAATTCTTTTCTTTGTTGTTACCGCCATCCAATGTATTATATATTTTACTCACCTTGTTTATTGTCTGTCTCCCCTTAAAGGATTTAAGCTCTGTGAGGGCAGGTGTTTACATCTGTTTTGCTCCTAGTACTTGGAATGGGAGCCTGATGTGTAGAAGGTGTTCAATACCTTTGCTCTCACCCAGGTGCCAATTCCCCAAAGACCACCAGGAACACACCTGCAGTTCCATAAGTTGGGTAA
Organism: Neophocaena asiaeorientalis asiaeorientalis; assembly: GCF_003031525.2. Classification (NCBI taxonomy): domain Eukaryota; kingdom Metazoa; phylum Chordata; class Mammalia; order Artiodactyla; family Phocoenidae; genus Neophocaena; species Neophocaena asiaeorientalis. Next base: position 2,754,691 of record NW_020174561.1, on the reverse strand, counting down.
TGACATGTTGCAAAAAAGGAAGACACACACCACAGGGAGCTGTGAGGTGTTCCCGTAAGATGGTGTCAGAAAGAACCTGTTACAGAATTTAGGTTTAGTTGGGTGATGTGGCAGAGGGTCTGAGAAAACAGAGGTTTTCTCCAGGTTGGATGTGGTCAGAAAGCAGGGGCATTTCTACGTGGGTAAAGAACAGAAGTCATTCATTTAGCAAGAGAGGGATGCTTGGTGTTCTGTGGGTAGCACAGTGATCTTCATTTTATTTCTGCTCAGACAAAATGAAAAAGTGGTCTTGTTTTATCTCATGTTATTATAGTCTGAGAATAAACCTGAGGTTGGCATTTTGTGAGACTGTTTATGTCTAATAGGAGAATAACATGGCCTGGCTGTGAGTGCTGTCAGCTTCTGAAATCGGGGGTGGGGGGGGGAATTTGTTTTAATGTATCACAAGCAAGTAAACTTTGGGGAGGAAGGAGTGAGAGGGGAAATAGGAATAAGCAGGAGATAGAGACTTCTCTGCAGACTCTTGTATCTGTACATGAAGGGCCTCCTCCCCCAAGGGGACCCCTTGCCTTCCTCACCATCCTTCACCACCAGGAGGGGTAGCTGTACTGCGGTGAGGTCTGAGGCCTGCTTAATGGAAGGCAGTACCCAACTTCCTGTTGTTGGTGTCACGCTCTCTTCTCAGTGGGTGAAGAAGTCCAGAGCTGTGAAGCCAAGGTCAAAGCAGTGGTGGCCAAGCCTTGGTTCTGAGGAGAAATCTACCTCCCTTTACCCTCTGGCTTTCACGGATGTGTCACTTTGCTGGGAATCATTTATCCGGGGCCCTTCAAAACGTCTTCCTGGAAGTTTCCCAGTTGGAGGAAGGGAACTAGTCTTTCATATATGTTCTCAGAACAAACCTAAGAAGAGAAAACTGGGTGATAAAGTTTTAGGGGAAAAATCCAGATTGAACTCCTCGCCATACCCACCCCCAATATCCTGCCAATTCTTCCTAAAAATCCCACTAATTCGAGATTTGTTTAAAAAAGCAAAACTTCCTGGAAAGATTACGAGAGTGGGGAAGGGAAAAAGACAAGAAAAGTGTTACTGGTGACTCATGGTTAAGTGTGGATAATTCAGAGATTGTTATGCTGTGACAACTAGTCAAGATACAGGTAAAGCTTGGCAGTGGGGATTTTGATGGCCTGGGTAGGATGAAGGAAAGGGTTTTAGAGGGATTCTGAAGCCATTGGCAGGCCTGCGGAGGTTCCCTGGTGAAGGAAAGAGGGTGGGAGAAGCACACAGCTAATGATAGCGCAGCGGGGGCAGGGGACTGAAAAGATTGTCTGGGAGGTGCAGAGCGAGGGACTCTCCTCCCAGCAAGCCATGCTTAACTAGGAGAGTGAGAGAGGGGGCACCAGTGCCATGACAAACCTGCGTGGGAAGCAGAAACGCAAGGCATACAGCAAATAGAAGACACAGGCACTGGATTTCCCTTGTTTATTTTGCCTGCATTGGTTGTGTACCTGCACATTTTATCAGGAGCTCTGCCTGCCACCTGCCATGGAAAGTGCACCTACCATTTACTGGAGAAAGGAGAATAACAGTGTTCCAGGATAGGAGAACAGAACCACTTGGTAACTTTGTAGTAAATGAATGAGGACTTTCTATGGCCGTGATGAGGAGACTGACCAAAAGGGAAACAATAATCAGTGGAAAACTATGTTTTGCATGAAACCCAAAGCAGGAAGTGTTCTGGGAGAAGAGATTTTTTTTTGTATACATACGTAGCCTTCTCTAACATAAACTGAATTTTAAATTCAAAGAAAAAATGTTTTTCTATGAATGAACGCCTTATGCACATCCATTTTTCTTACCCTGAGGCAGAATACGATAAAAACATTCAAAGATAAGAGGCAGTTTTGAGGACCGCAATTCTTATTGTACTCATAAAATTATACTCCCTTGAAAATACTGTTCTCTTCAAACCATAATTTATACGTTCAGTAGATTTCATGTTACTAAGTAATCTTACTCATCTTTGCATTGTGGAAGGATACAGATATTTATTCTGTGAATGGATGAGGAAAATATCTACCTCCATAGCCTTAAAAACTGGCATTTTTGTGTATATCCCAAACTAATATTTTATGTATAACTTAGAACTTCTTAATGTCATTGAATAAAGTTTTACAGATTACTTATAATTTTTGTTTACCTCTGTGTCCTAGGCCAGAGAAATGCTATAAGGTTTGCCTGGTGACACCTGGTGGTTAAAAATGATAATTACATACAATATGCTGCCCACAGTGATCACCTTTGCTGGAGGAAGTACTCACAAGCCACAGATTGCATGGAAAGCATCTCTGTCAGTTAGAGTTCCTGGTTGTAAGCAACCAAAACAAAACCTCTCTGATCTGCGCAGAAGAGTGCTGTCCCGTGAGGGCAATGCTGCCACTTAACATCAACACCATAGGTATCAGATTGTGGGTGCCCTGACAGGCACTGCCACTCCCAGCATTTCTGGAATTTCTGTTATCACTGGCACCACCACCTTTTCGCCACTTTGATTTCCAAGATCTCAATTCAAAGTCTAGAGTGGGCTGCATCTAATTGTCCTGTCCATGGTCACATACCAGTACCCTAGCGGCAAGGAAGCCTGGGAAAGCAACCAGACATTTGGCTTATTGAATGAAATAATAAAAAGGTATTACAAAATTAAATGAGATAAATATTTATTCAGGAAGTAAGCACTGAGCCTGGGATTTGATGAGTTTTCCAAAATGGTAGTGAATACTCTTTTACATCTTTATTTGATCATGAGCTTTTTTGAGGGCAAGGACCCACATCTTATTCATTTTGTATTCTGGACACAGCATCTGATGCTCCATGATGTTTGTTGAGTTGCATTGCTTCCCCCTGAATAGAAGTTAGGTCGCTGCACTCACTTCTATCTCAATTTATTTATAGGGATCTTTAAGACCTTTAACTAAAATGTACTTAAAGATGTAAATAGATAAGAACTATAATAATATCCAGCCAACATTTGAGTCTTTTTCCTCAAAATTATCATTAACAGAAAATTGAATCTCTCCTCAGGTCTTCCAGAGTGCATTAAAGCAGAAGAGAAGATTTTTATCTTATCATGAAACCATTATCTGAAGGACAACTAAGGTTTTGTGTTGTTCAACCAATACATCTCACATCATGGCTGCCCATACTTTTCATTCTGAAGTCTATCTCTTCCCTAAAACCTGCCCAACTTCCAATTTATCAAAGGAAACCTTTTATAGCTGCCTGGAATGCTCCAACAGATCAGTGCTTGATAAAATATAATTTAAGACTAAATTTGAAAATGTTTCAGGTGATTGGAAGTCCACTGGCCAGGGCCAGGGGGCAAAATGTCACTATATTTTATGTCAACAGACTGGGATACTATCCATGGTATACATCCCAGGGAGTTCCTATTAATGGGGGTCTCCCCCAGAACATAAGTTTGCAGGTACATCTGGAAAAAGCTGACCAAGATATTAATTATTACATCCCTTCTGAAGATTTCAGTGGACTTGCCGTTATAGACTGGGAATATTGGCGACCCCAGTGGGCCAGGAACTGGAACACAAAAGATGTCTACAGACAGAAATCAAGAAAGCTTATTTCTGAGTTGCAAGAGAATGTATCAGCTGCTGATATTGAATATTTAGCCAAAGCAACCTTTGAAGAAAGTGCAAAAGCTTTCATGAAGGAAACCATCGAACTGGGAATTAAGAGCAGACCCAAGGGCCTTTGGGGTTACTATTTATATCCTGATTGCCACAATTATAATGTTTTTGCCCCAAACTATACTGGGTCATGCCCAGAAGAAGAAGTTTTGAGGAACAATGAGCTCTCTTGGCTCTGGAACAGCAGTGCTGCTTTATATCCTTCTATCAGTATCAGGAAATCTCTTGGAGACAGCAAAAACATTTTGCGTTTCTCGCAATTTCGGGTGCATGAATCCTTGAGGATCTCCACCATGACATCCCATGATTATGCTCTGCCTGTGTTCGTCTATACAAGGTTAGGCTACAGAGACCAACCTTTATTTTTTCTTTCTAAGGTAAGAAAGATACCCCTTGACAAAGATAAGGAGATTTCCTCTTATCTCTAAAAGAGACATTTCTTTACTAATTATGTTCTTTAAAGGATTCCAGAATAGTGGTCCATTAGATAGGAGCATAATTCTTCCTTTGAGTAGTCAATCACTCAGATTCTTCATTTGTACAGACTGAATTTTGATTATCTCATTTATTATTTGTCTTTCAAGGAGCAAAGTAAGGAGGGAAGGGGTTAAAGTGCAATGTCAGCAACTACTTCCCGCTCCCCAACCTTGATTGTGTTCCCTTACAACTGGCCTCTTGCGAAGGTTACTGAAACAATTGGGGGTGAACAGGTTGGGAAAACAGAGAGGAGGTTTTAAAATGGAGTAGTTTGCTCATACGTGTGGAAGTAGAATTGTAGACAGTTCTGCTGCTGGCCTCATTGTTAAAAATCTTAAGAGGAGGGCTTCCCTGGTGGCGCAGTGGTTGGTTGAGAGTCCACCTGCCGATGCAGGGGACGCGGGTTCGTGCCCCAGTCCGGGAAGATCCCACATGCCGCAGAGAGGCTGGGCCCGTGAGCCAGGGCCGCTGAGCCTGCGCGTCCGGAGCCTGTGCTCCGCGACGGGAGAGGCCACAGCAGTGAGAGGCCCGCGTACCGCAAAAAAAAAAAAAAAAAAAAAAAAAAAATCTTAAGAGGAACATAGTGTTTTCTTTTTAAGGCACAATAACAGGTTTTATAAAAGATATAAGGGAGGCACAACAACATGAATATACTCAGAAATACCTAAGATAGTAAATTTTATGTGTTTTTTTCGCACAATTAAAAATAATTTTTTAAGGAATAAGGGAGTTACAAATCTGCTAAAAGTAGGTGACCCCTATAGATTTATTTAACCATCTGGTTTATTCTTGACTCTATGACCACAATTAGTGGAAAGTGGGTAAGAGCGGTGTGAGTTTCTAAATTCAATAGTAAATTCATCACCAGTAGATGGTTTCTTAACCCTAGGTTAAAACTTACATATAGAAGTTTTATTCTATTTATTTTACTTAAGTCATATATGCAGCCAAAGACCTCACACAAACTGTGAGTGTAGCTTTTAAGATAGATGAACTTTCAGCCCAATTTTCTCTCCCTTACTTTCCCTTTACTACTCTAGTCACTGAAATGGAAACTTGTAGAGATAAAAATTTCAAAGAAGATGCTACTCTAACCTTTGGACTTGGATAATGATGTGTGATTACGAGAAGACTTGAGCCTTGTTCAAACCTTCACATTTGTGATGCAGAGGTATTTTAAGATATTGCCGCATACTAGGGGTTGATCACCTTTCTGTTTTCTCCACTATAACAAGTTTCAATTTGCCAGCATGTATCAAAATATAAAGATGTTCTGAGTATGAAGTATCCAAAGGAGACTCAGGAAACACCCAGTGAGGACTCTACCATGAGCAGTAGGTATCTGTGGAGCAGACAGAGAGTAGAGCTTACTCCTCAGAGGGAGAAATGACACAAATACATCAGGATTTGGTAAATGCTGTGCCTCTGACGCCACTGATGAGATGAGTAAAGATAAAAATTCTCTCTTGTGAACTGATATTAATACTACCCAGAAAAATCAGCAACAACTGATTGAGAATGGTAGGAAACTAACACTATTTGGAAGGTGTAAAAAGGTTATCTACATCTTTATAAAATAGTCTTGACTGTAGAATTAAAAGTTAAATACCACCTTCCTCTATGAAACTTCTTTTGCTTTTCTGTGTTTGGCTCAAACAAGTTCCTTTCTTTAGTGATAACAAATTTACTTTTGGAAGAAACAATAAACTTTAAAGGACAAAGTGTTCATTTCAATAGATTAGTTTAAACTACTGGTACATTCTGCAAGCCAACGGTAAGCTCCTTCTTGAACAGATACAGCCTCAGAAACATTTCTGTTCCCTCTAAGGGAAGAAGGAACAACAGTTAGGGTCTCACCTAGAAACAATTTTCTTTGTTAGTCTCGTGGTATCATTCTGTAAACTTTCTGAATGGCAAGGCATTTCCACATGTTTTACGCCATCAAACCACCATTTTATTCCATCCTCAATAAAAACCTGCCCACAAACTTTTTAAAACGTGATATTCACTTATAGCAAATTGTAAATACTAGTAATGGTTTCCATTTCTGCCTTCCCAAAGATATCTGCATTTTAAAATGTTTGTGTGTACACACACACATATAATTAGGATTAGAAAAACAACTTACCAATTAGTACCAAATCTCTTAACCTCTCCAGACCTCAGTGCCTCGCTGTCTTAATCTACAAAATGGCACAATATTACCTGCCTTATCTACTTAGGAGAAATATTATGAAAATCAAATAAGAAGATAAAAATGAACACTTGAAGAACTACAGAAATATATGTGGTATAGATAACACTTTTTAACAAGGATCAGAGTCTTAAACTTGAAAGGGGAATATGTAAGAATGAAATTTCAGTCAGTGACCATAGCTTGGGGGAATCATATGTGGGCTATAAAGCCTCATTTCACACAGTAGATTGCCTATACCACATATACAAATGCAATTTAGATATTGTTGATACTATGCTTTTAAAAAATAATGAAAGGGCTTTTCTTGACTATAGGTTTAAAGATGTTTTCCCCTGTAATTAATTCATATTCCCTCTGATAACACACAAAGGGAGCACATTAGTGATGCTCCAGCCCCCCACAGTGGGCTCCTTACTTACACGCACTGTGGTAAAGCTTCAGGGACTGAAACCCAAGGTAAAGAATGAGTCCTCTGGGTGTCCCTACTCTTAACTTCCAAAACCTTGATTTGAGCCAAGAATCATGGGTAGGGCAAGGCTCCCTTACACCAGGCTGGGACCTGGAAGATGTGTTGCTGTTACATCAGGTGCTCTTCCTTTATTTCTCCTTTCAGGTGGCTTATGCGCTCAGGTGGTCCCAATTTACTCCTAGAGACATCTTACCTGTGACTTCCCTCACTGAGTAGTACCCTGATTTTTTGGCCCCCCAGGCATAGCTGTTCTGTGTTTCATCCAGCACCCTGCTCTCAGCTAGGTGACAGTGGGCTAATTTGTTAGAAGAATTTGCCTAAATATCTGCTAGTGACTCCTTACCTCTAGTCAACACATGCTAGAAGACTTGCCATTTTGAATCAGTCCCAATAAACTCTCTTTGATAATGACGCTAAAGGACACGTTGGAAAGAAACTAACATTCCCTCCTGATATCAACCTCAGAAGCTGTGGCTTTCACCACAAACATCTGTAGTTTCCGTACTTACTGAATATGGATCAATAACCTGTAAGATCCCACCTGCCGTGGAGCAATTAAGCCCGTGCGCCACAACTACTGAGCCCATGTGCCACAACTACTGAAGCCCATGCGCCTAGATCCCGTGCTCTGCAACAAGAGAAGCCACCGCAATAAGAAGCCTGCGCACCTCAACGAAGAGTAGCCCTGGCTCACCGCAACTAGAGAAAGCCCACGCACAGCAACGAAGACCCAACACAGCCATAAGTAAATAAATAAATTTATTTAAAAAAAAATAAGAAACTTATTTAGAAAATCAACTGCAGAAACTTTATTTAGGAAACCAACTGCACACATTCAACTTTTAATTTCCCTCTGAAATGACCTAGATTCATGTTAATCTTTAAACACTAAAACAATAATCCTTTAGGATTACAAAACCAAAATTCTCCCTGCTGAAATTTAGTTTTCATCTATCTTAACCATATTGAGAAAAATCCCGGCAGCCTTACCGTGACTGGAGGAATCATAAGTAAAGCCAATTAAATCAGGTACTTTAAACTTAAATACAAATAATTTCAGGGACCAGATATAAGGGCTGGATCAAACCGGATCCTGCGGGGCCCTTAACACTGTGCTCCTTTGCTTATCCTGGGAATCCAAATGACACAAAAGCCTTCCAAGTCACTGCAGAGGCAAAGTTCTCAGGAGAGTGTTGCATACTGGGAAGGGAACTTGGTTAAGATGAATGCAAGGCAGTCGTCACATTTAGAGAAGGAAAACTTTTGGATTCTGTTTCCAGGTCGTATACTCATAGCTGGTTTGTATGTATATACTCCTAGCTAACTTCAATTAAACAACTTTTAGTGGCTCTTTACAGGCTAATTGTTTAAAAGTAATGTCCTGTTTGGCAAAATATAAGTTTAAAAAATATGTATTTAATATGTTTTTATAGAGAGTTTTTACATAGATTATAGAGTGAAATTTCCGAGCCTCGGTTCATTTAACATTTGCTTTACTCTAAGAAACTGGAGAATAGTTTCATGTATTGTATTGAATTTAGCTTCCAATCCTAATCCCTGGCAGGTTGTTTACATTCAAATGAATACACTGTAATGAACTCTCTTCATTCTAGCAAGATCTAATCAGTACTATTGGAGAAAGTGCTGCCTTGGGAGCTGCAGGCATTGTTATCTGGGGAGACATGAATTTGACTTCATCTGAGGTAAGACAGTACCTTGGCGGTATAGTTAATATTACAATATTTACATTATTTGCTCTGCTTTCCTATAGAACTTACTCTAAATCAGAGCTCTCAGGTCTCCCATAGTAAACCTGCTTTAGAATTAAAGTCCAAATCAGCACCTGATACATAGAAGGAGCTCCATAAAGATTAGCTTTTGTTCAGATAGTAATCATAATACTGATGATTGTTGAATATTTACTCTATGCTAGGATTGTGCTAAGTGCCTTTTGGTTTCAGATTTGCTCACTTCCCGATCATAATAACCCTTATGAGGTAGGGACTAGCATCCTCATTTACAGATGAGGAAACAAGAAAGGAAATCTAACTAGGGTAACAGTTAGTTAGGCTAGCTGGTGTTGGAGCTGGCACTAACCACAGATGGTATGACTTTGGAGCCCTTGCATTTAGCCATTACATAAAATGTATGATATCATATTTTGAGAAGTGGAATCAAATGGTAATTTTTAATATCTACATCAAACTTATTTTTCTTCTATGGATAGATTAGCTGAAAATTAATAGCATTTAAAATAAGAGTTATGTCTCTTTGAATTTCTTCCCGCTCAAATACTATCTACTCCAAGAAGTCTTCCTAGTTTTCTCCAGTCCATGTTAACCACAATCTCTTCTGTATTTCCAGATGTTGTTTGTTTATATCCCTATAGTGTAATGCATTTTGCCTTGAATTATAATACTTGTATCCTCAGTGCTTTTATTTATTTATTGCTGTGTTGGGTCTTTGTTGCTGCATATGGGTTTTCTCTAGTTGCAGCGAGCAGGGGCTACTCTTCGTTGTGGTGCACGGGCTTCTCATTGTGGTGGCTTCTCGTTGCAGAGCATGGGCTCTAGGCATGCAGGCTTCAGCAGTTGTGGCGCGTGGGCTCAGTAGTTTTGACTCGCAGGCTCTAGAGCTCAGGCTCAGTAGTTGTGGCGCATGAACTTAGTTGCTCCGCGGCCTGTGGGATCGTCCCAGACCAGGGCTTGAACCCGTGCCCCCTGCACTGGCAGGCGGATTCTTAACCACTCTGCAACCAGGGAAGCCCTCAATGCTTTTTGTTAAATTGAATTTTTTGCAAGTTCATGGTGATTTGATATTATTCTTAGAATTTCACAGGCTCAATTTGTTGCTACCAAGACGTTGTTCATGAAACTCTTTGTGACAATATAAAGTTAAGAGTCTCCTCTGTCCACATATGAGAATTAGGTAGAAACTGAGGATCAGTACCTGACTCTCCCGGTGCGACATTTCCCCTCCAGCCCATGTGGCTCCTGAGAAGAGCATCCTCGGGGAGCTGCGTGCACAACCAGGTGGCCTCTGCTTAGAACACACAGTAGGAACCACACACAAACGACCTGGTCAGCCTTCCAGGCTTTCCTGTCTTTGAATTGTTTAGAGGGGGCTAGATCCCAGGGTAGTCGGTATTTGAGCATAATTAACAGGAAAATCCAGAAGGCTCAGGTTGACAGTCAACAACAATTTGGTAGAACGTGATGATTCAGGTTCTAACACAAGCCTGAAAGACACACACACCTGAAACGTGGCCAGAGGACAGCAACTCTGGCACGATTTCTCAATTTGGGTTTGTTCCTCTTTTTCTCACACCCATTAACTTGGGATCTAGAAGGAGGAAATAAAGGATGTAAACTAAAAGAAAGCAAGGTCACATATGCTGAGGCTGGGGCCCATTTGCAAGTCCAGATAGCCTACGGTAACATATTCTCCATCTCCTGTCGCAAACACCTCTCATTTTTCTGGTCTGGGTCCCCTGTATTACAGCACTTGAACCTAAGAGTTCATGGGCTGGAACCAAGCCACTAAGTTTCAATCAAGTCCAAAGAGCTGCCTTGTGGATCTAGATGCTCTAACCCTACCAGTACCAGAAAAAGCACTAAATCCCATTTGTTTCTACCTTTCTAGGGCAACTGTACAAAGGTGAAGCAGTTTGTGAGTTCTGATTTGGGGAGCTACATAGTCAACGTGACCAGAGCCGCTGAGGTGTGCAGCTTTCACCTCTGCAGGAATAATGGGAGATGCGTAAGGAAGGTGTGGAAAACGCCCGATTACCTTCACTTGAACCCTGCAAGTTACCACATAGAGGCCTCCGAGGATGGAGAATTTACTGTGAAAGGCAAAGCATCTGATACAGACCTGGCGGTGCTGGCGAAGAGATTCTCCTGTCATTGTTATCAGGGATACGAAGGGGCTGATTGCAGAGAAATGAGGATGGCTGACGGCTGCTCTGCGGTTTCCTCTTTTTCTGGCTCCCTAATCACATTGTGTCTGCTGGTTTCCACAGGTTATCAGAGCATTCAGTTGTGAGATAACTGAGTTTAAAGGGAATGAAGTTTGGCCTCTAGAGTCGTCACTTAGGGAAGAGATGAAACTTACAACAATCTTTTTCTCATATGAAATCCATTGAGAGGTATTGTAAGTAGACACGTGTGTCACTTAACATAAACAGGAAACGTATTACTTCATTTGGCTCCGATTTGGCTAAGAAACAAGATCCAGGAATGAAATCAATGCATTCTTCTTCCTTACTGGAATGTTTAAGTTGTATTTAACCTAAAATGAATATATTTTAGTCTTCATATGAACATAGATACATAAAAGTATACATATAAATATTGAATTATTGATTTCAAAGACTGGTTTTCCAGCTAGCAACTTATTTAAGGACAGATTCCTATGCAGTTATCTGATTTAACAAATGGGGTCACCTCAGGGCATGACCTGGTCACCTGGTCCACCAAAGGGGACCAAATGCAGAATTCCTGTTCCAGCCTTAGGTTCAAACTTCTTCTTCAGGCTTCTTCTCCCTGCCTGGGCTCAATGAGTGCAGAACCAGTCACTGATGTGACTTAACAGAAGGGCACAGGAACTGAGGCAAGGGGAGCTGTAGTCACTGCAAAGACATCTATTCCAATATGGCACCTCTCTCACCCACCGTGAGTCCCTCCCTCACAGAGGCTGGTGATCTAAATACAGCAAAAGGCTTCAGGATAATACTCATGCTTGCCGAGGCTGACATTGCTCTAGATCTAGAAACTGGAGCCATGTTAATAAAAATGCAGTTGGTGTCTTTAGCAAGCAAAAATCATTACTAAAAATTTTTTAAATAAATGATATTTAAGGGACCTGGAAGTGCTATTGGGAAGTGCTATCACTATTTTGGTCCCCACATATAAGTTTTGAGTAGTGGTTTTAGAGTCAGTTTGAATCTGATTTGAATCATTGTTTCACTCTCCATCTGGTTGTGTGCCTCTGGGCAAGTTATTCATATTCCCCATTTTCTCAAGTGAAATTTGTTAATATAATTCCTACCTCAGTGAATTATTCTGAGGAATAAATGGGATAACATATCCTATGCATACTTCAGCTATTTATACATGTTGCTAATCTTCAATTATCTTCTCTTGATCACCAAAGTAACAGAGACACTTAGGATAAAACAGTCTTGGGCAATTTCCTCTTTCTGATATTATGTTCTATGTACAATCACTTATGCATGTGTTCTCTTGAGAGCCACTGTTTCAACTGACAGGATTTCCTTCTCCTGGAAATGATGTACTTAGAAGGTAAACTCGAGACAGGTATGACGCTATTACAGAACGCATGAGAGTTGATTCAACCTCCTCCTCTGCCTCTTTTGTCTTTCTGTGAAACATTTGCAATACAGGTGTGTCCTTTTCAACTCTGGGTCCCTGCTTGTCAGACGTTACTGACATTGTGAAGGTCTAATTTCTAAATGTAAAATACACAAAAAACAAAAAAATTTATAATACCATAAAATACAGGTAGCATTATGTAGGTTAACTTTTAAAATTTTTTCATTATTTTATTTTTATATCAAAGATGATATAAATACACTATAGAAAATTTGTAAATAGAAAAAAATAACGGAAATCACCAATAATCTCTATAATATATACTGGTAACTCTTGGTGTATTTCTTTCTGGCCTTTCTTCTAAAGACTTTTTAAAAACATGGTTGTAAATAATAATATACACATATTTTTGCATCTTGTGTTTTTCACTTAACCATACATCCTAGTTTTCGTGTTATTTCATAGTCTTCATAAATATAATTTAAATAATTTTAATACCACATAATAGTCTATCAACTGGATGTAGCAAAACTTAATTAGCAATTTTCCTTAAGTTTTGATTTTTGAGTATCCAGCTTCTACTATTTATAGTTTTTTTTTTTTTTTTTTTTTTTGCAGTAGGCGGGCCTCTCAACTGTTGTGGCCTCTCCCGTTGCGGAGCACAGGCTCCGGACGCGCCGGCTCAGCGGCCATGGCTCACGGGCCCAGCCGCTCCACGGCATGTGGGATCTTCCTGGACCGGGCAACGAACCTGTGTCCCCTGCGTCGGCAGGCGGACTCTCAACCACTGCGCCACTAGGGAAGCTCTTCTACTATTTAATCACCTCATCAGAGAAGACTTTCTGTATCATCTTCCTAATTCGTTCAGTCACCTATTAATCAATTTGTACATTAATCAATTTATTAAGCATTACTTCTTATCAGGCACTAAATATATCCTAGAACAAAACAAAGAGCCTTACCTTCTTAGAACTCATATTCTTGCTGGGGGAGACAGACATTCAACATACAAATAAGCAATTTATATCAGATGTTAGATGTATACAAAAAAATTAAGAGAGCAGAGTGCGGGAGGGTGGGATTTTCCATGTGTTGGGTCACTTTGAGAAGATGCTGTTTGAATGATAGAGAGTTAGCTATGGGGATATTTGGGGGAAGGGTATTTCAGGCAAATGAATCAGCAAGTGCACATTTGGTAGTGGGCCTGGTATATTCAAGGAAGAGCATAGAGGGCACAAGGGCTGGACACATCCCTTCACCATCAACTTCCTTGTTTATCCTCCGGTCTGTAGCATTTATCACCAACTGACATAGTATAGGTTAAATATTTGCTTATTTTCTGTCTTCTCTTACTAGAATGTAAACTAGGAAAATGAGGACTTCATTTTGTTCACTGCCAGAACACTACTTGGTACAGTGCCTGGCACATAGTAGGTGCCCAACAAATATTTTGAATGAATGAATGAGTGATTCAGAAACCTATAAGAAGCTATAAGTTTGTTACAGGTTTTTTTTTTTTTAACTTTGCACATTAATGAGACAGTGATTGCAAAGTCATTGTCCAGTGTTATTGTTTTATTCTTATCCTAGTTCATTAGCCTCTGAAATCACATAGTTTAACTCCTCTGTGAAGAGCTGAGGCCTGAGGAGAACAAATCACTTGGCAAAGTCAAAGAGCCAGTTTGTAAAAGAGGCCAGTCTGGAATCTGAGTTGCCGAGTTTTCTCTTCACCATAAGTCTTGTCGCAATGGAATCCAAATATATTCATTCAGCTTTTGACCATGAATTTAATGCATTTTTTATTAATTTGGGCTATGACTACTGATTATGTTCAACCAGTCCCCAGATCTTCCAGATACAGATTCTCTGTTTCACTTGGCTCACTGCTCCAAGGTGGATGGGAAATTCACCTCTAAAGCTGCTTAATGACTACAGCTTCTTGGGATTGTCCTAACTTCCCTTTGTGGAAATAGCAAGGTATTCAGGGTCTCTAATCTTCCGTGTTCTCTTTTTCAAAAGGGAGATCCTAATGGTGTCTTTTTTCCTTTTATACAGATTTAATCATATCAAGTCGATAAAATACTTAGCACAAAACCTAGCACATAAAAGTCCCCAACCAAATGTTAGCGATTATCATCAAGCACTTTCAATAGTACAATGGGATAGCATTCAGCTTAAAAAGGAATGAGGATGTTCTCTATATGCTGATGTCAAAAGAAGTTTAAAATACAAGTGTCTTGTTTAGGCTTTATTTTGACTTCTCTCTAATCATATTGAGGGAGACTCATAATCTTATACATTAGAAATGTATTTCCAATTACATTTTAGAAAGACTTCCTGGAGATAGCTAAACTAATCTAAAATTTATTAAGCATCTACTGGTATGGAACTCTAAAGTATACAAATGTAAAAGCCATATGTGACTAGCCAGCTAAGTTCAAAGAAATGATAATCTCATCAAAGAAAGGGAACCTGAAGAAACCATTACTAAGCCATGTACATCAAGTATAAAGTGATATATAGTGCTATCAAATTTTAAGTTATTTGCTTATTATAAACCTTGAGCAGCAGCTCTGTTATAATTTAAAATTATAGAATAAAATTTAATAATGGAAAAATATTGTGTCAAAGTGAATGTTAGTATTATGATTTTTGTTTCTATCAAAGGACTAAATATATAAACTTACTGTTTCCTTTGCCTTTATTACTAATCTTAAGAACTTGGAAAATGTTTAATGTTAGTGAACATTCATTTATGAGCTCGACATTTTGTTCCTCTCTGCGAGCCCAGGAACCATCAATTTTTCACTTCAAGTACCGCTTTTATTGTGCAAACTTAGAACAGGGTACTCTATTCTCTGTGTCTGGAAAGTAGAAGTCTTAGGTCATTATTTAGGCCACTTACTGCATTTTGTTCTATTCAGTTACTGAAAGAAGTAATTTTCTGCAATCAAATTTATTGCTACCCCCAAATCACTTACAATTCTTTTGTCAAGGCAAAATATATAGTAAATGTTGTACTTCTAATTTACTAAAGATTGTACTGTGTTGGTAAACTTAAATGTAATAAGGTGCTACCGTTTTCCACCTAGGAGCATTTACTGATTTTAATTTGTGTGTATTCTAGCAATCCATATTTCCCTCTGGATTTAAGAAATCTGCCCTTATTCTCTTTTTTAAAAATATTAGTTTATTTTTCCCTCTGGAGGCAGATAGTTCAAGACTCTGCTCTACAGAAAGACAGGGGAAAGAATTGTCAGACCCACTACTTGATCATCTCAAGATGGTGAATGACTGTAGCTATCACATCTAAATTCCACGCAGTAAAATGGAGAATAGTACAAAGAGGAAATAAAACAAATGAATAAAATAAATCTCTTTTTAGAAAATTTCCCAGAATCTATCACATGATGCAACAGCTTACATCTTTTGGCAGAATTTGGTCACTTGACCCAGCTGGCTGCAAGGAGGATGGTAAATGTGTTCTTTTTCTGGCAACCATTTAGCTAGATTAAAATCTATTACTACTAAAAAAAGGGAACAGGAGAGTGGGGAATAATAAGCAGTCTCTGCCATTACTATGTCCTGCACAATGGACACTTTTTTCATTTCATTTTTTTCTCCCTCTACTCACTACTCACTACAACTTTCTAAACAGTAGGGACACTCTTGTTCACCATTGTATTCCTAGGTCAAGCTCAGACCAGGCACACAGGAGGCACTTGAAAAATGTTTCTTAAACAAAGAATAGTTAAAACAAAGAATAGTAATTCAGTTATTCCTAGCCAGAGATGCATATTAAAATCATTTGGGGAGCCATCCCAAAACAAATACTCCTGGGTGCACCACCTACTGTGGAGTCAGAAGTCTTAATTAACTTGTATATTTTGAAAAAGCTCCCTAATCAACTATGATGGGTATTCCTAGTGAAAAAAGTTAAAATATATATACAACAAGAAAAGAAAAATTTATGTGATCTTTTAAAGAACATTAATTGGAGTTTTCTGCTTCATATCCTAAGCAGGAGAACAGAAACAACTTGATTGTTCTTAGGAGTTGTGAGAACCATAACATGGGGATGGTTGTCTCTCCTTCCTTCCTCCCTCCATCCTTCTCCCTTCAAAATAGGTTTCCCTTGGGACTCCCCTGGCAGTCCAGTGATTAGGACTCAGTGCTTTCACTGCCATGGGCCCAGGTCCAATTCCCAGTTGGCGAACTTACATCCTGCAAGCTGTGCAGCATGGCCAAAAAAAAGTTTCCCTTTAGTGAAAGTCTGCTGGGGGACGACTCTATTTTTTAGTCTGATAATGTCTTAATTTTACTCTTAATGTAAAAAGTTTTGATGGTTATAAAAGTTGACAGTTATTTTTCCTTAGCATTTTGTAGATCCTTTTTCATAGTTTTATGTTATTTTTTGTGATAATACTACTTTTTATCTGAACGCCTTCCTTTGTAAGTAAACTGTCTTTTCTCTCTGGGCCCACTTTAAAATGTTAGACCTGGTTTTGAAGTTCTATACTCTTGGTCTAGTTTCTAAACAGGCAATTTTTTCTGCTTATCCTGCTTATTATATAAGAGTCTTTTGCTTAATCATTATTATGATTTCATCTTTTAAAATTTTAAGATTTATACAGAGATATTTATTATTTTCTATTTGATATTTATAATTACTTAAACATTAGGAGATCCTATACCTGTTTTCCTGTTGTTTTGGGTTTTTTTTATTCTTGCTGACCTCAGTCATGGTAGTTATTTATTTGTGTGTTTGGCAACCTCTGATTATGAGTGTGTATTTTGTTGATCTTAGTCTGTGGGAATTCTAAGGCAAAATTTGGGTTGTTTTCCTCCAGAAAGAATTTTTTTAATTATAACATCTTAATGGAGATATAATTAACATATTATATAATTTATCAATTTAAAGTCTACAATTTAATGGTTTTTAGTACATTCACAGAGTTATGCCTCCATCACCCCATCACATTTTAGAATATTTTCATCACCCCATCAAAAAACTCCTAATCCATTAGCAGTCACTATCTATTTTTCCCCAATCCCCAGCCTCGCTAGGGAACCACTAATCTACATAACACACAGGGACATACCTGGGAGTGATATTTGGGAGAGGACAGCCCTAAACTGGGTAATGCTTTGTGCTATACAATTGTTTGTCATTAAAAGAGTTGTAAGTCTTTCAAATGCTCTCTACTTAATACCTACCTTACAAGATCAAATTTTTCTCCACTAGAGGATTAAGACATTTCCTTAGTGGAGCCTGCATGTCCTCCAAAAAGAAAATAATTTGTGATATTAATGAAAGTCAATATCAGGGGCTATTTTCAAGTTACTCCAGAAATATAGCAAGGACGTCCTTTATGAGTAATGGTGCAAGACTAAATTCTGGGCTCCTTAACCAAGACCAAACATCCCCTTTTCAGTCCATTACTTCTTTTCATAAACTCCCAAGATCTACATCTAAAGTTACCTACTTGGCCTTCAGCTTAATGAAAAGTGCCTTTCCCAATATCTTTGGCACCATTAGGCCTGACTGTGGAAATCCGGGAAGAGGTGAAGGAGAGGAGACTAAACTGTCCTGACTGGGTGGATTCCTTCTGTTACCTCATTTAATAATTAATCACAAGGAAATAATAAGAAATTTCCACATTGAAATCAAATGCTGGGCTTGAACTTCTCTAATTCTTTCCTTTCATTGACTCTTGCCCCACACAATGTTAACAGACACTGGCAGCGTCCATACAGATCCCCCAAGGTCCCTTTTATTGTCTATTGTGTATCCCCTCCCCGAGATTCAGTGGCTTCCCCTCCTCCCTCCCTCCCATTCAGTGTGGTTTTGCCTCCTGCAGCACTTAATTGGATCCTTTGTGTGATCAGGCTAATGCTGCCTTCCACAGGACTTTACTTGAAACTGCATCCATTCTTGGCTTCATCCCCTTTTTTTCTTCTGCTGCTTTCATCCTCTAAGAATTTTTTCCTGAAAAAACTTCCTTAATAAATCGCTTGCACATTAAACCTCATCTTAGAGTCTGCTAGTGGGGAACTCAAACTAAGTCTCATTTATTCTCTAAATATTTAGAAACAAACATGAAAAAGGGAGCTTGCTTTTGCATGGAAACTATACCATGGGCAAGTCAAAACACAAACTGGAAAAACACATTTGGGACACATGACAAGACACTAATTCCCCTGATATATAAAGAGCTCTTACGCAAACCGATTCAAAACCACCCAAACCTAACATGGGAAAAGGACATGGACCAAAAATTACAGCAAAGGAAAGATGCATGGCCTAACTTCTCAAAATGAAACAAATTATTATTAAAATGGCAATGAGATTTCATATTTATATTACTCAGATTGGCAAAGGCTCTACAAAGTATAATAATATAATGTGAGTTTGGATATGGGGAAATAAGCACTAATTTTTGGAGGACGTGTTAACTGGTACAATCTCTTTAGGAGTCAGCATTATATATTATACCTTTAAAATGGACAAGCATTGCCTTTTCAACTCTGACTGCTCTTTCCCATTCTTCTCTTTAAATTCTGTAATAGCATTTGCTGAAGTCTGAATGTTTGTGCCCCTCAAAATTCATATGTTGAAATCTTAATGCCTGTTGTGATGATATTAGGATGTGGAGCCTCTGGGAGGTGTTTAGATCATGAGGGATGGGTACTTTTATAAAAGAGGCCCGGAGAGCTTGCAAGCCTCCTTCCACCATGTGAAGACACAGTGAGAAGTCTGCGACCCGGAAAAGGGCCCTCACCAGACCATGCTGGCAACTTGATCTTAGGCATTCCAGCCTGCAGAACTGTGAGAAATAAATTTCTGTTTTATATAAGCTACCCAGCCTGTGGTATTCTGTTAGCAACCTAAATGTACTAAGTCAGCATTTATCAATCGGAAGTTACTTGTTCGTTGATTTTCTTATTGTCTGTTTTCTCCTACTAGAATACAATCTCCATAGGAACACAGCCTGGTGCATGTAGTATCCTCCATGCCTGCGCTTGGCATGTAATAAATGCTACATATAGTTGAATCAATAAATCAAGTAGTCGGTACTTACGGTGTGGTTTGAGGTGCCCCAGTGACTCCAGAACATCTCCTTGATAGCCCTCTGCGATGTCTGAAATTCTTACTTAGGCAATCAATGAAGACCGTGAGGGAGCCTATTAAACTATTGTTTCATGAAAATCTA
The DNA here is from genome assembly GCF_003031525.2 of Neophocaena asiaeorientalis asiaeorientalis. NCBI lineage: Eukaryota > Metazoa > Chordata > Mammalia > Artiodactyla > Phocoenidae > Neophocaena > Neophocaena asiaeorientalis. Next base: position 2,735,300 of record NW_020174561.1, on the reverse strand, counting down.
AATAGAAATAAATTAGCTAAGGAAGCAGAGCAAGAAAGAAGTAAATTTTCACTGAGGTTGTGGACCAGGTAAGATCAGAATCATGAAGTAGATTTTAATTAATTGCAAACAAGTAGGTGACAGACTTTGCAGGTAGTATGGGGAGCCTCACTTGGGATGTAGAGATTATCCAACCCAAGTAAGACAAGAGACGTCTTAAGATAGTACAGAGGAGAAACCAGAATCCAAACCAAAGCAGGCAGAGTACGTCACAAAGTTCCAAGCCGGGAAGTGAAAGCAAGGGCACAGAGGAAAACTGAAAGCATCAGAACAGTTCAAGCAGCGAGAAACAGTGGGTCATAGCAAGAGTCGAGAGAGACCAGCAAGCCCTAGAGTAGAATCCACAGCATTATTTCTGGATGTAAAGGGAGGCATTTGAGGTGTCAGTGATTTTAGGCTGAAATATGACAAAAATGGAGACTCCCCAATTTTTCCACTTGTAGGAATATGGAAGGGACAGGGTTGAGTTGTGGAGCAGTCTCTGGCCCTTCTTGTAGGACCCTATGTCATGGTCCAGCTGCTGCCAGGGCTACACTTGACTGCAGACACCCCCGCTACAGGAGACAGAGGGCTCCCAGACATGGTCTAGTTTCAGCCAAACCTTTGGTTTGGGACTTTGGTTCCAGCCACACGTCTTTGGGCTGGAGACAACTTTCTAGAGTTGTCTTCCTTAGATTTAAAAATTTTATTCTAGGGGAGTTCCCTGGTGGTCTAGTGGTTAGGATTCACTGCTTTCACTGCCATGGTCCGGGTTCAGTCCCTGGTCAGGGAACTGAGGTCCTGCAAGCCGTGTGGTGCTGCCAAATAAAATAATAGTAATAATTTTATTCTACATCTTTGAAGATAGCCAGAAACATCTCAGACATCACCCAAGCCGGTCTTCTGATGAAACGGATCTCTTGAGCTGAAGAACTCAACAGGTCTCAGTGCAACTGGTTTATTTTCTTCTTCTGACCTGCTGCAGTAAGGCACTCCAGGATTTGCCAAGGGACTAGAAATGGTTCTGAAATCTGAATCCAAGGGATTCAACTGAAATTTGCTTGGCCTGAGCTAAAAAGAAGTTGAGTGATATCTGGGACAAATAGGGACAATACTTGTACCAACTTCATAGGGTTGTTATCAGTATTAAATGTGTTTATATGTGTAGAGTGTCTGAGAGAGAAGGAAGGAAGGGAAAGGGAGGGAAGAAAAAGAAGAAAAATGAAAATATTAGTGACTATTCAACTTGTCTCAGATTTGGGGCTGAGGCTAGACTCAAGCTAGTGCACTTTGTCCCGTTCCCTCATTGTGCTTTATACCACAAAAGTGTGTAGGTTCAGTACTGATGAGCCCACACTTCACCCATTCTCCACTGCATTTTTCTGAGAAAGTTATATAATAAGGCTTCAATAAATAACTTCAATTAATCACTGTTGGCAAAGTTACAAGGTCACAAACATTAACCAGGAGATGAAAGACCTCCACAAATTATTCAAATTTAACTCTAGGTAAAGTGTTAGTCTCTTAGTTTAAAGGACTTCTCATTCCAACTTCTTAGGTGCCACGATGTGGAAAGTTAGTAAATTTGAATACAGCATTTCCATTTTCCTGATCAAAACTGAGTAAACTAAGTTAAAACATGAGGCATAACTGTCACACTAGCACCTCTAATCATTTGGAGTAAATGCACGCACACACAAATACTTGAGTGAAAAAAATTAACAGAAGAAGTAACCATTCTGTAAAAGTTATCTAAACCAAAACAGGCAGATGGTTTAGGGGCAAGAGAACTGCATTGAGGTCTAACTAAATGCATACTTTTGAAAATATTTAGACTGAGTTTTAATTCCTTTCAAGTGAGGTTGACTCTAATGGGCAAGTAGGATGGTTAATTATAGAAGCAGAAAGATGTCCATCATCTACATACTGTACTAGATAATTAAAATATTCAGTCTCCCTCTCAAGAAAATGTCCTGTGTTTGTTTCATCTCTATGATAGTGACTTTTCCAAAGAGGGCATTGGGCAGAGCTAGAGCATCTGAATTAGCTAGAACTGAGTTTTCCAGTTTGGGGATGGTGGGCAAGTCATGTAATTTTTTTCTAATGCTTATTTCTTCATTTGGAAAATAAGGATAATTCTTACCCCAGGGTATTACTGAAACATTTAAATGCCAAAATTAATTGTTTACTGAAAGTCCTTAGATGATTTCATAATCAGTTGTTGATTGCCTGATTTTAGAGATTTGGTTGAAACTGCTTTCCTGTAAACACTGTCTCTTAATGACATTTTAATGAAACTCTTGCTGTACTCATGTTAACATTTGAAATATAATAAATACTGAACATTTGGTTAAGGCAGTTTAGACCATCCATAAATATTACTTATACCTTGGAATTTTTTAACTATAGCTATTACATGTTAAGCATTAAAAGCAAATAAGCCATACGCAATTGAATAAAAACAATATTCTTTGTCCAAACTATGAACATTCATTAAGTAGCTAAAGTACTAATTAGATGCAACTTTGGGAGACTCACTGCTTTATAATTTTGTTGACAAGGGAACGTGTGCCTTTGAAATTTCTTTTTAACTCTTTGAAGTTATCATGTTATCTGTCTGTTCTGGCTTTTTTTGCTTTTATTTATTTATTGTAGCAAAAAAAGTAGGGCTTATAAAGATCTTGTCCCTATCCCTCAAACTCATCCTTGGTCCATCCCCTAAGCTCATACTAGGTTCAAACTCTTCAAAACTTCTGAAGTGGAAAAGCCTACAACCTTAATGAATATTCCTGGGTATTTCCATAGCTGATTTCCCCATCCTCTCAGAGTTCCTTCTTTCCTGTGCCTTCTCCCAATTGGTGAATCTCAAGGACACTCACATCCCTGTCACAAACTGGCCAGATTCTTAGTCACCTGTCACAATAGCTCTGCATTCCTAATTCTCTGGTTTTAGGTGAGACTTATAGGGCACTCCTGTTCACCTCTGTTCTTGGTGAGGAGACAGACACAACTGCCCGCTCTGCTCATCCACAAGGGTAAATGTGCTCAGGGTTTTGTTTGTTTGTTTGTTTTTTGTGGTACGCGGGCCTCTCACTGTTGTGGCCTCTCCCGTTGCGGAGCACAGGCTCCGGACGCGCAGGCTCAGCAGCCATGGCTCATGGGCCCAGCCGCTCCGCGGCATGTGGGATCTCCCCGGACCAGGGCACGAACCCGTGTCCCCTGCATCGGCAGGCGGACCCTCAACCACTGCGCCACCAGGGAAGCCCTATAGCATTTTTATGTTAATTTACCATCCTTGCTAACTCTTTCTGTTAGTAGGCACTTGAATTCGCTGGGATTCAAACACAGATATATAACACACACACACACACACACACACACGCATGCACACACACACACACACACACACAAAACCCTTTTCCCCCATCACACAATAATATCTCAAAAGATTAAGTCTTTAATTGACCGGGCAAAGAGCTGCCTTTTCTCACCCAACAGGTTAAATATTGAAGAGCTGGACCAGTTTCTGAACTACAGACTTCTTAGAGGAAAACTTCTAAATGTGCTTCAAAAGTAACTTGTCATTTAAATTTTGTACTGCATAACCTGATAGGAAAAATGACATATGGCTTTCGGTGAAAAAAAATTAGAAGTTCTGTAATGTGCCATGTTTTTAAGGCCAACACTTTGGCTTTGGGAGATTGTTTAGCATTTATTTGTGCTTGGTAAGGGATACACAGGTTAAGAATTAGCAATTTCTTTAGACTTGAGGGTCTCCAACCTGTGCAAAATTTATCGGGGGAAGATACAAAGGTGAGACAAAGTAGGAGAAGGAAACAATAATAAGGAATACTAATGATAATGATAATAATAATAAAGGGAAAGGGGAAGGAAGAAGAGTTCATGGAATACCACCCAAAATGCTATTAACTTAAAATTTAAAAAATTAGTTACTCATAAAATATATAGCTTATTCTTATTAATAAGAATTGCTCAGGACAATTAAGATCACAGCCAGTCCAAATATGCTCTTTGCTACTCACAACGCGCTGGGCTTATACTAGTGTCTCTAACTGGGTCTCAGAAGTGAATGTTGAGAACCCTTAATGTCTGCTGTCTAAATAGAATTCATTTAATTTTTTGACTATAGTCAGAAACCTCTGTGATTTCTGGATCTTGCCTTTGTACGTTAGACCTAAGAATGTTTCTTTCTGCCTCCTTTCTTTTCTCTCAATTATATATTAACACATCAGTCTCTCAACTGTCTGTCTACTTGCCTGGAGAAATTAAATTCCTCTAGAGCTCTTACCACTGGGACTCAGACCTGCGATCAATTTCAAGTTCAAGTGAGCCTTCCTGGCCTCACGTGCTTTTGACTCTGTTCATTGTCTTGGCTCACACAGATAGCAGCTCTCTTGCTTTGTATGAAACAGTGATATTTGAGGAGATGATGTTGATAAGCATCAGATGTCCCAAAGGCTGTAAGAGTTTTTCTTTTCTCCTTAAACTCCGAAGACTTCAAGAAGGTTTTATTCCACAGAATGAGTCTGAAAGACGCAGGTTCTGGCTCTGTCTGTGTCACTGGTTTGTTGTTTTTACGTCAGTTTGGGTGAAAGAGTTACATTATGATACATATAAATATACCGATCTTTCTCTTCAAGATGAAACCGGTATGACAAAAGAAAAGAGACCTGTAGAAACTACAATCCTTTTTTTTTTACCTTTGGTGATTACCACAAGTTTCCTAGGGCTGCTGTAACAAATTGCCATTAACTTGGTGGCTTAAAACAACAGAAATGTATTATCTCACAGTTCTGAAGTCTAGAAGTTCTAAATCAAGGTGTCAGCAGGGCCGTGTTCCCTCTCGAGACTCTAGAAAAGTACCTTTCCTTGTCTTTTCCTAGCTTCTGTTGGCTCCTGGCAGTCCTTGACATTCCTTGGCCTGTAGCTGCATTATTTCAGTTTCTGTCTCCGTAGTCACAAGAACTTCTTCACTGTATCTCTGTGTCCTCTCCTCTTCTTATTTGGGTACCAGTCACTGGAGTTAGGGCCCAAGCTAAACCCAAGATGATATCATCTTAAAATCTTTAACTATTTATATCTTCAACTATTTATATCTTCAAAGACTCTGTTTCCAAATAAGGGCATATTCTGAGGTTTGGGGTAGAAGTGCACTCGGAGGGGGGACACTGAAACCCATTAGAGTACCTATCCTCCTTTAAATGTCATCAGCTTTATTACTTTTTAAATTTTAAATTCACAATTTTCAAGGATAGAAGTGTCCGTTCTGTTCTGAAGGTTTCTGTGGGTAGAGATCTTCCCAATAGGCTCATTCTGCCCTGAGGTTTCCTCATATAAAATGATCATGTGGATATTAGGTTTGAATGTTAATTATTTCAATAAGCTTAACCTATTCCTTCCTTGAGATATGGGGACATCTAATCATTCCTTTATTCCATGTACTTGTCCCCTCCCTGCCATGCAGGCATTTGTACTGTTAGTTGGTGGTTGAAAGGAATTAGTTTTTCCTCCAATGTTACCTTAGGTGAAGATTTTCTAGGTCCTAAGTAAGGAAGTTTATAAGGGCTTAAACTGTGAAATTTTTTAGCTCCTTTACATGTTCTAAACATTAGGGGGAAAAATCCATTGTCTTCAAAGCATGAGACTGTAATGGTTCTTAAGATTTTATTTTATTCTGTCTATGGTGTTCTCTTTAGAGTAATTGCTCTTTCAGCAATGGGAATAAATGGCTCATATAACAGTATGCTACTAATCTAATTAAAATCAATGTTCTAGTTTCCTCCTAGAATCACAGAACATTTAAATATGTTTTCTTGTAGGTAATTTTTGCAACTACCAAATGTCAAATAATACATAGCTTGGGACCTTCCTGGCAATCCAGTGGTTAAGACTTTGCCTTCCACTGCAGGGGGTGTGGGTTCGATCCCTGGTTAGGGAGCTAGGATCCCACATGCCTCCTGGCCAGAAAACCAAAACATAAAACAGAAGCATTATTGTAACGAATTCAATAAAGATCTTAAAAATGGTCCGCATCAAAAAAAAAAAACAAAAAACCAAAAACGTAGCTTAATTTCTTATCCTTGCCTCAGACCATTTTTATTGTACCACAAAATGCACCATAACATTTCACATTGTGACCCTCAGAATGACAATACAATCTCAATTATCAAAGATTATAAAAGAATAAAGTACATATATTGCTTTTATTAAGCTGGGCCAGAACCAATACTTTTAGTGAAAGATATAAAGTCATAAAATATTTTATTAACTTTAAACATGAGTGTACATTACTTTGAGATATTATGGAGCACTGTTATAAATAGCACTTCAGCTTACCTCTCAATAGGAGATTTTGTTTGATTCAACAGTTTCAAGCAAACTTTTGACTTATTACCTCTGGCAGAAGTGACTTTTGCTTCCTCCTGTACATGCCTCCCTTAAAAAAGAAAAAAAAGTTGAAACGTCACAATTCTATGAGAGGTGTTTTCACTTTTTGGCAGACCACTAAAAAGTGGTCTTTCATGAAATAACGAACTTGAGAGGTTCAGGTTGGAATTTATTTTTATTTACCAGTCTTTTGCTAAGGCATTGCTTGGTACGGCCTTCTGCACAAGTAGAAAGGCATTCATTTCTCTGCAGGTTCAATAGTGATTTGGAAAGACGAGACAAAGGTCACCTATTATAGGATTTGTATCATACATAAGAGAAAATAATTTGATTGATTCAAGCACTGGAGTCTTCCGTCTTCAAACACTGAATAAGACTCCCTGCACTTAAAGTTGAGAACTTGGTAAAGCTTATAATCTCTGTTACAGAAATGTAGTGTAACAATATATTCTACATTTCTTTTTTTTTTCCCAGTTATAGATGAAGCAACTTGCAAAACATGAAGAAGAATATTTAAATGTAAATCATCATTATACCTCTTTATCTATCAAAGTGGCTTCATTCCACTCTCTCTCTTCTGTGTTTATATCTTGCATCAAATATTAGATAAAGCAAAGTGTGTAGAAGAAATAAGTGCTTTTCATAGTCATTCCTCTTTGTGATGGGAGTACTAAGGCTTCAACCTACCTCCTTTGGGAGCTTTGTTGTGTCCAGTGGAGTACCCCAGGCAGTGTTCACCTTCCTTCTGGTTCCATGTTGTTTGACTATGGATTTCAGAGCATCCCCTCTTATTGCAAATATGTCTTTCCTTTGGGCCTGGAATGCCCCAACTGACCGTTGTGCTAGAAGATTTGACATGCCTCCAGATCTGAGCCTCTTCCCTTTAGTAGGAGACCCCCAAAAAGATGCGACAGGAAATTTTATTACATTATTTTATGCTGATAGACTTGGCTACTATCCTCACATAAATGAAAGAACAGGCAGAAGTATGCATGGAGGAATCCCCCAGATGGGATCCTTAAAAAAGCATTTGGACAAAGCTAAAAAAGACATTTCCTATTACATGCCAATCGACAACGTGGGCTTGGCTGTCATTGACTGGGAAAACTGGAGGCCTACCTGGGCTAGAAACTGGAAACCTAAAGACACTTACAAGAATCAGTCTATCGAGTTGGTTCTGCAACAAAATATACAACTTACTTTCCCAGAGGCTGCCCAGATAGCGAAAGTGGAATTTGAAAAGGCAGCCAAGAGTTTCATGCAGGAGACTTTAAAATTGGGAAAATTACTTCGGCCAAATCACTTATGGGGTTATTATCTTTTTCCTGACTGTTACAATCATAATTACCACCAACCTAGTTACAATGGAAGTTGCCGGGATATAGAGAAAAGTAGAAACGATGCACTTGACTGGCTATGGAAGGAAAGCACTGCTCTTTTCCCATCCATTTATTTGAGTAGCAAGTTAAAATCTTCTCCAAAAGCTGCCCTCTATGTTCGTAATCGTGTCCAGGAAGCCATTCGGATGTCTAAAGTGGCCAGTGCTAAAAGCCCACTTCCAGTTTTTGTGTATGCCCGTCCAGTTTTTACTGATGTGTCTTTGCAATTCCTTTCTCAGGTAAGAAAATCAAGGTAAGAAGGCTATGGAATATTGTTCATAAATGGTGTTTAGTGGGACTGAACATAATTTTTGAAGGGAGTGAAATTTAACTTTTAATAACCTTTAGGAATATGCACCCAGGTAGTTCTCCATTATTATATGAATGTAAAATAAGAACATGTTTCTTTTTTTCTTTTTTCTTTTTTGGCAGTACGCGGGCCTCTCACTCTTGTGGCCAGAGCACAGGCTCCGGACACGCAGGCTCAGCGGCCATGGCTCACGGGCCCAGCCGCTCCGCGGCATGTGGGATCTTCCCTGACTGGGGCACGAACCTGTGTCCCCTGAATCGGCAGGCAGACTCTCAACCACTGGGCCACCAGGGAAGCCCCAAACATGTTTCATTTTTAACGTAAGCATATAATATCTTAGCAGTCATGGAGAACTGGGTAGTTATCTCAGTTCCTTTCATTTTTTCTTTTATGGGCCTGGTCTCTTGTCAATAGAAGTAATTAAAATAATAGCAGAAAATCTGTGTTTTTCTTATAGTAGGGCAGTGGTGACATAAAAGATAGAAATAAATAGTGGTGAAATATTTAAATAATTATTGTTGGGTCAGCATTCTTGGCTTTTGTGTTATTGTCCTATGTATAACACTTTCATTTTATTCCTCCCTGTTAACTCTTTCTACACATTTGCCAGGGTGACCTCGTGAATACAATTGGTGAGAGCATTGCTCTAGGTGCCTCTGGAATTATAATGTGGGGAAGTCTCAATTTAAGTCTAACTAGGGTAAGTTGAATTGATAGGAAATAGATGAAATAATTTCTACTTTTAATGTTTTTGAGGATTGTTGTGGGATTGAATAATAAGATAAGCACTGTTTGGCACAAAGTAGTAGGGGCTCAATTGATAGTGGCTAAGTCAAATTATCCTTCATTCATGTGGTTGTGTTGTAAGGCTGTTTTCCAGTGAGGAAACAGAAATTTGGTGAGATTAATTGAAATTCCCTAGGCTGCGTGGCTAAGAAGTAGCAAAAACAGGACTACAACCTTGGTTTCCTTATGTGGTGTTTGGTGTTTTTTTCTACTATACCGTGCTGTGTCACTTCTCAAAAGAGCTCAACTAGTCAATATGTATTCACTCATTCTTCCATTCACCCAATTACTGTTTATTAAGCGCTTTTATTTAGTTAGTCATTTAATGACAGTTTACTGTGGGGGCCAACAACTGGGGGCAGGGTGTGGGCAGTTGGGATTTAGTTACTTTTTGAAAATATTACTAAATTGTTCAAAGTTTCCTTAAGGGAAAGGAAAAGGAATCCTTCTTTATTTTCCACAGGTTATATTTAATAGTGTCTATTTTAAGTAAAATTTTAAGTAAAACTTGTTTTGTTAGGAAAAATGTTGGTTTTGTTCTGTATTCACTTTCTGCTAATGCATTTTCTTCAGTTCAAAAAGCCTTTAGCTATCATGACCTAAACCTTTTCTCTCTTCCTTTATTTTCATCCTTTTTTAATTCTCCATATGAGGTCTTTATCCTTCACCTCTTCAATCTTCTTGACTCAAAGCATTAGTAAAACTGTCACATGGACACTGCTGAGTTGGAGCTGAACTTTTCCTTCTCTGATGGATGTGGAAATATTAGTGACGTAGGTGCCATGGAGAATGTCTAATGAAGCTCTTGGCCCAGATGTCTTATCCTAGGACCTACAGAGAACTTTATACTCTAAGACTTTATACTAGACTTTATACTCTAAGAACAGATCTTTTGACATCTTGTCCTTCAGATAGACTAGCCATATTTTTCCTTCATTTATAAAGGTACTTAACTTTGTGAAATTCTTTTAAGGTAATCTGAGCCCTCCTACCTATTTGGTAGACTCTGTTGTCTCTGGTTTGATCAACAGTAAAGAGAACTAATAAAAAATATAAGTTCAGGGAAAGGTATATGTCCCTTTTGCAAAATCTTCTATATGGCAGAAAGTTATTTAAGAATTATAATACTTAAATATAAGAGTATTCCTAGTTTTTATTAGTTGTTTTCTCAAACCTACAAACTCCTTTCTCAAGGATCCTGTTAATTCTACGATAGAACAATTTATAAATTCCCCATACTATTTCCTTTTTTTAAAATTTTCAGAATTGAGAACTCTACCCTTACTCTGATGAGGAATGAATCAGGCATTCTCCAATTAGTAGGATGGCATGGCATACTACTTGTCACATTTTTTTTAATTGCACTTTAATCTTAGATTCATGTACTTCTACCACGACTCTCAAATCACCTTCAGTATTATTCATACAGGGACAGTCCTTCAACTTTAATGTGATGATTTTCTACTTAATGACACTGCCTTGAAATTGTTCCCTGTGGACTCTGTTCTATATATTTCTGCTACCTTTCCCAATTCATGATGATTTTGAATGTTAATTCTGTCAATACGTCCCCTTTTTTCTATGTCATTTGAAATCAATAGAATCATGGATTACTTGTGTTTCCTGATTCACTGACAACTCGAGACAATGGTAATTGCGGTTTACTTGTGATGACTGAATTGATTTAAAACAATTGTTATCAAATGTAGGCAAACCATTTCCTTCCTTCCATCTTATTAGATCCAATGGCGTGACAGAGCCAGCTTCTACTGGTCCCAGCTCATGAGACCTGATTGTTAAATATTCAGAAATTTTGTGAACTGTTGAACACAGCCATTATTAAAAATTAAATTATAAAACTCAGAATAAAATTAAGTATGTTAAAAACAGAAAGTATTGATAACAAATACTTAAAATGTATCAATTATTTACTTTCTTTTACTATTATCCATACTTTTGAGGTTATTTACACCTACTGTATCTGTCTAAGTGGAAATGGTATTGGGTAGTGTGTGCTACTTCACGCCATACTACCATAATGGTGGGGTAATTGGTCTCCAATTCTGCACTCAGGGATGCCAGGTTGGTAGCTTAAAATTGGCCATGGTAGGAGTATTTACACCATGGGTATTGACAAATGCTATAAACTAGGCTTTATCTCTTAGAGAAACAGTTTTAGATCCTTCCAAATATTGCATCTTGTATAGGCTCTTGATGGTCAAAACATTCTCTTCCCTTTACTCCTCTTCCTGTCTAGTTCTTGTCTCTGTAGACAATTCCAGTGTCATCTGATCTTGGTATAAATTCTCATATATCCCTGGCACCGGTGTTAAAGTTGGAGGGTTAGAAACAATATAAAACAATAAAAATATTTGATGTGATAAATTCTATGCAGAAAATTAAAATAGAGAGCTGTAAGAAAGTAGACTGGAAAGGTGTCTGAGAAGGGTCTTGTCTAATTAAAGCTGTGATCTGAACAACAACATGGAGTCAACCATGTTAAAAATGAGAGGAAAGAGCATTCTGGGCAGAGGGAACAGTAAGTGCAGTTTGAAATGAACCTGCCACCCCTGTGAAACAATTAGTATATCTAAGGCCGAGTGGGTAAGGGAGAGTTGTACAAGAGCAAGGAAAGGTTTCATCCCATCAGGCTGTATACAAGTTGAGAGAAGTTGAATTGTATAATAAACACCATGTAAAGCTATAGGAGGGTTAAGAAGAGGTTTTCTATTGGTACCATAAAAATTACAACAAACAGTGGTTTAAACAGCAGAAAATTATTATCTTACAGTTCGGTAGTTCAGAAGTCCAATATGGATCTTAATGCTGTAAAATCAAGATGTCGGTAGGGTTGCATTCTTTTCTACAGAAAGACCCTCATTTGCTCATTTGGGTTGTTGGCAGAATTCATTTCCTTGTGTTTATAGCATCAAGATCTCTATTTTCTGACTGGCTGTGGCTAAGGCGATTTCCAGCTTCAGGAGGTCACCGCATTCTCTCCCTTTTGGCCTTCTCCTCTATCTTCAAAGCCAGTAATGCCGGATTGAGTCTCCCTTAGCTTTGAATTTGTCTTCCTTCTTCCAGCTCATTTTAAAAATCCAAGCTACATTTTTAAGGACTTGTGATTGAGCCCATCCAGATAATTCAGGATAACCTCCCCATCTCAAGATCCATACCCTTAAACATATCTGGAAAGTCCCTTTTGCCATGTAAAGTAACACAGTCACAGGTTCCGTGGGACTGAGGTATGGACATCCTTGGGAGGCCCTTGTTCTGCCTACCACCGATGGCGCCACCTCAAGGAAGGCAACAGGGAGTAGATCCAAGTGGAAGCTGTGAGGTTCCTCAACTTGCCTGCCCACCCGCCCACCACTTCCTTTGATCTTTTACTGAAGGACTAGCACGGCCAACTCACTCCATGGGACTGCTGATCATGAAAGCAAGCAACTACCTTCTACGTTCTGAAAAGGACGGAGTCCCAGTTTTAGAAAGTATCAGTTTCAAGATGAATCATTTTAGTTACTCATCACTCATACTCTGCCAAATAAGTATATCTGTAAAAGAGCTGTCATAATTCGCCCATACTTGAATTATACATTAACATTTAATATATACTCGGTTGAACCCGTTTAGTTGTTTTGAGCTAGCAATTTAGAAACCACTCTTTCCAATGCCTAAACTTGTCTGACAAATGTGATACTTATTACATTTATTTGTACTTTATATAATTTATACATTGAGGGCTAACCAATGATATGGGGCCCTGTGTTAGCCCTTTTATGTACTTTCTATCTTGTCAACTTCACAATAACCCCATGAAGTAGGTGCTAGAATTACCCTTATTGTATGATGATGAAGCTGAAACACTGCCAGATGAATTAACTTGTCCAAGGTCTCCCAGATAGGAAACTAAGACTTAGAACGCTCAAGAGATTCCCAAGCTCACATAGCTAGCCATTAATGGAACTGTGACTCCAATCCGGACAGATGGACTCCAGAGCCCATGCTCTAATTCCTCCACCCACACTGTACCATTCTGCCCCTTCCACCCCCATTAGTTTATGAATTATTGAGGAAGACCGAGGCTAGGGTATACTAAACCTCAACTGGTCAATTATTTAGTGACATGAAATGGCATGTGAAACTTACAAATGTTACAAAAAACTGTTGGAATAGTCTTGCTTGTTCAAGTAAAAAAAGATAAAACATTTCCTGCTTGTACTGGTTCTCGGTTTTGTGTGTGTGTGTGTGTGTGCTTCCTTAGAAATTGCTTAATGTAGTGAGTTAATTCACATATGAACCAACTTGGATGTTAATAATCTGATCTTTGTATAATTTTACAGCAATCTTGCATGAACCTAGACAATTACATGAAGACTACACTGAATCCTTACGTAATCAATGTCACCTTAGCAGCCAAAATGTGTAGCCAAGCACTTTGCCAAGAGCAAGGAGTGTGTACAAGGAAATACTGGAATTCAAGCGACTATCTTCACCTGAACCCAAAGAATTTTGCTATTAAAACTGGGAAAGGTGGAAAATACACAGTACATGGGAAACCCACACTCAAAGACCTGCAACAATTTTCCAAAAAATTTTACTGCAGTTGTTATGCCAACATCCGCTGTAAGAAGAGAGTTAATCTAAAAAACATTCATACTATTAATGTATGTATTTCTGAAGGTGTTTGCGTAGATGGCTTTCTAAACTTTAAACCCAGGAATCATTCTTCTCGCTGGAAAGAGATATCTTCTACCACTCTCAGCAATATCTCATTCTCTACACCAACGGTCACAGTATCTCCATGTGTTCCTGGGAAAGATCTCCGTGGGTGCCTCAAAGTCACCTGTTCAGTGGAAGCCCTCTTCAACAACACCCAAGGGGGCTGTCATAGTGTTAACCGGAAAAACACTTCCAGTCAGTTACATATTCAAAACAAGAAAAATGAAACAACCTATTAAAGTACAAATTCAGTGCTTATTAAGCTTCCTGTGTACATTCTTTGTGTTTTTATATTTTTTACATTTTATTTTTAAATTAATTATTTTTTGGCTGTGTTGGGTCTTCGTTGCTGCGCACGGGCTTTCTCTAGTTGCGGCGAGTGGGGGCTACCCTTCGTTGAGGTGCGCAGGCTTCTTATTGCGGTGGCTTCTCTTGTTGCAGAGCATGGGCTCTAGGCGCACGGGCTTCAGTAGTTGTGGCACGTGGGCTCAGTAGCTGTGGCTCGCAGGCTCTAGAGCGCGGGCTCAGTAGTTGTGGCGCACAGGCCCAGTTGCTCTGTGCCACGTGGGATCTTCCTGGACCAGGGCTTGAACCCGTGTTCTGTAAATTGGCAGGCAGACTCCCAACCCCTGCACCACAAGGGAAGTCCCTTACATTTTTATATTTAATAGTTTCACTAGCTTATTTTTTTTAGGCAAGTGATGATACCTATATATTCAAAGTTTTATATTTGAAATGTGAATCAAAACTCATGGCCAAGATAGTATTTTAATTTTTTGAGCAAAGATTGCTCTTCCATGATCAAATTGAACTTGGAATTATTATTGACTGATAAACAAGGAATTGTGACCAATGCCTTTAATTTTCAAAATCATAGTGAGGGCAGTGTTATTACTAAATCCATTGATACTACATTTCACTTTTGAAATTCATAGTAAAGTCTTGATAAATAAGATAGCATAGAATTTGTTTTGTAAGATGATATCCAATTTTGTATTTTCTAATTGCCATGTGTATAGCAGATATTTCAAAAACTGTGGATGTGTATATACTAAGAGGTACCTATTATATTCTTGGTTCTACCAAAGACTGATTGTAAGACCGATAATACTTAGAGGCCTAGTGTTCTTCTGATAAAAGTGAAGATTTGAATAATGCCAATTTATTGTGAATGAATGTCTTTATAAGTAGTTTTTAATATGTAATAAAAGTGTCAAGAAAATATTAAATGCAATATCTTTTAAAATGTAATATTCTAAGCATACTAGTCTGTCTCAAGCATGTAACTATGGTTTTTAGCTATTTCATCTTGATAATTTGTTCAAGTTGTGTTTTATAAAAAGGTAACCTTTAAAAAGTGATTAACCAAAAAAAAAAAAGTGATTAACCCATCAACTTTTGTACATGATTTAATATGTCTTCAGAATTCATATATGAAAATTCTAATTTTCTTTTCATTCTTGATTGTCAAATTTGACAGTCTTGTGTACCTAAGAATCCTTATTTTATCTAAGCATTCACATCCTTCATATAGCATTTATTGAGTGTTTATTCTTTGCCAGACTCAATATTGTGTCACAGATTCAAGGTGAAGTAGCAAGCTTCTTGCCATCCGTGAGTTTGTTGCATATTTGAAGAAGACGGACATCGAAAGTGGAAACTTACAACATAATGTGTGAGAAGTGCTATAATATAGTTCAGTATGCTCTGGCATACAGACAAGAATCTGAGGGTGTCAGAGAAGGATTCCAAAGATGTCATGAAAGAGATGATGTGTCTATTGCCTTGAAGGCTGAATAGCAGTTAGCTCACATGGAGACACGAGACAAAAGGAACTTCGGTAGGACAGAACACTGAGTGTGGTTTTAGAATGGTATTCAGTAGATGATGGCCAAATGATGTACTGAAGCCTTTTGTAAACCATACTAAGAAGTTTGGGCTTTACAAGGAAGATGCTCCCAAACTTGCTGACCTGATCCATTTTTTTTCCCATGCACATATATCACAGCATGATATATTTCTCTATTTTTACTTCCCATCACCTTCTTATAATGTAAACATCATAAGGACAGGTGTTTGGTCTGTTTCTCTTGCTGCTGTACCCACAGTGTAATGAATAGCATTTGAGACTTAGTAGGTGCCCACTAAATATTTGCTGAACAAATAAAAGCCAGCGGGGAGCCACTAAAGAATTTTAAGTGTGGAAGTTGTCATGACCACTTGGATCCTCTCAAACTAATGCTACCCTTTCCCTTAGCTCTGCCCGTTTCCTTAGCTCTGCCCGTTTCCTTAGTTCTGCCCGTTTCCTTAGCTCTGCCCGTTTCCTTAGTTCTGCCCGTTTCCTTAGCTCTGCCCGTTTCCTTAGTTCTGCCCGTTTCCTTAGCTCTGCCCGTTTCCTTAGTTCTGCCCTTCATTCTCTGCTCCAATTATGATTCTACTGTCAAAGCCGTGTTTTCATAAGTAAGCCACAAAATGAGACAATTTGGTAATGATCTGGGAAGGATGCTACATATGGACTACTTTCCTTAGTATACATAGATGGCTGTCAGGTGATTGGGAGTTAGAAAGAATGGAGACAGCAGGTGAATTGGAAAAGGCATGGATTTTGGAGTTGGAGAGTTATAAGGGGAACTTCCAACATTTACTAGCTATATGAGCCTGAGAAAGGTAACTTGGTTCAGCTTCGATTCTAATAAAATGGCGATAATTATACCTTTTAGGGTTCTTGAGAGGATTGACTCATATAATACATGGAAAGAGTTAGCCTTAGAAATAACACAGTAAATGTCTGTGGGAAAGGGATGGATATGTTTTTACTGGGTATGGAAGATGCCTGTATTACTGTTGTTGGATGGAAAGTCAAAACAGTAGACATCTGTCATGGCAGACTTGGCCATGAACCCCGTAAGAAAAGAGGCCACTAAATAGAGAAAGAGACTTGGCAGGAATATTTTGTGTAATACACAACTTTGTATATGGTTAGGTTTGCAGGGGCAAAGTTGTGTTTCCATTGAGATCAAGTATTTTTGCCAGGGATCATGCTTGTATCTGAAATACAAAGAGAATAGTACAGTATCCCTGCTCTTCATGAACTTGCACACTGATGGGCTGCTAGGTATGTAAACAGAAGCTGTCCATAGACGCAGCATATACATAAAGTATAAAAACTGAAGCACTATAAGAACACAGGTTCATCTAACTAACAGAGTACTAAAGGAATTGAGTAATTTAGTTTCCAAAGATATGAAACTAGTTTGTTAGATGCAGATGGCATCTCTAAACTCTCAAGTATACAAAACCTGTCTCCCTCCCAGCAGAGGGCTCAGTTCCAAAGTTATTAGAGAGAATATATGCTTTTATTTTTGAAAGTGAATTTGAATGGAGAATAGATATAAAATAGGCCATTGGATTTATTGTATAGATATGTTCAATATTGTGGGAAGTAAACAGACATTCACTAAGAGATGCTGAAAAATGATTTAAGGACATTTGCTAAGTAGTA
Source organism: Neophocaena asiaeorientalis asiaeorientalis (assembly GCF_003031525.2). NCBI lineage: Eukaryota > Metazoa > Chordata > Mammalia > Artiodactyla > Phocoenidae > Neophocaena > Neophocaena asiaeorientalis. The sequence goes on along the minus strand of NW_020174561.1, from coordinate 2,718,175 downwards.
ATGAAGACATGAGAAGTGGTGTTAAAAAAAAGCTCTTGGCAGTGAACTTTGGATAAATATATCCATTTAGGAAAATTAACTGTTGGATTCTTAATCTATGCAAACATTATGCAAACACAAAAATGACTAACAGGAAAATGACAGCCCACAGGAATATATAGGACAAAATGAAAAGCAGAAGGCACGAAAAGAGAAATCTTTCCAAAATGCTGACCTTTATTTGGTAATGTAGTAGTAATTTTAAAACTTCACTTCTCAAGTTTTTTAATAAATTGGTTGCTGTCAAGTTAATTGATCTTTAGAAAGTGTCTAACCTACTATTGAGGGAGAGGGCAGTTAGGCACATACTACTGTTGTGTGACTAGATGTTGGAGGACTGTGAGGGTATTTACTTGCCATGTAACTTCACGCTGCAATGTTAGAGCGATTTCTGGCCTGTATTCTTCCCATCCCGCTTCCAGATAACCTTAGGAAACACACAACCACGTGCTTGGGATCCTAGACATGGCACAATTCCTGGCACAGAATAGGTGCTCAAGAAAGAGTTGAAAAAATGTTGCAGTGATTACTGAATATAATTACTGTGGACTGAAAGTGAATTTGATACATTTCTAATCCAGTTGGTTAGCTACCATTTTTTTTCTTTGTTGGAAGGGTATTTTTTTTTTTTTTTTTTTTTTT
>NW_020174561.1:2665728-2717149 GCF_003031525.2 Neophocaena asiaeorientalis asiaeorientalis | reverse complement strand
AGGGTTTTTTTTTTTTTTTTTTTTTTTTGCAGTATGCGGGCCTCTCGCCGTTGTGGCCTCTCCCGTTGCGGAGCACAGGCTCCGGACGCGCAGGCCCAGTGGCCATGGCTCACGGGCCCAGCCGCTCCGCGGCATGTGGGATCTTCCCGGACCGGGGCACGAACCCGTGTCCCCTACATCGGCAGGCAGACTCTCAACCACTGCGCCACCAGGGAAGCCCAAAGGGTATCTATTTTGAAAGCACTTCATTTAAAATTATTTTTGACTTTGGAAATGCTCCCCACCACTCTTATCTGTTTCTTTGGGTACATGTTAAAAATGGTCTTACTCCTAAATTCCTGTTTAATAATAATAGTAATAATCATTTATTTTCTGCATATTTGGATGTCTTGACATCTTAAAACACCTTTCTGGCGGGGAGGGACTGCCCCTTCCAGGGTTAGCTGATTCTCAGAGATAACAAAAGACATGCTATTTGATATGGAAACCAACCAATCCAGAGTCCTACCTCCTCTATCTGGCCTCTACACACCAGGAGGCAATACTCCTCTACCTTAAGCATCCCAGGGCCAGGTCCCAGGCCACTAGAGAGTACCTCTATAGCCCTGATGGGGTTCTGGACACACTACCCCAAATATGGCACCTTGGTTATTGAATGTTTTAAGTTGAAGGAGTTTTGAGAAAACGGCAGGAGCCGGAAGGTCACTTTAACCCCCTCCCCACCTCACTCTTCTTCCCCGAAACAGACCATAAGACCCTCATGTGAAAGGTGTCCTCTGTGGATCTGGAGGAAAGAAGCAGACTTTTCTCTGAAGACAAAGGGATGCCAAGAAGAATCAAACCAACAGGCCTTGCTAAGTTTCCCCGGTTCCCTACAATTACGTCATACTCCTTAACCCATCATCTTTCTCCCCTACTGCCCCTCTTCATCCAATCTAGAATAAAAATACACAGGTCGAACTGTTTTCTTTGGGTCTTCAATATGAAGACTCTGGTGTCCCATAAAACTGTTTTCTTTGGGTCTTCAATATGAAGACTCTGGTGTCCCATAAAACTTATATTAAATAAATTTATATGCTTTTCTTCTGTTAATCTGCCTTCGTCAGTTTAATTTTCAGACCCAACTAAGGACCCTAAGAGGGTCAAAGAGAATGTTTTCCTCCCTGCAGCACAAAACCTGCTGAAATTATTCAAATGAGCCAGTCTTAAACTGTTCACCCTCCCCTGCCTTGCCTTCCCCAAGGAAACGCCAGTAAAGGGTGCTGGCTGGTGTAGGTTCTCCCGTGCTGCTGCTTCTGCATCCTGTCCAAAACCTGGTGCTCCTCATGTGATCCTCTGTGTAGCCATTCAGTCACCTTTATAAATTAAGACTCACAGAACAGACGAAAAAGCAAAACTGCTTTTCCCTATGTTAATACTTCGTTCTTCTGTAATAAGTTCATACGTCTCCTTGTTAGCTGAAATGAACAATATGCCCATTTTAAAGTGTGTTTTCTAGACTAGTTAACTTTGAAAGGAGCACCTCTCATGGAGAGGTCGTTTTGGAGGGAACTTTTTGAATTACTGTACCTAGCGAATGGCAGTTTCCTTGGAACTTGAAAAAAACAGTGCGATCTCAGCCATGGGTCTAGGATTGATATTTCAGGACTCTGCAGCTTGCTTGTCAGTGACCCCAGCTTAGAGTAGTAAGACTCACGTGATCTGTTTCACATGCAAAACTGCCAGGATTGTTTCAACACAATCCTCCTGCAAAAGATACTGACATTTTGATGACACTGAAATTTGATATGGAGTGGTTAATCACTGGAATGTGAAAACCCATCAACAAAACCCATCAGTAAAATTGAGAACTTGGATATTTCTCTTTTCTCCTCTGCTTGCCATCAGAGAGAGGGAAGGAAGGAGGTGGGGGATAGTGGGTGGGAGAGAAGAAACTAAAAGGAGAGAACGATAAGGAAAAAGAACTAGAATTCTTTGCTTTCTGTGATTCCACTGAGGATTCTCATTTGCACAGGACTGAAAAGAATATCTGATGCAGACACAATTAGCCTTCAACTCCCTGTAAAAGCCAAGAGTGGTTGTCCTTGAATGCCCTACTCAGACTCACCTGAACAAATGTCACTGCCACCTCGTTCCCTTGCCTCAGACGTCCTTTAAGAAGCAACAGTGATGAAGCTACAAAGCAGTGGCACTCTTTGGAATGTGCCAAATCCACAGGGAGCTATATACTTACAGGTTGTGGTACAAAGTCACAAAGATTTTAAAAGTACTCCAAAGAAGACATACAGATGGCCAACAAACACATGAAAGGATGCTCAACATGACTAATCATTAGAGAAATGCAAATCAAAACTACAGTGAGGTATCACCTCACACCGGTCAGAATGGCCATCATCAAAAAATCTACAAACAGTAAATGCTGGAGAGGGTGTGGAGAAAAGGGAACCCTCTTGCACTGTTGGTGGGAATGTAAACTGATATAGCCACTATGGAGGACAGTATGGAGGTTCCTTATAATAATAGTACTACCATATGACCCAGCAATCCCACTACTGGGCATATACCCTGAGAAAACCATAATTCAAAAAGAGTCATGCACCCCAGTATTCATTGCAGCTCTATTTACAATAGCCAGGACATGGAAGCAACCTAAGTGTCCATTAACAGATGAGAGGATAAAGAAGGTGTGGCCCATATATACAATGGAATATTACTCAGCCATAAAAAGGAACAAAATAGTGTCATTTACAGAGATGTGGATAGACCTAGAGACTGCCATACAGTCAGAAAGAGAAAAACAGATATCATATAATATCATTTATATGTGGAATCTAGAGAATAGATTCCACATATATAGATGAACTTACTTGCAAAGCAGAAATAGAGACAGACGTAGAGAACAAACCTACGGATACCAAGGGGGGAAGTGGGGGGTAGGATGAATTTGGAGATTGAAATTGCCATATACACACTATTGATACTATGATAGATAGATAACTAATGAGAACCTACTGTATGGCACAGGGAGCTCTACTCAGGGTGCTCTGTGACCTAAATTGGAAGGAAATCTAAAAAAGAGTGGCTATATGTATACGTATAATGGATTCACTTTGCTGTACAGCAGAAACTAACACAACATTGTAAAGCAACTATACTCCAGTAAAAAGTTTTTTAAAAAAAGCAAACTCTTTGAGGCATTGTATTTCCTGTGAGGAAAAAGGAACATGTTTTGTTTGTTACAGAACTTGTCTCTTTATGTCTAAACTTTGTTTAATATTTGAGTAGAGATAGAGCTGCAAAACTAACCAAGATGATTCAAAGTCTTATTTTACATTTTTAAGCTCTAATAATTTTTTTAAATGGAAACATGTATAGTCTTATATTGGTTTAAACATCTTTTTTATTCTTTTAAAGTTATTGCTGCTCATGGTAAAATAATACAAAGTTACACAGTGGAAAATTAAAAGTCCTCTTCCCTTACCAGAGATAACTCCTGGTTATGGTTTCTTTATATAATTCGAGAAATTTCCAGGGAGTAAGGAAGCGAACGTGTGTGTATGTTGCTAAATGGCAAACGGAGGCATATGAACTATTTAAAGAGTTTATTTGAGCCAAAATCAATGAGAATCCAAGAGCACCAGCCTTGAAGTGTTTAGGGGCGCCCTGCCGACAGGAATCAGGGGACTTATATAGAGAAAGTGCGGAAGCAAAGAAAGGAAATATTTGATTGATTAGAGCTTAATACCTAGTTGGCTGTTTGTGACTGGTTGTCCTTCGTGTCTTGATGTTGTAACACTGAGGCACTTACAGGCTTAGATTTTTGGTTTGCTTATGTACATTAAGAGCCACCTTAGTCTAACAGCCTCCTTATTTAATTAATTTAACAGTATATTTAACACAAATTGGGCTATGGTCCATAATCATCTATAGCGTGCTCTCCCACGTGACAATATATTTTGGGTGTCTGTCCACATCAGGACATTTTGTAATGACCACATTGTACTCCACTATACCACAACATGACAATTTTTTTAGAAAGTTCTTATTGATGGACATTTCATTTTCTGGAGATTTTTTTCCCAGCTCTATCAAAAATGTTGTAGTTAGCACCCGTGTACATGTATGTCTTGGCATGCTTTTGCCAGGATGAAATGGAATGGCTAACAAAAAGGATATATACATTTCAGCTTAGGGAGATATTGCAAAATTTTCTTCTAAAAGTTTGTTCCTATTAATGATTGTACCAACAGTGAATGGGAGGGCCAATTTTCCTTACCAACACTGGACATTATCAAATTCTGTATTGTTCATCCATAAGTGAAAATGCCATCCTGGTTTAAGAACTTGGTTCTTACGTAGTAAAGAATATATTTTTTCATAGTTTGTTAAAGGGTATTCTTTTTTTCTTGCCAAGATTTTTTTTTTTTTTAAAGAGTAAACCTTGTTTCGTTTCTCATGTATGATCAAAGTCTATTTTTAGGAGATTGTTGCCATTTCTGAAAATTAAGATATACCATTTCAGATATCAACAGGTTATAATATGAAACAGGAAAAAAAAAGACCAGGTTTAAAAAGAACATTTTATTTCTTCTGCTTCTTATTTCTTAACGTGGCATTCAGCTTTGATTATCACTGTTATATTTTTAAAGTACATCAGTCACTAGGAGCTACCAATTCATCTATCTACTGAGTCTCACTGTTTTCATGCAGCCATAAAGCCTCATAAAATTTTGGCAAATAATTATTTTATAAGAGATATCCTTTAAAGAAAATTCTAACAGTTTTTCATGGGAAGCCCAATCCTTGGTCATAAGATACAGGGAAAGAACAAACCAATCCCAGTTTAGCCATCTGCAAGTTGTTGACCTTGGGCTAGATATTTACATTCTCTGAGTTTGTTCCCTTACCTTGGAAGGCCAGCTGTTGAGAAGATGAGAGAAGATAAACAGAAATCAGCATAGCGCTTGTCATAAAAATGGTAGGCACTTGACAGATAGCGATCATTATTTATCTGAAGCCTTTATATACTTTCCTGAGTATTCCCTCTGATAGATGATTTAGAGTTGAAATTTGAAATCCAAAATCGGTTTTAAAATTTTCAGTTTGAGGAATAGGGTAAGTAAAATGTATTTATAATTGTTCTTTACTTAAAAGGCGTAAATATGTTTAATTTGACTGAAAACCAGAAAATGTCTATTTCTAGTACAATGTGCTATCACACGGATGCACAAATATTACCAGAAAAAAATTTATACTTTCAGATGCCTGGGGTGATACATATGTAATGAATTTCAACACGTGTTAATACAACTTTGTTTACTTATTTGATTTCCAATCGTTTAATTACAGCACATATTTAGTAACAAACTTCAGAGTAGAAGGTAGCACATATAGTTTTATTGAAGTATAGTACTTCCCCCAGAGCAACTTACTAATCTTAGATTCCACCTGTAGGGACAGGATGGGTTTGCGTTAACATACAGTTATATACTTTTTAGGGAATAAATGATTCTGAATTATTTTATTTTTCTGTAATAAGTTTTAATAAAAGACCATGGGTAGAATAAATTTCTAGATTAATCATTTTATAAAGTAGGGGAAAAAACTTTATGACTGTCATATGCAGTATACAAATGTTTTCAAAAATTGCGCAGCCAAAAAGAAAAAAGATACACTTTTTGTATCCTGTAGAAAAGTTTAATCCTTGAAAGGTGAGAGTTGACTTTAGGGACTAATCATTTTAGTGATGTCTGGTCCCCGTGGAACTGGCTGGGAACTGGCCTGGCTGAAATTGTCGTCAGTCCACTACTTTACAACCCTTCAAAAATAAGAAGACCTTCCAATTATTATTATTCAGCACCTAATTATGTGCTTTATATACAATGTTTGTTTATTTTTTCTTCCAGATGAGGAAACTGAGCCTTAGAATAGGTCCCATAGGTACAGCTGGGATGAAGACCTGGGCGGTTTGACTGCAGGCCTGTGTACCGCACCATTACACAACACTGACCTCCCATAAAGTTCTGAGGTGAAGTAGCATCACGGCACGTAGAACTTAGAACCACTTCCAATTCCTTCTTTTTACTCTACAACAGTATCTGATCATGTGTGTCTGCCAACTGCTGAGACTTTTCTGACTGTAGGGCACAGGTGATCACGGGACACTTAATTTTTTATATATACTTTCAAAGTGTAGCTTGGACGGAGTAAAGGAGAAACTGACATTCAAAGAAAGAAAGCTTAGATAGGCTACTAGAAGTTTGCATCACATTGACCTGTCCCGGCCTCATTCACAACAAAATGGAAAGCTTCACATTTTCAGCAGCAGGTGGCAGTAGGATGACAGTGTCAATCCCCTGGGCTTCTTCAACAGTAAGTCTCTATGTCCTTGAAGACTTTTGGTTCCAGCAAACAGAAATAACTAGTCACATGCTAGCCTTTTATGTCACTAGAAGAAAATCAGTCAGGTTTTCTTTCAGATAGAAAATGTGGATTAAGATGATAAAAACAGAATATACAAATAATATTGCTGGTTTGTGATTGTTCTGTAGGTTCTATGTCTTTGAAAGATGACTTTAAACAATTTTGCTTACTGATAAAACTGACTTAAAAGTGATCTTTTCCCCCCTGCTAGTAAGAAAGTTAATTTTGTGGGTATTTTTGCAGGAAGGAAAATGGTGGGTGGGAAAGTGAGTGATCATACCTTCCCTGTGAGTGATTGTTTTATGTATTCTTAGTAGATAAGCTGAATAATTTTTTTTAAGGTAGCCTCTAATATACTAGTTGTAAAACAGCGTGGTGTGAGTGTGTGTGGGAGAGAGAAAGAGAGAGAGGGAGACAGAGAGAGAGAGTGAGTCTGGGGGTTGCAGATGTGCCGAGGGAAGTAGAACTTGGTGGGAGGTGGGAGTTGAGCTTGGAAAGGTAGACAGGAGTCAGATATGAGGGGTCTTCTGGGCTACACTAATGAACACATAATTAATCCTTTAAGCAGGATTGAAATGGTCAGATTTGTGTTTTAGGTCTGAAGACTCTTGGAGCCTGCAGACAGGAAAATCAGTTAGAAGGCCCTATTATCTAGAGCAGAGATGGTGACATTTTGAACTAGGGAAGTGTTAGGGATGGAGAGAAGAGGATAGAATTAGAAATCAATAATTGATTGCTTGTAGAGACACAGATGTAGAGAACAAACATATGGACACCAAGGGGGGAAAGTGGGGGGGTTGGGATGAACCAGGAGATTGGGATTGACATATATACACTAATATGTATAAAATGGATAACTAATAAGAACATGCTGTATAAATAATAATAAAATTAAAAAAAATAATTGATTGCTTGGAGGTGGGAGGGTTAAGGGAAGGCAAGGAACCTAATATGTCATCCACTCCTGAGAAAGGGGCACAGGAAGAGAGGAGATTTGGGGATCTCTTTTGAGTATGTTGTATCTGAGGTGCCTTGCGGTACCCAGACAGCTGGTTTTTTTCTTTTTATTGAAGTTTACTTGATTTACAATGTCTCGTTAGTTTGAGGAGTACAGCACAGTAAGTCAGTTTTATATCTATATATATATACATATTCTTTTAAAGATTCTTTTCCCTTTTAGTTTATTACAAAATATTGAGTATATTTCCCTGTGCTATACAGTAGGTCCTTGTTGGTTATCTACCTTATACATAAAGTGCCTTTTTTTTAAGCCATATGATTTAGAAGTTCATGGGACAGAGTAGAGCAGTGTTAGTAACAATGAATAACAATAATAGTCAAATACAGCCTGCCTAACAGTTTGAGAAGATGGTCTCTGGAGCCAGACCACCTGAGCTTAGGCAAGTTATGTAACCTCTCTGTGCCTTAGTTTCCTCGTCTGTGGTGAGAATTAAATGAGTTGATGTATATAAAGCTTTTGGATCAGTACCTGGTTCATAGTAAACGTCAGATGCTTGTTTGTTGTATTGTTGCGACTTCTATTTTAGCCCTCATTTATGGGACACGTGCTCTGGGTCAAGCCTGTGCTAAGAGCTTATGGGCAATTTCTCACTGAATCTCCATAAGACCCTGTGACGGTAATTCTGTTATTATCTGAAGAAACACCGACCTTAGGGAAGCTGAGCAATCTTCCCAAAGGAACCTGCTGGGAAATAAAGGGAGAGCCAGGATGCAAACTCTAGTCTGAAGGACAACAGGAGTCTAAGCCCATTTAGATATTTGAACTACCCCACGGGAGAGTGTGTAAAGGGGGAGGAACCCGGGAGCTCCGATGTTCCTCCGTGGTGGGATGAGGGTAGAGCAAAGCAACTGAAAATGCGCAGTGCGGGAGGCTGGGAAGAAGCAGTTCGGCAAGTCCAGTGAGGTAAAGCCTTCCTCATTTTCAGTCTGCTCTTACTCCTCTTTCTCTACGTCTAACATTGAGCTTTTACATTTTACACTTCTCTGTGTGAAAAAAGGAACTAAATAGACACATGCTTCCTACACCAGAGGCATCAAATTCTCTAATAGATTTAATGTATGATGAAGGTACTCTGAACTTTGAACTTCAGAGCTGCTCCTCTATGTTAGGTCCGAAGAGCTTCCCCTTCCTCTAGGCAGTGGCCACAGGGATTAATAATCCTATCTGCTTCTGTGCCCCAGCCTAGCTTTCTTCCAGGATCCCCTAGCCTGGATTCTCTGTCTTTGCCTGGGCCCCCCCTGAGATTTATTCTGTAGATCTGTATTAGTTTGCTAGGGCTGCTTTAACAAAGTACAACAGACTGGGTGGCTTAAACCATAGAAACTTGGGCTTCCTTAGTAGTGCAGTGGTTAAGAATCCACCTGCCAATGCAGGGGACATGGGTTTGAGCCATGGTCCGGGAAGATCCCACATGCCGCGGAGCAAATAAGCCCGTGTGCCACAACTACTGAGCCTGTGATCTGGAGCCTGCAAGCCATAGCTGCTGAGCCCATGTGCCACAGCTACTGAAGCCTGCGTGCCTGGAGCCCGTGCTCCGCAACAAGGGAAGGCACCGCAATGAGAAGCCCACGCACCGCAGCAAAGAGTAGCCCCTGCTTGCTGCAACTAGAGAAAGCCCACACGCGGCAACGAAGACCCAATGCAGCCAAAAATAAACAAACAAATAAATAAATAAATTTATATATTAAAAAACCATAGAAACTTCTTTTCTTACAGTTCTGAAGGCTGGAAGTCCAAGAAACCAAGATTGGTTTCTTCTGAGTGCCATAAGGGAAGGCTCTGTTCCAGGCCTCCCTCTTTGGTTTGTAGACAGCTGTCTTCTCTCTGTGCCTCCCATCTGTCCCTGTCTGTGTCCACATTTCCTCTTCTTAGAATGACACCAATCATATTGGATTAGGGTGTACCCTAATAACCTCATTTTAAAATAATTACTGCTGTAAAAATCTTGTCTCCAAATAAGGTCACATTCTGAGGTCTGGGGGTGGGACTTCAACGTATGAATTTTGAGAGGACATAATTCAGTCAATAACTATATCAATACCCAAATGAAGTTTACTTTAATGGTTAAAGGCTTTGACTTTGTTGAATCCAGTATAGAAATACAGTACAAGTAAAGAAACATACTCTATCCCACCACTTGTGGTATCAACCAAAGGAAGTAAATTTTCTTTTTATATCCTTCCAGTTAGATCTTCCTTCTCCAATTAATAAGTTAATAAAGAAGGTTTCCTCCTTCTCTTGATAAGGAATAAAAATTTTCAGTCTGTTTTAAAGTTATAATCCATAGGTAAACGTGTTCATTCAGCCAACTCTGTTTCCTGTGGTCAATATCCTTTAGGGAAAACCATGACTACCAATCACCAACATCACTGGGTATTAAATACAGTCACTTTCTTAGGTTCTGCAGGAAAGGCAGGTTAGAAAAATGGCCCTGACCTCAAGATATTTATAATTTCAGGCTATTGTTCTTAATCTTTTTGGCATCATGGAGGCTTTGGGAATCTGGTGAAAACTAGAGCTTCTCTTCTTGGAGATACTTAAGAGTATAAGCAAAAAAAAAAAAAAAAAGAGTATAAGCACAATTATGCATGCAACTTATTTCATTGCATTGGATCAAAATGTTTTTTATAAAGAATTGTGCCTCTTCCATCATTTTTATTTGCATGGAAAATGAATTTCTGCCAATAGTATTAAAAAACAAAAATAGGAAGAAGGAAAGAAAGAAATCCAAAGTGCGCAAAGAGAATTAAAAAATAAACTTTGGGGGAGTTCCCTGGTGGTCTAGTGGTTAGGATTCAGTGTTTTCATTGCTGTGGCCTGGGTTCAATCCCTGATGGGGGAAATGAGATCCTGCAAGCCCCGGTGTGGCAAGGCCAAAAAAAAAAAAAGGCACAAAGAAAAAACAATAAAACAAAAATCATTAAAAAACAATAAAACAGGACTTTCCTGGTGGCACAGTGGTTAAGAATCCACCTGCCAATGCAGGGGACACGGCTTTGATCCCTGGTCCAGGAAGATTCACACATGCTGCGGCGCAACTAAGCCTGTGCACCACAACTACTGAGCCTACGTGCCACAACTACTAAAGCCCACGTGCCTAGAGCCCGTGCTCTGCAACAAGAGAAGCCACTGCAATGAGAAGCCTGCACACCACAGTGAAGAGTAGCTCCCGCTCTCCGCAACTAGAGAAAAGTCCACACACAGCAAAGAAGATCCAATACAGCCAAAAATAAATAAATAGATAAATTTATTTAAAAAACAACAAAACAAAAAAATACACAAATAAACTTTGGTTTTGCTAAAAAAATAAATTTCAATGAGAAAGCATCTGTACCTTGGGTTAAACGAGAAGTTAAAATTACTGAGTGGTCTTTGGCCTGGCAACACAGGCACTTTCCTGTAAACTTCCTGTTTTGATGGTAACACACACTGAAAAGCTGGATTCACAACAGCATGTGCTGCAAACACAATCAGTTCATGTTCCCAGATGACACAATGGGCTTGTGACAAGGGAGCACCAAGGTATTCCAAGACTATCTGAATTGGATTTATGTCCTTTCATTTCTATTGGCTTCACATCATTGAGTTTCACCTTCAGCAAGGGGATACTGTTGATGTCAGCAAAGGGACGATTAGGAACCCACGTTTCAATTTTCAGGTTGTCTGAGCAGAAGTACTTTAAAATGTCATGAGGAGGGCTTCCCTGGTGGCGCAGTGGTTGAGAGTCCGCCTGCCGATGCAGGGAACACGGGTTCGTGCCCCGGTCCGCGAAGATCCCACATGCCGTGGAGCGGCTGGGTCCGTGAGCCATGGCCGCTGAGCCTGCCCGTCCGGAGCCTGTGCTCCGCAACGGGAGGCCACAACAGTGAGAGGCCCACATACCACAAAAAAAAAAGAAAAAAAAAAAAGTCATGAGGAGTTTCAAGTTGTTTACATACTTCTGTATCACAGATTTGTAAAAGAAAAGAAGTTCATATTCTACAGTTATCTCGTGAGAAAATATTTTGAAAAGGCAACAATTCAAGGCCCTGGCATTAACAAAGTTGACACCTTGCTGTAGGTAAGCAGGATACTACAAAGCAACGGGTAGTAGAGTTTACTGCATAAAGATCCTTCCTCTAAGATGTGTTACCAAGCATCACAGGTGTTCTATCTATTCACAAAATCCCCTGTGAGTTTTATTTGCAGGAGAGACGTTGCAGCATTTCAAAGATACTGCCGGATTTGAAATTTCAAAAGGAACTTGCTAAACAGGAATTCATTTCTAAAGGCATCAGGTGGCTGCATGAAGAAGATCCTAACCCTTCCATCACATGCCTCAAAATATTATTTTTGAAAAGTCAATCATCATGGCATAATTTCTTTTTTCTAGAGGCAATACTTTAACCCACCTCCTCTACTCCCAACCACATAGGAACCTGACCTTTTCTGGGGTATACAGCCTTTACCAGTTACCTTGTTGCTATTTTAAGACTAGCCTGTTTCATCAGGGCAACCCAAAGTTTGGTGAAGTCTTGCCTTTTCAACCAGCCTCCTTTTCTTGAAAAAGATCTAAGCTAATATATTTTTGGAACCCAAAGTATGAGGTGCTACTTTAGCATTTTTGGCTTCATGCTCCTTTCATCAGCAAGGATGTCGTTATGCAAAAAGCACTGGTGTTTTGGTGTCCTATCACACTCTTTGGAAGGCAAAGCCACGGGGTATTTGCTATTTCTCCTTTATTATTTGCTTTGACATTTTCTAACTTAAGCCAGTCCTCAAGTAAACAAAGACAGATGCTCATCATCATAATGGCAGGGCACATATTTTAAAATTCCTTCCAGTGGAAAGCTGTTCTGACACATGAAAACACGGATGAGTATACAGTGCATGTCTATAGGAGCAGCTACACTAGGCAGAATAATTCCAAGATAATTTGGAAAAATCACATAAAAAATTATTCCTGTGTACGTGTGTTTGCATATCTGTCCGTGTATGTATGCATGCACACATGTATCTGCATGCCTGAATCACAGCCCTCCCTCTGATGCCCTCCCATGGACATCAAGTTAAGAGCCCTGATGGAAAGGAGTGGGCAGCTCTAGCTACTTCTTTTCAACATTATACTGAAGTTCTAGACAGTGTAATCAGGAAAAAAAAAGAAATAAAATACATACAGATTGGGGAAACAAAAAAAAAGGAGTGGGCAGTAGCTTCAGCCCAAGCCCAAATCCAATGTGATGACAAAGATGGAGTTAAGCCCAGTGGTGGTGGGAGAGACCCACTTTCCTGGTGGCTTTAGAAAAGGCCTCACAAGGACTCAGTGAGATAACATTGGTGCTGCAACTCGAAGGTTGGATAGTAGCTTATTAGGTTGAGAAGAGGAGAAAGGACATTCCGGACAGAAACTAAAAAGGGACATGCCATAATTGGGGAAATGTGGGTAGTGTGGATGCCTCTAAGCCTTCTGTTGGAAGTGTTCAGCTACGAAGACAGCACAAACTACCTAGGTATGAATTTTTAACTCTGCTTTTTTGTGTGACCCCAGACAAGTTACTTCATCTCTTTTTGCCTCAGTTTTCTCATTTTTAAAATAAGGAAGGCAGCTGAGGGTCAACTTGTGCCAGGATCTTGTGTTTGTCCAAATGGGATTTCTTTAATGCCTATTTGCCACACCAAGTACATGAATGCCCTATAAAAGTGGATACAGTCACCCTCCCCTTTGTTTAGGGTAAATAATAATAACAAAAAAAAAGGAGTGGGCAGTAGTTCTGGGACTTCCTTAGTGGTCCAGTGGGTAAGACTCTGCGCTCCCAGTGCAGGGGGCCTGTGTTCGATCCCTGGTCAGGGAACTAGATCCTGCATGCTGCAACTAAGAGTTCGCATGCTACAACTAAAAGACCCTGCGTGCCACAACTAAGACCCGGTGCATCCAAAATAAATAAGTAAATAAATAAGTATTTAAAAAAATAATAGTAGTAATAATTCTAGTAGAGGAAGTACAACGTGCCTCTACTCTGCACTAAGTATCGGGTCGGCCAAAAAGTTCGTTCATGGTTTTCCATAAGATGTTATGGAAAATCCCAAATGAGCTTTTTGGCCAACCCAATATTACATTGTCTATTGCACGTATCACCATATGTTGCTTTATTAAAACCTGAGGTAGAAGCTGTCATTATGCCCATGAGGAGGAAACTGAGGCTGAAGTAGGTTAAGAGACACAGCCAAAATTTCTCAGGGAGCAGCTGCAGAACCAGCACTTACATCAGGCTCTTTCCTCTGCTCTGTTTTAAATTTCCTCTGGTGGCTGGTCTTCTTCACTCATATGCAGTGAGCTCCACACCTGGATTCGCCCCCTTCAGCCAGCCCCTCAGATTGAAGCCTCCTTTGGTGGCCTGCTCACATTAGATTGACTTCTTTCCAGGAGTCTGGAAAGTCAGCTATTGTCAGGCCCAAGTAAAATACTTTTTCCTGGAATGTCCTAGAAATGAGTGCCCCTATGAGTGACATGAAATTGTGTCAACCCAAAGCTGTGACTGCTCTGGGTCTCACTGTCAGGTTCAGGAAACTGAGCACGGAGAGGACAGAGAGTGTAGGAAGAAGGAACCTCAAAATCTAAAACATGAGGGAGGGATGGGCTGGGAGTTTGGGGTTAGTAGCTGCAAATTTTTACATATAGAATGGATGGACAGCAAGGTCCTACTGTATAGCACAGAGAACTATATTCAATATCCTGGGATAAACCATAATGGAAAAGAATATAAAAAAGGATGTATATATATGTGTAACTGAGTCACTTTGCTGTACAGCAGAAATTAACACAACATTGTAAATCAACTATACTGCAATTAAAAAAAAACTAAAACATTTTTTTTTTCAAGGTGATCACAGAGTGCACGCAAGGTGCTTCTCTGGGTGTATACAAATGCATGCTGGGTCCATTCCTTCCTAGGAATTTTGTCTACCACCAGTGGAGGAGCCTGTCCTGCCTGAAGGGTGTGACTCCAGCTGGGTCTCGCTTGAATGAACTGCTTACATTTCTGAATTTCCTCCCTCTTCTCTTTCCCTGCCAAATTATCTTACCTATCTAGATCAAGGTTATAGGAGGAAAGTATATTAGTTGGTGTCATAGTCTATTGGGGCTGTTGTAACAAAATACCACAGGTAGCTTATAAACAACAGACATTGCTCACAGTTCCGGAGGCTGGAAAGTCCAAGATCAAGGCACCAGCATGGTTGTTTTTTGTTTGTTCGTTTGTTTTGCGGTACGTGGGCCTCTCACTGTTGTGGCCTCTCCCGTTGCGGAGCACAGGCTCCGGACGCACAGGCTCAGCGGCCATGGCTCACGGGCCCAGCTGCTCCGTGGCATGTGGGATCTTCCCGGACCAGGGCATGAACCCGTGTCCCCTGCATCGGCAGAGGGACTCTCAACCACTGCGCCACCAGGGAAGCCCCATGGTTATGTTTTGGTGAGAGTCCTCTTCCATATTCATAGTCGGGCCCCTTCTTGCTGTGTCCTCACCTGGTGGAAGGAGCTAGGGTGCTCTCTGCAGCCCCCTCCCTTTTTTTTTTGCAGTATGCAGCCCCTTTTATAAGAACACTAATTCCAGTCACAAGGGCTCCACCCTCATGACCTAAGTATCTCCCAAAGGTCCCATGTCCTAATACCATTCTCTGTGGGAATTAGGATTTCAACACATGAATTTGAGGGGCACATAAACATTCAAACCATGGCAGTTCATTTCTGCCATTTTTATTTATTGAGGTTGATTCTGTGAAGTAACATGGTAAAGATGAAAAAGGAATAGAAGCAGAAGAATAAACTTCCTTCTCACCCCACTGCTTGAAAAGATTTGGGCTAAAGTTACCATCATCCACAGCCCTGCAGGCCCCCTGGACTCCTTCCTGATCCTAATTCAAAAGTAATGTCTCGGGCTTCCCTGGTGGCACAGTGGTTGAGAGTCTGCCTGCTAATGCAGGGGACACGGGTTCGAGCCCTGGTGCGGGAAGACCCCACACGCCGCGGAGCAACTAGGCCTGTGAGCCACAACTACTGAGCCTGCGCGTCTGGAGCCTCTGCTCCGCAACAAGAGAGGCCGCGATAGTGAGAGGCCCGCGCACCTCGATGAAGAGTAGCCCCCGCTTGCCACAACTAGAGAAAGCCCTCACACAGAAGCGAAGACCCAACACAGCCAAAAATAAATAAATTAATTAATTAATTTAAAAAATATTTCTTTTAAAAAAATAAAATAAAAATAATGTCTCATGCTCCCTGCCACAGTGGATATAATCTTTCCTCCTGCTTGAGACGGTTATGTAGAAAGTCATACGGAGGGACTCACGGGTGGCATCATCTGCTTTTTTAGTGTCCCTTACCCACATTTTGACTATACAATATATTTTGAGCTAGATTTGTTGTCACTTCAAAGGCATATTTACAGATATAAATTAGTGAGTGATTTCTCTCAGCTAGATATCTCTCATAGATAAGAGAAACTATGATAATATTAGAGAAACCTCTTATAACCTGCTTTCTTTACCATAAAAAATATTCATACACACTGTGGCATGTATTAACCATTGGGTCTCCTGCACGAAAACCTCTAAATGAGGAGGTCAGGATAAAGAAATGCTATTTTTATATTGGAACCACTCTGGACATAAGAAGGAGCGCAGTGCTAAGGGGCCTTGCATGGTGGTGGCATTTGAAGGGACAGCTGACCACACCGTAATTTCATCTCTGTCCCTTCCTACCTTGAGAAAGTTGTTTCTGAAGCCCAGGCATGAGCGCTTGTAGTGAGCTGCCATGTTTACCACGCATCCACGCAGCCCTGCTGTCACAGCTGCCTCCTTTGCCTGAGACCGGGCAGGTTCTCAAAACCCTTCAGGAGCTTTTAATAAATCCTCACAAATCCCCTGTGAAGTGGGACATTTTTCATCTGCCCCCGAGCAGGAGGTAAAACACTTGTCTGACTTGTTTAAGGTCACAGAGAGCCAGGGCAGGCAGGAAACAGGAACAGGGCTGGTGTGGAACTGTTAGCTCAACAAAGTCAGGCAATGAGCACGACGGGTGGATGCAGCCGGGCTATAGGTGTTTTCCACAGCGATGATATCGCATTTCAGGGAACAGCGATGGTAGATGTAGGCCCTGTGCCTTTCCTCAGACTGAAAAGGCATCCGAGCATGGGCTGGGATGAGGAAGGGGCTGGTGAGGAGACAGGAAGGAAGCAGGGATCAAAGGTCAAGTGTCAGGGTAAAGGGGTAGGTAGAGAGATGCAGGGACTGAATGTAAAGTGTTGGAGATGCAGGAGTGGAGTCGGAAAAAGGGCAGAAACAGGTCTAGAAGGAGTGGTGGGAGAGGTTTGTTTTGTGTCTGGGTCTTAATTTATGAAGGTGACTGAGTGTGACATGGAGAAGTCAATGCCATTGAAAAAAGAAAGTTTAACATCACTCAGTTTCTCTAGAAACAGGAGGTTTGGCTCGCCACACATGGACACATAAGGAGCACCAGGTGTTGGTCAGGAAGCAGAAACAGGAGCAGGGATGGGTGTGGGTCAGGGAGTGTTAGTTCCTTGTAGGTGTCCCATAGTCCTTTTTTTTTTTTTTTTTTTACGGTACGTGGGCCTCTCACTGTTATGGCCTCTCCCGTTGCGGAGCACAGGCTCCGCGGCCATGGCTCACGGGCCCAGCCGCTCCGCAGCATGTGGGATCTTCCCGGACCAGGGCACGAACCCGTGTCCCCTGCATCGGCAGGCGGACTCTCAACCACCGCGCCACCAGGGAAGCCTCCATAGTCCATTTTTATGCCACTGAGGGGCCTCTGAAGAGTGACGTTTGACCGCGGACTACCTTTGTTGGTGGCCAGTGTACTTCTATCGTGAAGGTTTGTGTTTTCTCTTTTACTTTTCCATCAAACTCAAATGAGGGTGTAGTAATATGTATTCCTTACAGAGATGAGATTTAGAAACTAAGTTCTACAGTCTGTTAAACATCTGACCTACTAAATTTTTCATTTTATGGTCAGAGCCCACCACAGAATATAATTCCTACTGAAAATTTTAATATTAGAAAATTTAGCAGGAAAAACCAACTCTGAAGAAAAGTTGCAATTCATCAAATTGCTCAGGATCAGTTTCTATTATAGAAGCAAGGTAAGTAAAAGATTAAGAATAATGTATATTAAACATTCAAAAGACCACCTGATAAACTAATGGAAATTACTTAAAAAATACAACAAATTTTATCTAGAATAAGATTAATATACTGATAACTGTCCTCCTTAATCAGACATGTGTAGAGTCATGTTAGGTAATTGTTTTAGCTGAAAATCAGTGATTCTTTTGGATCACAGCCAGCCTACAATTCATAATAAATTCCACAACTGATGGTTATTATTATATTGTTTTTTCTTCTTTATAATTACTGTCTTATTGAAGTATAGCTTATATACAGAAAAGTGTACAGATCATACAGCTGCAGTTCAGAGCATTTTCATATTGAAAGGCCTTTGTGTTTTTTCCCAGTCACTCTCCTCCTTACCAAAGGTAATTCCTTTCTGACTTTTATGACTGTAGATTTTTTTTTTGTTTTATACATTGATATAAATAAAATAATACAGTATTTACTCTTTTGTGCCTGCCTTTCTCTCCCTCCAACATTATTTTTTTGATATGTATTTCTATTGTTGTAATAGTAGTTTATTTTTTATTGCTGTAAATATTTTATCATATGAATATATATATATTAATCTATGTAATAAACCACTCCTATGTTATATGTGGGAGAAATGTGTGGAATGTGCACCAAAGGACAGATTCAAGAATGTCCATAGCAGCATTGGTCTAACTTAAATGTCCATCAGCACATTCTCTTCCAGTCTGGTGGCTTTCCCTTTTCCTCTCTTAATGCTTTCTTTCGAAGAACAGAAACTCCTAATTTTCATGTAGGCCTATTTAGCAATCTTTTTTCCTAAGGGTAGTGGCTTTGTGCCTTACTCAAGAAATCTCTGCCTAGACCAAGGCTATTAGTTCTGTTATTCTCTAGAAACTTTATTGTTTTATCTCTCATATTTAGACCTGCAATCTACCTAGAATTTTTTTCCTATTGTGAAAGGTAGGGTCAAGATTAATTGTTTTCCTCTATAGATATCCAAATTAACCATTTAGTGACAAGACCATTACTCTTCAGTGTCATCTTTTTCTACTGGTTTTAAATAATACTAAGTAAATGGAGTCAGGAATTCCCTGGTGGTCCAGTCATTAGGATTCTGCACTTCCACTGCAGGGTGCCCAGGTTCCATCCCTGGTTGGGGAACTAAGATCCCACATGCTGTGCAGTGTGGTGCATCCAAAAACAAAAAACTAAATGGAATAAAACCTAAGAACAATGTTGTTTTTTCTAATACCCATACATCTTTTTGTTTATGTACCTGGAATCTATGGTAAAAGATTTCTCTAAATTTTTTTTTCCTAAGCTGGACTTGTTTTTTTAGATACATTTTAATGATCCTTAAACCAAGACGACCACAAGATTTGACTGTGGTCTTGGATTTTTGCCATGGACTTGAGAAAGCAACTCAAATTGGTTTTTGCGTTGCTTTTATTTCTTTTTGAATCATTGGCAGAAAGTAAAAGGGAGAATGCTTAAGGTCAAACTTTCTTCCCAAGATAAAATGTATTTGTTGCTGAAAAAAATCTGTGCTTCCATAAAAAGAAACAAAGAGCAGACTTGTCACAGAAATGTAGTTAGCATCATGTAACTGGAAGACACTTAAGTTTCTTAGATTATTGAAAAGATGTAAACAGTTTTAAAAAGCCTGGATTTCCGAGGTTCAATAAAATCATACGCTTTGCTTAGGTGTCAAGAGAGATACCCTGACAGGGTGATAGAGCTAGAAGAGTCATGTTCCCGTGTTCGGGCTCTACCACCAGACACTTATCAACTCTTCTTCGTTTCCTTCTTTTACCATTAAGTGATGCAGGCCAGTACTTATTGTTTTCCTGTTGTGACTGTGTCACAAATGTTTCATTGTACAACCTACACGCAGGTGCATGCCTGGGCCATGGTCTGGCCTCTGTTTATTAGTTTTATTCTTTTTTTTTACCTCCTATTTGGGAAACTTTCCTGAGGGCAAGAAAATAAAAGTCTGCTACATAGCAATGAACTTTCTTCCTCTGTAATTCATTAAATATAACTTTCAAACTATCATCACTAAAAACCCGCTGTGGCCAAGTTAAGCTGAAAGCTTGGAATAGCCTTTAATTCCTCTCAGACCCCTCTCACTTCTTTTTCTCAGTTTTTGTTACCAAAAACTTTTGTATAGCTTTTCTCGCTATACAAAGAGTGTTGATTTTTCCAGTAGGCCCAAAGAAATGTGTAGTTCCTCTTACATGTTCTCAGCTAATTCCACCTTGTGACAATGTATTTATTTGCCAAGTGCTTAAAGGTTAAAGATAAGTTTGTGACTAGGAAATGCAGTAAAATTAATCTACAACTTGTAACAACCGTATTTCATTGAATCTAATGCACCATCAATTGTAAGAAGCACCATCCTGTTAAACACCAGTAAGAAAGAAAAAAAATGCTCTCAATGAAACCATGAAACATTAATAGTAAGATACATTCTAATTTTTAATATATTAAAATGCATAAAAATGTCTTGGAACCTATGAAATATGATAATCTTATTAGTTCTCTAAATAATTTACAGCATCATATACAAGAAAAAAAATACAGGTATGAGCATGATAATTCCCAAACTCAGCTGTTCATTGGAACTGCCTGGGGATTTCTGGATCCCTTCCCGGGCCAGCTGAATCAGAATACTGGAGGACAGGTCCAAGGAATGCATATTAAAATAAACAGCCAACAGGTTAAGAAACACTCCCCACTTGGCTCTGCTGGACTTTCGTATTTGGGAGCTATCAGAACAGAGAAAGCCTATCTGATAATTGGCTTGTCATCTTTATCTCTCTGTTGTTGTTGCCTAACCTATAGAACCAGCAAAAGAGGATGTCTGTGGAAGAGCTACCCAATATGTTGCTTGTTTCCTCTTCTGTAAGAAGAAAATGGATTAATGGACTAACGCTTTTCAGATTTTCAAAAAATGAGGGTGTCGGGCTTCCCTGGTGGTGCAGTGGTTGAGAGTCCGCCTGCCCGTGCAGGGGACAGGAGTTTGTGCCCCAGTCCAGGAAGATCCCACATGCCGCGGAGCGGCTGCGCCCGTGAGCCATGGCCGCTGAGCCTGCGCGTCTGGAGCCTGTGCTCCGCAACGGGAGAGGCCACAACAGTGAGAGGCCCGCAAAAAAGAGGGTGTCAATGTTATTCATTCTGAAATTGATTGTTTTTTTTTTTTTACATCTTTATTGGAGTATAATTGCTTTACAATGGTGTGTTAGTTTCTGCTTTATAACAAGGTGAATCAGTTATACATATACATATGTTCCCATATCTTCCCTCTTGCGTCTCCCTCCCTCCCACCCTCCCTATCCCACCCCTCTAGGTGGACACAAAGCACTGAGCTGATCTCCCTGTGCTATGCGCCTGCTTCCCAGTAGCTATCTATTTTGCGTTTGGTAGTGTATATATGTCCATGCCACTCTCTCACTTTGTCACAACTTACCCTTCCCCCTCCCCATGAAATTGATTCTTGACAAAAGGTTTAAAACAAGTATTGAGCTGAGAGTTTGGTATTTTAGAAAGGAATAAATTAATCACAAGAACCATAGGATAGGTTTGATACTCTAACCTATTTTTTTTTTCAAGTAAGATTATAAGATTAGTGTATCTTAAGTGCAGCAAGGCATTTCACAAGCCTCCTATGGTATCCTTGAGGACATGATGATGAAATATGTAGTGTAATATTAATGAATTCATTTCAAGGCTGGCCAAATAAATGAAGCAAGGTTCTGTTCTTGACCCTAGCTTATTTATCTTTTTAATAAATGATTTGATTGAAGACATCTAATAACACTTGTTTGTGCAATTTGAATTGTGACCAAAGCTGGGAGAGCTCACTAGCACTGCAATCAATCAAACTAACATTGGCTATAAGATCTTGACATGCTGGAACATTCAGGGAAAATATTAATTGAAAAACTGTGAGCTCTTTTTTTTTTGGTTAAAAAAATATAATTCGAAAAGATATGGTATATGTACAGTGGAGCAATCCGGATAAGTCCTGAGCATTTTAATTGATCTGAAGTGTATCATAATTACAAGGTGTAACCTAACTGTTGAAAAGCTAAACACATTAGCATGCTACAGGGAAGCTCACCAGCTGCTTTTACAGAATCACTTTCTAACTCTGCAGGCTTGGCAATGGACAGAGAGGCTCCAGATAAGGAGGGGCTGCTGGACTTCACAGCTCTTCTCTTATCCTTTAAGAGATTCCACTGTCACCAGCAAGCTGTATCCCATCTATCCTTATTCTGGCACAAGCCATACTTTAACTGAGGGCTCCAGGAAACTGGAGGGAATTTCCACCCAAAGACTACCATAAACAACTGGCTTCTAAGATTGGCTCTTCTCAGAAAACAGAACCCTGTCTCTCCTCAGGGTCCCCTGGTTTGACCTCCTGTCCAGCCATAAGGTTGTTTCTCCTTGCTAACCACCCATTTGCCTCTTCAACCAAGAGCCCTCTGAACACTTGGAAAGACCCAGAGTGGAGCAAGGAAGATGGCCCAATTCCTTTTCATTGTGGATTTTCTTCCAAGTTATAAATCTATTCCCAGGATGCTTCTTTTCCATGGAAAACTAGCACTGAAATGACTATTTCATGACCTGAGACACCAATTTCTACTCATGTGATTGGAACGACAGTACACTTTGGCCTCAATAGGACAACTATGTCATATCCCACTAGTCCCATATTAGTACAAGATACACACATATGGGCGGAGGTGTCCTTTTCATCAAACCATATTATTACCTGAATTAAGAAATAATGCCTCTGATTCTGCAGTATACTAAATCTTGAATGTTAAATTCAATTCTGCCCATCAAAACTCAAGAGAAACTTTAACAAACTTGTGTTTCCCAAAGAAGGAAACCAGGTTGAAAAGAACTGGGAAAGTGAAGCTTACAGAGTAAAACGGGAAGCTTTGATAGCTGTCTCTGTATTCCATTTAGATGAGGAAGCACTTGAAAGTTGTCTGAACAGTGTAATTTTTTTAAAAAAAGTTATTTATTTTTCCTGCATTGGGTCTTCATTGCTGCGCGCGGGCTTTCTCTAGTTGCAGCGAGCAGGGGCTACTCTTCGTTGCGGTGCGGGGGCTTCTCATTGCTGTGGCCTCTCTTGTTGTGGAGCACAGGCTCTAGGTGCACGGGCTTCAGTAGTTGTGGCACACGGGCTTAGTTGCTTCGTGATATGTGGAATCTTCCCAGACCAGGGCTCGAACCCGTGTCCCCTGCATTAGCAGGCGGATTCTTAACCATTGTGCCACCAGGGAAGTCCAGAACAGTGTAATTTTTTTTGGCTACATTGGGTCTTTGTTGCTGCGTGCGGGCTTTCTCTAGTTGCGGTAAGCGGGGTCTACTCTTTGTTGAGGTGCGCGGGCTTCTCATTGCAGTGGTTTCTCTCATTGCAGAGCACGGGCTCTAGGCGTGCGGGCTTCAGTAGTTGTGGTGTGTGGGCTCGGTAGCTGTGGCTCACAGATTCTAGAGCGCAGGCTCAGTAGTTGTGGCACATGGGCTTAGTTGCTCTGCGACATGTGGGATCTTTCCAGACCAGGGTTTGAACCCGTGTCCCCTTCATTAGTAGGCAGATTCTTAACCATTGTGCCACCAGGGAAGCCCCTCAATGTTTTTTTTTTTTCATAAAATAATATTTCTAGAATAATTGTTAATAACACTTCTTCAGGAATTTTTAAATGAGTTTAAATAACTATTATTTGGAAGATTTATGTAGTGAGAAAGGTCTTGAGGTATAATCTAGTACAATTCCTTTGTTTTATAGAAGAAGAAACTGAGATTCAAAGAGGCCAAATGACATGTCCAAGATTGCACATCAAACTTGTAGTTGAGCTGGAAGGAGATCCCAGTTGTTATTTTTGATCTCCCAGCTCAGTTCCCCTTCTATTCTAAAAAATGGTAACTGGAATTTTTGATGACAAATTAAACACAGGAAATTAATATTATTTCAACAAATGGTTAATAAGCAATTATCATAAGCAATTTTTCAACCTGATGAATGTGGAAACTTGAAACATTTGTTAAGCAAGTGAATGGTTCCCTGAGTCCATTTTTACTATACACATACCCACTATCATTTTAATAGAATTCCTAAAAGGAATATGTTTGACAGAGTTAAACAATTTTATGGCATTTCTGGAATCACTAGTTATCTCACAGTTGTCATGGAAGGTGGGACTCTATTGACGTAAAAGGAAGGTCTCAGAAGACCAGCTCTTCAAACCCTGAACATTGTTCCCAGTTGAGATGTTGGCTGGTATTAAGCAACAAAGACATCTTGCCTTTTAGCATAAGCATGAAGAGGTACTGATTTGGAATATTAAGTATAAAGATCACATCACGAAGAGAAAACATACCTCTGTATGGTGCAAGGGAAAGTTTCTTATGTGTAAACAAAATGAAAGTTGTCATGAATTGAGGGCATTTTCCATTCATATTGATAATATATAGCTGCCTTTCCTACAGTCTGCTTAAATCCAATTATAAAAGGATTTTTTTCAATTGCTCTGAGAACAGGAAAGAAGCAAAATTAGTATACCATATTCCCAATCGTGTTGAAATGAAAGAAAAATGGATGTTTTTCTGAGAAATGATATTTGAGTAACGGCTGAAACTGGTGAAGGAGATTTTATTTAACAACGATGACACACTATTCATTAAAACAACACGTTTTTTAAAAAATTAAGAAAGCATTACACATTTCCCTGCACCCAACTTTTTCGGATAGCAACCCTGGATGCATGGATTGGCAAGTTTTACATTTCTATTCTTTTTATCTGCATTTATGTTGCTTAAATATGAAATAGAGTTTGTTACTATATAATTATTTCCTGAAATTTTTAAAGATTTTTGTGCTAAATGAAGGCAAAAGGAAATGCTGAAGAAATGATGTGGTTTTTTAAGTTAGGAAACATATATTAGATAATCCTTTTCTTCTCTATTGAAAAAAATGTTCCTGATGTGTTTTCAACTTCATTAAGAAAAAGTAGAATGTAAATCATATAAAAAACACTAAACACAAATAATAATATTTATTTATTGCTTATCATATTCTAGTAGGATCTTGAGTTTAGTTTTTACTCTGTTATCCTAACAAAATTCTTGGAATAGTCCTGTGAGGTAGCTCTTGTTATCCCTGTGTCACAGGTAAGGAAACCCAGATTACAGAAGTTAGTAAATGGCAGAACTAGGATTCTAACCCGCACTGGCTTCAATCTAAAACTTTGCTTTTTAACTTGCCACTCTTCCCAAGTATGTACAACAGAACTGTAAAATGCAAGATCATTTTGATGGTGTAGGCATGAGTATTTTTTATTTTAAAGAATTGTGTATTTACTTTAAAGCATTACATTTACATTCTTACTAGGTCTCATGAGATGTGAGGGAACTGTTCAAGAAAGGAAGGATCTTAATAGTTGGAATGATCCTATCTGGGAAGATTTGGAGAAAACTAAACCTCAAAATTGCCCAGAACCACCTACCTCATCTCTTCCATATCTTGAGGGAGCAATTCCAACCTCTGACTTTGCCAGAAACAGCTAAATATTTCCCTTAAGAAAGTGTTAACTTTTAAGTAGATATAAGAATACAAATTTACAAAGCCTCAGGGATAAAATGTAGATTTGCATTATGAAAAAGAAAGGTTCCAACCAGAACTGAGTAATTTATACTTTTTAAAATCTCAGTTACTTCATTTATTCTTTCCATACAATAATTACTTATGAAAAGCTATTGTGGTGAGGAACCATGTTAGATTTTAATTCCTTGACTTCAAGAAGATGGTATAGCAGGGGAGTCAGAAAGTAATCTAGAGTAATAATTTCCCAGCCAATATATAACTGCGTTTGTAACGTGTACTTCCACGGAATGACCTGCTGGCTTACGAACTTATTCAAGGGTAACACTTCCCTGATGCGTTGGAATCGCAGGGGAGCAAAATTTACCACTCAAAATGTCCTCTTGGCGTGCAAATTATTTCAAGCCGAAAACAATCAAGGCCCAAAGACTCAAGAACTTTGACCTTTCCCCCTAATGGCCTAAAATAATTTAGATAGAGGACCTGTTTCCAGAATAGAGCAATCATCAGCGATATCTGCAAAGACTATGGATTAGGTGTGGCAGGGAAAACATGGCAGAGCTTAGAGTCTACTCTGTGTCCCTTTGTCTCTGCACAGCCACCAAACATCTATTCCCCAAACATTTGCTTTTCTGTCACAACGTGAATTGTCTTCCTCTCCTTTGAAATTCCAAACACGACACCCAACATCCTTTTTTGTCTTTAGCTGAAGATGCTATTTAAGGTGAGGGCTTCGGCCATTTTGGTGAGTTACTCAATTCTCCTGGGTCTCTCCCTTGTATACATGTTATTAAACTTTTGTTTGATTTTCTCCTGTTAATCTGTCTCACGTCAATTTAATTCTTAGACCAGCCGGAAGAACGTGGAAGGGTAGAAGAAAATTTCTTTCTCCTTGACAGAGTTAACCAGGTAGAAAAGCAGGGACAAGCAATCTAAGTGGGCAAAATAGCACATGCACATGCGTTATGGTGGTGGGGATAAACCAAGGAGGGACTTTAAGGCCATGGTGATGGGACTTCCGTGATGGTCCATTGTTTAAGACTCCATGCTCCCAATGCAGGGGGCCCCGGTTCAATCCCTGGTCAGGGAATTCTTAGAGCCCGCATGCCGCAATGAAGATGTCGCAACTGAGACCCGGAGCAGACAAATGAATAAATATTTTAAAAAACCCAAAAAACAAAAACACGGTGGCTAAGGTGGGGAGAACAGTGAGGACGAGCGGGATACAATGTGAGACTAGCTCTGTTAGGGAGCTTTGTCCTTATAGGTAAACCTCATTTCTTCTGCAAATGTCAGTTCGCATTTTATCACATTTGTGCCCCTCCTACCTCTCGCTGTGGCTTCTTCTTTGTCTTTGGATGTAGGGTATCTTTTTTGGTAGGTTCCAGCATTTTTCAGCTGAAGCTTGTTCAGCAGTTAGTTTGTAAGAAGAGGTTGAGATCATGTCCTTCTACTCCGCCCTGTTGTCATTTCCTCAATTAGCATTTTAATTGTGATGTTTAGTTTTAATTGTATTTATTTTTTAAGGTTACCTTTTTAGTACATGCAATACTAGTTTTCCTTTTACAGTAGTAATATTTTTATTTTATAATCTACTTATTTAAAAATAGGATGAGCTTTAATAATTTTATAATCAACAAGATTATAGATGTGCAGAGATTTAGAAAAAACTATGAAGGTGGTACGGACATGACTCAAGTTTGAGAAACACTCTACTAGGCCAGTGTTTGGCAAGTTATGGCCCTTGGGCCAAATCCGGCTCTCCAGTGCTTTTGTAAGTAACATATTTTTGGAACAGAGTCACACCCATTCGTTTAGTATTGCCTGTGGCTGCTCTCCCCTACACTGGCAGAGTTGCGCAGTTGAGACAAAGAATATATAGTCCAACAAACCTAAAATACTTACTATCTAGCCTTCCACAGAAAAAATGTGCTGACCCCTCTACCAACCCATACAAAATGTAATCATTACAATCATGACTTTAAAAGGCACAGATACATTTAACAGCCAAACTTGTCCTTTCACTATATTGTCCCTTTTCTATATTCAAGATATTTTAGTGCCTTTCTACAGATCAAGAGCGTTCCAGGACACCTAAGGCTTGAGGCCGTTTGAGAACACTGGGCTATTATGAGTTTCTTTGTTTACTCTTTGACTGGATGGATTCTGCCTTCTCAAATTCTGTTTGATCAGAAACACTGTGGCACAATAAAAGGAGCTGATGAATTACTGAGGCCTTGAGGCTCCACTAAAGATTAGAGTTAAATGTGTACTTCAAAGGATCCCGGTGAAGCAGGAAACGTCAATAGCTTTGATTTCTAACTGCAGAGGAGGCAAGGGAACTTAGGGTGAGGGAACTGGAAACCAGCATTCTTAAATGAGCGCTGGTAGAGCAATGTAGGGATTGCTTCATCTGGTGGTCAAGGTTCTGCTGCGCTCTGGTTTCATGTTCCTTTTTGTCGTAACAAATGTATTCTGGGTAGGTCTTCCATAATCCATATCCTTGTAAGAAGACATTGCTCCTGACACCTGTGTATGTCCTGAGCACTGTTTCCAGTATTTGACATCTATCATCTCACTTCAACCTTACATTTACCCCATGAGGTAAGTACTGTTATTATCCCTGTTTTACAAAGGAGGGCACGGAAGCACAGAGAGGTTTAGTAACCTGCTCAAAATCACATGGCTGATAATAGGCAGAGTGGGGATTTGAACTCAGGATTTGATTCCAGTGCCTGTTTGTTTTTTTTGGTTTTGGTTTGGTTTTTTTGCAGTACATGGGCCTCTCACCACTGTGGCCTCTCCCATTGTGGAGCACAGGCTCCGGACGTGCAGGCTCAGCGCCCATGGCTCACGGGCCCACCCGCTCCGCGGCATCTGGGATCTTCCCAGACCGGGGCACGAACCCGCGTCCCCTGCATCGGCAGGCGGACTCTCAACCACTGCGCCACCAGGGAAGCCCCCAGTGCCTGTTTTTTAATCACTGCCCTACTCTGCTCTATTCTGACCTGGACACAGAGCTGAAGGTACAGTGTAAAAGTCATGTTACCAAACCAAACTTGGGTCTGCTCACCTGTGTGCAGTAAAGTCAATCTGACACCAAGTTGTGGTGAAGGAAAGTGCAATACTTATTGCAGGGGGCCAAGTAAGGAGTCCAGGGCAGCGAGTGCTCAAAACACTCCCTGATAGGTTTTTGGAAAGCATTTTTTTTAAAAAAGGCAAGGTAGGGGAGGGGGAGTCCCAGGGTATGAGGTCAGCTCATGCACAGTTCTCTGGTTGATGGTGAGGCAACAGGGGTTAACATTATCGATCCTTAGGTGCCAGTAGATCTGGGGTTACTGCCCATGGTCATCAAGTAGTTAATTTCTACCATTTGGTGGTGATTTTGGTATCTGTAAAATAGCTCAGGAAATATGCATCAGATACTATAATCTAGGCACTTCAGAGAGGAGATAAAGCAGAGGATGTGGGGGAGGGGTCTGTCCCGGGAAGGCCCCATAACGTCCTGCTCTGTTATAGTCACACACCTATACTTAGGAGGCAGAGTCTTCCTTGAAGGTGTTGATCTAAGACAAATTGACTGGGACCTCCCTGGTGGCGCAGTGGTTAAGAATCCGCCTGCCAGTGCAGGGCACACGGGTTCGAGCCCTGGTGTGGGAAGATCCCACATGCCGCGGAGCAACTAAGCCCACGAGCCACAACTACTGAGCCCACACGCAGCAACTACTGAAGCCTGCACGCCCAGAGCCCGTGCACCACAACAAGAGAAGCCACCGCAATGAAAAGCCTGCGCACCGCAAAGAAGAGTAGACCCCGCTCGCCACCAGCTAGAGAAAGCCCACGCGCAGCAACGAAGACCCAACGCAGCCAAAAAAATTAATTAAAAAATAAAGTAAAATAAAACAAATTGACTGCCACTTATTTCTCCAGTTAAAATGGGTTTATTTGGGATCAGCTAAGAACTGCAATGCAAGGTCTGCAACCATGGTGAGCCATGTGCAAGACCCCAACAAAAATGGAAAGGTGAACTCTTTTATAGAGGAGAAAAGGAAGTTAAGAGGGCTCTGGTAAACAGAGTCCATGGCTTTTCATTGGCTGAATTGTGGAAGGTGGCTATGCTCACCACTGTACCACCAAGGCTCATTGGTTGAGTGGTGACTGTCTCTCATTGGCCAAGCTCTTGCCAGGAGAAAAGTGGAGACTTCCTTCTTCCTACTGGGCTTTGCCACGTCACAGGGAGAGAGAGCTCCCCATTCTGGTCTCCCGACTCTATTGAATTGAGGATTCTGTTTATTAATTTTTTACAAAGAGATGAATATTCTTCGTGTCAATCCCTGAAGAAGAGACGGGTTTAGGCAGGAAGCTGGGACGAGGAAGGCTGGCCTTAGAAAGGCTGAAGAAGGAATTCCTGTGCCCACACCTGGTATTTTTCTCTTCAGACTAGACTTTTAGGGAGGCAGAGGTTCAGACATTAGCTCTTGGATGTGAGTTGTAATGGTCAGCCTCTCTGTGTGGAAACAAGGCCTTGAACAAGGACTTTTTAGGTGAACCACAAGAAATGGGGAAATGTTGGAAATTTCTAAGTGAAAAAGTAATATGTGTGCTTTAAAAGAAAAAAAACCACGGAGCTTTGTTGAGGCTCTATTGGAGGGACTCTTGTAGAGTCAAGTACATGCTGTTGCAAACCTGCACAGAGGAGGAGTCGGGAGAGCACGGTGGGTGTTGGGTACCACCACCCCTGCTGCAGGGAGGGCAGGGGAGACGAGGCTGGAGGGCCACCAGTTTGGCAACTTGGAGCTCATTGGTGACCTTGACAAGAGTAATTTCCATGAGTGGTGGAGGCAAAGCCTAGTTAGAGTGGGTTCAGGAGGGAATGATCAGTAAGAAAGTAGAGACTGAAAGTTGTTGGGGCCCAGGACAGGCCACCCCAAAATATGCCTCAGTGGCATGTTGATTATTTTAAAGTTACTTAAGAAATGACCCATGTAAGAGGGACACTTTGACCCTCCCCTCTGTCTCCATGAAAGCAGGAAATAAATCTCCCATGTGAAATGTGCTTTTCCCGTAGCCAGAGGTAGAAAAAGTCCTTATCATCAAAGATAGGGAGTTCAGGGCCAATAAGCCTGTATAAACAAAGCTCGCTACTTCATTATTAATTTACCACCCAAACCCAAACTTTGCTTAAATGTCTTAATTAATAAGAAATTAAGCACTCACACCTAAGTCGTTGTCCTGTCAATTCCTCTCAAATGTATCGTTTGTCTTAAAAGTATAAAAACGACCTGCATTAGCCACTTCTTAGGTCCTATTTCTATGAGACCTCTGTGTGTATGAATTAAATTTTTTCTCTTTCTCCTGTTAATATGTCCATCTTATTAATAGTCCAGCCACAAGAACTCAAGAGGAGTATGAGAGGAAAGTTTCCCCCTTCCCCAACATAGGATGGAAATCTCTTTCGTGGAGTTTTGTTGCGAAGGAGAGAAGTGGGCAGTAGGTAGAGAGAGTTGTACGGTCAGGGCAGGTTTTATTTTGTTTTGTTTTATTTATTTACCTTATGTTTGTCAGCTGATGAGACTGACTAATGGAAAGAGAGAATTTGATGATATAGGAGGTAACGTGATTACCTGTAAGAGCAAAATCCTCGATTAGGTAAGAAGTGATTAGAGGCAGTGTGCAAGCAAAGGAGTTGGTCTTATACTGGAACACAGTTGTTTATTCTTAAGAACAAAAGACCAGGTGGGAACCCTCCCACAATAAAGTCTGTCAATGTTTCGGGGGGGAAAGAAAAGAACAAAAGAAAAAACAGAATATATGGATTTGTACGTGCAGGAAGGTTGATAGCTGGATGTAGAAAGATGAGGATGCAGTCTTCTGATTGCCTTATTTTCTCAGTGCATAAGAAGTCAAGTCATCATCTGACGTGTGAAGGGAAGAAGAGAATCAGAGATTTGACGGGAAAGGAGAAGCTACGTGTGATATTGTGATTTAAAACAAGGGATATAAATTTGGTCTTTGTCCTGTTTCTGGTACAGAGCTCCTAAAACCCTTGGAATTTCCTAAGTGATGGGAGCAACAAAGGTGTATCTTGTTGTGTTAATGAGGTGACTTCTGGTCCAAGTCTAAGGATGGGGGCTGGTTGCCAGGAGAACCAACCAGGTGATTAGAGGGTTGACACTTTCAGTCTCACCCCATCCCAACCCCCTCACCTCCAGGAAGGGGAGAGAGCCTGGAGGTTGAATGGATCACCAAGGGCCAATGATTTTATCAATCTTGACTATGTAATGAAGCCTCCATAAAACCCCAAAAGGACAGGGTTTGGAGAGCTTCTGGGTTGGTGAACACCTGCAGGTGCTGGGACAGTGGCGTGCCCTAGGTGTCTCTTCGGTCTTGCTGTTGCTGAGTTCCATCCTTTTATAATAAACTGGGGATCTAGTAAGTAAAGTGTTTCTTGGAGTTCTTCGAGGTGCTGTAGCAAATTAATCAAACAGGGGGGAGGGTTATAGGAACATCTAATTTGTAGCTAGTTGGTCAGAGTACAGATGACCACCTTGGCTTTCGACTGGCATCTGAAATGGGGGGAGGATGCTGAAGAGGCAATCTTGTAGGACTGAGTCCTCAACCTGTAGAATCTAATGCTGTTTCCAGGTAGATAGTGTCAGAATTAAATTAGATTGAATTCTTGGACACTGTGCTAGATCTGAGAATTGCTTATTGAGTGGGGAAGCCTCCCCGCAGCCCCTCACACACACACACACACACACACACACACACACACACACACACACTGTCGACTGAAAAAAAAATGCACAACGTGAGAGTTGTGAGTTGAGTTTTATTTGGGGCAAAATGAGGACTATAGACTAGACACAGCATTTCAGAGAGCTCTGAGAAACTGCTCCAGAGAGGTAGGCGGGGAGGTCAACGTTATATGTGATTTTAGTGAAGGGGGTGTCCGAGAAGTCAGGCACACATTTGACAGAGGCTTGCTGCCAGTCGCGAGGAGCAGATGTATCTGTTAATGAGTTTAGTGCTTTTCCAGATACCAGGAGATGCAAAAATTGGGCTCATAGAATCTTCTGAAAACATTTATCTAAAGACCTGTTCTGCCAGTTTTTTCCAGAGCACAGAGTGCCTCATTCCTGATCTCCACCCTGAACTCCTTTCAGGGGGTGTTGAAGGTCAGTAGCTGCAGCAGCTCATGATTCAATTCTTGTAGAGGTAGATGGCAAGTGCCAATTTGTAGTTGGCAACACACACACACACACGCATGCGTGCATATACACACATGCGTGCACACACACACACACTTAGTAATTGGGTCCAGAAACACAAAAGACTATGAAACAGTAAAAGAACTATTTGACTAGGGAAGAGTATTTATACTGCCTGCCAGCGTTGTGGTCCACATGAGTTTTTTTTTTTGTTTTTTTTTTATTTATTTATTTACTTATTTATTTATGGCTGTGTTGGGTCTTTGTTTCTGTGCGAGGGCTTTCTCTAGTTGCGGCGAGCGGGGGCCACTCTTCATCGCGGTGCGCGGCCTCTCTTGTTGCAGAGCACAGGCTCCAGACGCGCAGGCTCAGTAGTTGTGGCTCACGGGCCTAGTTGCTCCGCGGCATGTGGGATCTTCCCAGACCAGGGCTCGAACCCGTGTCCCCTGCATTGGCAGGCAGATTCTCAACCACTGTGCCACCAGGGAAGCCCCTCCACGTGAGTTTTGAGTTCTAAACTTAATATAAGTTCTCTTAGCTCCTTTCCAGCCATCATTAGCTACTTGAGTGAAGGCATGGATGGAATAGGCTGAGAGTGTATATTTCCAGGTTTGGATTTTAGAAAAGATGGACAAGAGGGAGAAACACGCAAGGAAGGGGACGTTGTATGTAAGTGAAGGAGCTAGAATATCACCCCAAAATATGCCTCTTTAACACAAAAATTATTTTAGGCTGAAGGCAATTAAGAAGTAGTAAATGAAGAAAAAGCTCCCCCTTTTCTGCCTTAAGGCAGGAAATAAATTCTCCTTTTACTAGAGACAGATTCTTATCAGCACAGTGACCAAAGGAATCTGCAAACAAACCATGTTAAACAAACACTTATCTTTTTAGTTACTTCTTTACCATTTATTACCCCAAGCCCAAACCTTTGTCTTGTCAGTTCTTCACAAATTTATTGTTTCTTTGTCTTTAAGGTGTAAAAGCTTCCTGCTCTGGTCGCTTCCGTGAAAAAATACATTTCTGCTGTTTTAAGCCACCAAGTTTATGGTAATTTATTACAGTAGCCCTAGGAAACAAATGCCATCGTATTATTATTAATGTGAGGATTGTTAGTCTAAATTTTATTGCAAAGCTTAGCTGAACATGGGCATCTCTTGTGCTCCAGGCTTCAGGAGAATGCATTATTCAGAAGAAATGGACTTCCCAAATGAGGAATAGATGGTGCAAAATCAGAAATTGAAACCCACTTTTACATCCTAAAAACCTCAACGGTTTTAGACATTACAATACCACTCTCTCATTAGGGCAGATCGGTGATTTTCAGCTGGGGAGGGTGCTACAGGCTTCTAATAGGTAGAGACTAGGGATGCCCCTAAACATCTTACAACGCACAACATAGCTTCCCACAGCAAAGACTTACGTGGCCCCAAAAGTGATGAAGTTGAGAAGCCTCAGGGTAAATGTAAATATAGTGCCACGAAGTTCCTGTCACTCTTACTTTTCAATTTGGATGTAGCACAATTGTTGTTTTAGGGAAGAAAAATATTCCTTCTATCTTTCTTGGCTGGTCTAATACTCAAATTGACAAAAGCAGGTTAAAAGGAGAAAAAGAAAGCTTAATAACATGTATAACTCCTGTATACATTGGGGAGACTCAGGAAAGCTGAGTAACTCATCAAAATCACCAAAGCCACCACCTTAAATACCACCTTCAGCTAAAGACAAAAGAAGATGGGAGAGGGGGGAGTCAGTTATGGGAGGTTACCGAGAAAAGTACAGTAAATAAGGGTAAGATTGTTATGCAAATTTAAGTCATTCCCTTCCACATTGATAAGAGTTTCTAGAGAGGAAGTTATCACACTCTTCCTGATACAGTGAAGGAGACACCCTTACAAGTGGAGATTTCTCTCTTTTTTTTAATTGAAGTATGGTTGATTTACAAATTGTGTTAGTTTCAGGTGTACAGCAAAGTGATTCACTTATACATATGTATTTTTTTAGATTCTTTTCCATCATAGATTATTATAAGATATTGAATATAGTTCCCCATTCTATACAGTAAATACTTGTTTATTTTTTATATAGTGGTGTGTAACTTTTAATTACACACTCCTAATTTAACCCTTTCTCCCTTGCCCTTTGGTAACCATAAGTTTGTTTTCTATGTCTGTGTGTCCATTTCTGTTTTGTCAGTAAATTCATTTGTATTATTTTTTAGATTCCACATATAAGTGACATCATATAGATATCTCTTATACAGGTAAATGTCTCTTACAAAAGGGTAACTTCTACTCGGTTTTCAGAGCTTCTCCTGTGCCTGCAGTTTCTTAAAAATAACCAGCGTAGGGCTTCCCTGGTAGCGCAGTGGTTAAGAATCCGCCTGCCGATGCTGGGGACACGGGTTCGAGCCCTGGTCCGGGAAGATCCCGCATGCTGCACAGCAGCTAGGCCCATGCGCCACAGCTACCGAGCCTGCGCTCTAGAGCCCGCAAGCCACAACTACTGAGGCCCGCGCGCCTAGATCCTGTACTCCGCAGCAAGAGAAGCCACCACCATGAGAAGCCGGCGCACCGCAATGAAGAGTAGCCCCCACTCACCGCAACTAAAAAGAAAGCCCACACGCAGCAACGAAGACCCAATGCAGCCAGAAATTAATTAATTAATTAAAAAAAAAATAGCCAGCTTAAAATAATCCTTCTGCCAAAGAAGCATCCGCCTGCCAATGCAGGAAACACGGGTTCGATTCCTGGTCCGGGAAGATCCCACATGCCACGAAGCAACTAAGCCCGTGTGCCACAACTACTGAGCCCACGGACCGCAACTACTGAAGCCCTCGCGCCTAGAGTCCGTGCTCCACAACAAGAGAAGCCACCGCAATGAGAAGCCCATGCACCTCAATGAAGAGTAGCCCCAGTTTGCCACAACTAGAGAAAGCCAGCACGCAGCAACAAAGGCCCAATGCAGCCAAATAAATAAAATTTAAGTAAATAAATAAAATTTAACTAACTTATTTTAACCTTAAAGCAGAACATTAAAGTATCTTGCTCTTAGACTAAATATTTGAATGGTAAAAATATAATTCAATTTTATTCCTAATTAATACTCCTAGAGTTTACCATATCCATAATTTAAAACTTATAAAAGGCACATTTTAAAAATATGCTACTATAACATGCTAATGTAACCATTCCTTAGGGACCACTAAATAATAGATAAATTCTAGAAGAAAACAAGGTCACTTGCAAATTTCTGTTTGAAAATGTTAAGCAAATTATCTTAAGATATGCTTGTCTGTTAAAAACTGTAAAAGGATTCAGCTGTATAAATCATTTAATATACCATGCGAAGTAATCAAAAGAACCCTCAGACTAATACAAGAAAATTATTAATATATATTTATATGTGTCATGTTTATGTTTATCAGTTAAGAGGTAAGAGTACAAAAATGTTATTTTTCTGTGATGGTGTTTTTGTTTTAATATGGCTATCTTTTAACTCTAAGGTAAGAGATAATAAGATAGACAAGTAGAAAAATAAAGTGTTTATATACAACTGTAAATCTAGTCTATTCTACTACTAAATCCTTCCCTCTTTCTTATTTGCACTTCTGTAGCCTACAGCGGCTAAGTGGATTTTTTACTCTTTTGTAGACAATGTGAAAATAGGTCAGGTACCATGACTCACCCCAGTTAGGCTGGTAGGTCAGAAAATTGTAGCACAGGTTGGTCTGCAACAGGCTCAGAGTCAGATCATATACCAACTCTCTGGAGTAGAAAAAGAGGGATTTACTGGAGGATTCACACAGCCGTTAGAGCTGGGATTTCAACCAGCACATCTGTGCCCTCCTAGAGAAGTGTCCTTGACATAGCTCTGATCATAGTGCTTCCCTGCAAGCTGCAATTAGAAGGGATGTCTTACCTCTGCTGCTAAAAAGTCACATTCTGAAACCCAGCTTGTAGCAGCCTGAGGGAGGGTAGTAGAGGGTGGGAAACCAACAGTCTGTGTGCCTTGCTTGGAAGTGCTGCATCTGCTTATTTGCTGAGCCCAGGTCCTGGAACTGGCCAGCACCAATCTTCAAATTCTGTTATTTCTTCCTGGGAACAGATTGAACTTGCTCAGACCTGCCTTGTGTTGAGATTACTCCTAACACCACTTAATTTGCAATTGGCAGTATTTGCCTTGTGCCTCTCAATGGGTGTGAAAATATTCGGATTGTCACGCTAATTAGAATATCTTTTGACAGCTGCACTTTCTGGGGAGTGGGCCAAGGAAAGGCCCCTGGGCACCCTAGTGTCCCCTCCAGGGAGCAGGTTTGTGATCTCAGGTGGCCCAAGGTTAGTCAGTTTCCATTCACAGGTACCTTGAGGTGCTTTTTCAACCTCACCTCACCCTGAACCATTACCTTACAAGATTGTTAGGCACTTTTGATCTTTAAATATCACACGATATATACAAAGCATTTTAAAAGAGGAAGCAAACGTTTATTAAAATTAAAAAAAACAAGACAAATAAATTATGCAAGCTATCTGTTTTACATAGAATACAGCAAAGTCACGGGAAGTTTTTACATGTGGCCAATTCTGTCAGTCTTGACAGGACTATGTTTTAAGACAAAAATATTAGAGACTTCCCTGGTGGCTCAGTGGTTAAGAATCCGCCTGCCAATGCAGGGGACATGGGCTCGAGCCCTGGTCCAGGAAGATCTCACATGCGGCAGAGCAACTAAGCCCGTGTGCCACCACTACTGAGCCTGAGCTCTAGAGCCCACGAGCCACAACTACTGAGCCCGAGAGCTGCAACTACTGAAGCCCGCATGCCTAGAGCCCATGCTCTGCAACAAGAGAAGTCATCCCAATGAGTAGCCCGTGCACTGCAATGAAGAGTAGCCCCGCTCGCCACAACTAGAGAAAGCCCGCGTGCAGCAACGATGGCCCAATATAGCCAAAAATAAATTTTAAAAAAAAATCCACAAATGTTTGATTAAAAATATAAAGTCCTGGGGATGTAATGTACAGCATGCTGATCATAGTTAATAACACTGGATTGCATATTTTAAAATTGCTAAGAGAGTAAATCTTAAGTCCTTATCACAAGAAAAAAAATTGTAACTATCTATGGGGACAGATGTTAACTGGACTTATTGTGGTGATCTCTTTGCAATATATATAAATATTGAATCATTATGTTTACACCTGAAACTAATATAATATTGTATGTTAATTTTACCTCAATAAAAAAATACATACATAAAGAGATAAAGAAAGAAAAGGATGAGGATGATGCAGTGTTTCATCTCTCACATATTTAAGACTAAAATCTTGCCATCACAGTCCCTCCTATCCCTCTTTTGCTGTATCTATTAATTCTCCCCGAACCTACTTTCCAAATAACTTTCTCCTATCCACTCTGCTACAGCCTTAACTCAGACCTTCAGCATTTCTTATCTGAATTATCACATCGACTTCCTGGTTTCTCTGTCATTCACTATTCTCTCCCTGCTAATCAGAGTAATCCTTCTAAAACCCATATCTGCTTACAGATAGTTCGCTCTCCTGTTTCAATTAACACCCAATATCCACAGGATAAACCCAAACTTGGCATGGAATACACATCTCTCCATCGCCTGACCCCTATTCCAGTTTTACCTGGCAGCCACTCCTCCCTTGACTTCCTTCCTCCCTGACTCTAACAGAAATACACCCTCTGCTCTCCATCACCATCGCAGTGAAGTTTTTGTCCTTATGCTTAAGGACAGAATTTGTGAAAAATGCAGTTACCTATTCCCTTGTGGTTACAGAAAAAGGGGACGTAATACACACTCTCATCACTAAACAGCATAATTCCAATCAGACTTTTAAAGAAATCTTGAGAGTCTGGAATTTTGAGTTAAATAAATGTATTATTCATGAAGGTTTTTTAAAAACCTAACCCCCATAGGTAAAAATGTACTTAAAAGTTTCTATTGAGAAATGCCTCTTGGTACTTATATGAAGTTAGACCTGGCCTATGAGAGGAAGTTCAATTTCATACACGATAGAGAAAACACACAGCAAAGGCTAATGCTAGCTATGGAATAATTTTTCATCCCTGAAAACTCATAGCTAAGTCTTCCTCTCTAATTTGAAGACAATTTTTAATCGGAAGTGAAGAATCAGTTTACACATTTACATACTCAACTTTATATATAGCTACTCAATCTTCATGTGAAAATTTTATGTCATTTATTTGGTCAGTAAAGGGAGAATCCAAGGAGGACTGAACACAGAAGGATAAGATTAATTTAAATCTTAAATGCCAACTGGGACCGATCCCACAGGAGCGGGTCGTCCATTAATCAAAGAGTAACTGATCACGGTGGGGC
The DNA here is from genome assembly GCF_003031525.2 of Neophocaena asiaeorientalis asiaeorientalis. Lineage (NCBI taxonomy): Eukaryota > Metazoa > Chordata > Mammalia > Artiodactyla > Phocoenidae > Neophocaena > Neophocaena asiaeorientalis. The sequence goes on along the minus strand of NW_020174561.1, from coordinate 2,678,387 downwards.
CCAAGGGTTTGGGGCCGTATCCAGGTGAGTGAATTCCGCAAAGAGCCCCAAGGGAGAGCAGAAGGCCAACCCAGAGGAAAGTCTGAAGTCTCTAAAAAGAAAGGGGTGAAAGAGATGAAAGGACTCTAAGAAGTGCCATCAGATGCTGGGAAGGCACATCCTATTGTTTCTGAACAATGACAGGCTTTCTTTACAACCTTCCCTTTCACTTCATTCCTATATATTTAGTCACACGGATACGTGAAACTTGCACTAACACTCATTTCCTTCAAATAACACAAAATCTTATGTTTGAATTTCAAAGTTTTGGCCTCCTAAGAGCTTTGCTATACACTGATACAGAGTACTCTGCTTTAATTTCAAAGATGTACAGTTAGTTTATGTTTCTTTATTCTTTTATTCTCCATTTTTCCAATTTCCTCCTAATTTCATAAGGAGAATCAGAAGTGCAGTCGTGTTAAGAAGAACCTTCCAGGACTTCCCTGGTGTCGCAGTGGTTAAGAATCCACCTGCCAATGCAGGCAAAGAAAGCTCAATACCTTGTTATCTGTGTTTTCTATTTTATGTCACCAAAAGCAAAACATCACGTAGATAAGCATATCTGGAGTTATTTATAGATCATCTAGAAATAATATTAGGAATTTATGTTTCTGAAATGAATACCCTATACATTAATGGAAATGTGGTTATGTAATAATAGTTACAATACCTTGAAAATTGATTTTGTACACTTGAATACCCTGGTCAAGTATTTTAAATGCTAATCTAAAAATACATTCTATGAAATTAAGTGAATTGGCTCTCAGTAGAGTTGCCCTTTAAGGCCTCTGTCTCAGCTGTCAGAAAGTCTTGGAGACACAGTGTCTGTGTTCAGATGTTTCCAGAGAGCTAATTTTCAAAGTAACAAATAGACTTTGAAGAAAAAAATAAAAATGGGGAGGGGCTCACTTAAAAAATCTGTGTACAAATACCAATAAAGGTTAAAATTAGAGATGGATGAAATAGAACTTGTCCCTAGAGAGAATTTAAAAAAAAAAATGATGAATTTATTATGTAACATTGGAAGGATAAAACTAAGAGGAAACTCCTTCTTTCTTTTTTTCAGATATTCTTCTCGCCTGTCTAATGATACAGCCCTGAACTTTCTGAGAGACACATAATGTTGCTTTAAAAGAATACTGAGGGACTTCCCTGGTGGTCCAGTGGTTAAGACTCTATGCTTCCACTGCAGGGGGTGCGGGTTCTATTCTTGGTCGGGGCACTAAGATCCTGCATGCCACGCGTGGCCAAAAAATTAAAAAAAAAAAAAGAGAAAAGAATACTGAAATGGAGTCTCATTCCTGTCTCTTATTAGCTGTGTGGCAGATAAATTTCAGTGACTTCATCTATAAGCTATAAATAATAATAATAACAATAGTAACTATAATACCATACAGGGTCATTGTGGGAATTGAAAAAGAAGAAGTGGTATGAACTGAATTGTGTTTCCCCACCAGATTCATATGTTGAAGCCCTAACCCTCAACATATTTGGAGATACAGCCTTTACAGAGTTACTTAAGGTTAAATGAGGTCATAAGGGTAGGGCCCTAATCTGATAGAATTAGTGTCCTTTTAAGAAGAGACAGTGGAGAGCTTGTTCTCTGTCTACCATTCGAGGACACAGTGAGAAGGCAGCCATCCGCAAACCGGGAAGACAGCTCTCACCAAAAGAGAATCCTGCCAAACCTTGATCTCGGACTTCTAGCCTCCAGAACTGAGAGAGTAAATTTCTGTTGCTTCAGTCACCCAGTCTATGGTATTTTGTTTGGCAGCCTGAGCTGACTGATACAATAAGGTAGGATATCAAGGGTAGGGTCCATGTCAGGCTTGCTGATATTTAATCCCACAGCATTCTCAGTGCCTATTATCTAGTAGGTACTCAATAAATCTTTACTGAATGAATAAATGATTGAATCAAAAAATAAAAGTTAGTCATTACATACAAATTTAAATTCTCTTTGAGCAGAGCTGACTTCAGACTTTCTCTGAGTTCTTTATTGGATTGCATATGTTAGACAGCATGAAAATCCAGTACAGTGCCAATCCCAGGAATTTCTCCCTCTCTATACTTTCCCTTTTCCTCCACCTGTCTGTGTAGGTGTTTAGAGAATGCAGCTTGGGATCCAGACTGCCTGAGTCCAAATCTTGGCTCTATCACTTGTAGCCTTGGGCAAGATGGTGGCAGTAATAGCATATGTAAAAACAGAGATAATAATAACCTATCTCATCAGGTTGCTGTGAGAATTAAATGAACAGACACTTGTCATGCTTAGAAAACAAATAGCTTAATCTATTGACAGCATCCTCCCTTCCGTGCCTATACTCCCCCTTCCTGAATATCTTGAAATACAGTGGTCATTAACTCTGTTCTTAAATTTACCTTAATTTTAGGACGAACTTGATGTGTTGACCTAAAACAAATAGACTGCCAGATATTTCTCCAGCAAAGATGGATTTTTTTCAGGATCAGCACAGAATCACAATTCAGGGTCTGCAACCATGGCAAGCCACATGCAAGTTCCCACAAGGCAAGGGAAGAAGAAGATTTCATAGAGGGGAAATGGAAGTTGGGAAGGCCAGAGTAAACAAAGAGTCCATGGCTTTTCATTGGCTCAGTCCTTGCCCGGGAAGAAGTGGAATCTTTCTTCTTCCCACTGAGCTCTGCTCTCATTGCAGGGTGTGGAAGCTCCCATCTCTATTTAATTGCAGTTTCTGTTCATTAATTTTACAGATGATACCAAACACGCCCTCTCCTTCCTCTCTTCTGTTGTTGGTGCTATCACATTCTCAGGATCTCCTACCTATCTGACCATTTATTCCCATATCTCTTGCAGGCTTTCTCTTTCTGCTTTCTTTTGGAAGTCCTCAAGGCTCTGAGTCTACATTCACTTGGCCAGTTGCATCTGCTTCTCTCTCTCAACTTGTACAACCATCCTATCACTACACACTCTATTCTGACTCTTAAATATCTCTCAAATCTATATTTTAGGCCATCACCACTGTCACAATCCTGGTCCAGCTCTCCATCATCTTTCACCTTTTGTATAACAGCCTCATAACTGGTCTTTCATTACCTCTAATCTTGTCCTCTCCGATCTCAGTTTTTTTTTTTTTTAATTAATTTATTTGTTTATTTTTTGCTGCGTTGGGTCTTTGTTGCTGCGCGTGGGGTTTCTCTACTTGTGGCGAACAGGGGTTACTCTTTGTTGTGGGCGCAGTCTTCTCATCGCAGTGGCTTCTCTTTTTGTGTGAGCATGGGCTCTAGGCGCAGAGGTTTCAGTAGTTGTGGCTTGCGGGCTCCAGGGCGCAGGCTCAGTAGTTGTGACGCACGGGCTTTGCTGCTCCGCGGCACGTGGGATCTTCCCAGACCAGGGCTCGAACCCATGTCCCCTGCATTGGCAGGTGGATTCTCAACCACTGCACCACCAGAGAAGCCCTCAGTTTTGTTTTTAAAAATGCAAGTTGGATTAGTACTTTGCCTGCTTAAAAGCCCTAATTAACTTGTCAACACCCTTAGGAAATGGTCCTCCAAACTTTAATGTGTCCATAAACTTCAAGACCTGCCTTTTGCCTACCCCTCTGGCTTCAGGTCTCACTCATCCCTCCATTGCTGTCCTCAACCAGACACAACAGACTTTGAGTTACTCGGCGCTCTGACACTCACTCTTGACAGGTCTTTGAGCACGTTGGGTGCCCCATCTAAAACCTTCCCAATATGCTCTCCAGTCTTGATGGCTGCCCCATGGTCTCCTCCAGCAGCATCTTTCTGTAACACACTTCTGTTTTAAACTCCTCATCCTCTGCTTGATGAAAGAAGAATTGCTTATGTCTTGTTTACTTTTTAACACACAGTACACATTTAAATAGTTGTTGGCTAGATGAATGAATGAACTCTGCTCAATTTTCCTTATGCTCATTTTTACTCCTTTAATGCTTTCATCTGTATGATGGTTAATTTTACGTATCGACTTGGCTGGGCCACGGGATGCCCAGATACGAGGTCAATCATTATTCTTAGTACTTCGGTGAGGGTGTTTTTGGATGAGTTTAGTCTTTAAATCAATAGATAATGCGGAGTGTCCTTCCTAGTGTGTGTAGACCTCATCCAATCAGCTGAAGGCCTGAATAGAATAAAAAGACTGACCTTCTCTGAATAACAGGGAATTCCTCCCGTTCAAACTGGGATGTTGGTTTTTACCTGTCTTCAGACTTGAACTGAGACGTCGGCTCTTCCTGGGTCTTGAGCCCACTGGTCTTTGGATTGTAACTACATCATTGGCTCTTGGGTCTTCAGCTCGCAGACCCACCCTGCAGATCTTAGGACTTGTCAGCTTCTATAATTGTGTGAGCCCAATTCTTACAATAAGTCTGTCTGTCTATCTATCTATCTATCTACCTACCTACCTATCTACAGCCTGTTGGTTCCGTTTCTCGGGAGAATGCTAACACAATCTGCCAATAATATATGAGGTTGGAAATACAGCATGAAGTGAATCAGATTCATAGATAATAAAACAAAAATATTTACTGCTGGACAATAAAACTGCCACGAGCAGCAGTTTTCTAAATTTAACCAAGTTTGAATTTTATTTTCATTTCTCTGTTCAAAAATTGCCCCAATCCGGAAGGTCAGCAAAAACAGTAATGAAAATCAAGACGCATCAGTAAGCTGCAAACTGAGTAACTCCTTCTTTAGGGGAGTGTCACCCAGTAAAACAGGCACTGCCAACCAGTTCATATTTAAAAATTCATATTTCAGAAATAATGTTTTAAAGGGTAGTTAAGTTTAAATAGCCTACAAATTCAAACAAAAAACAAACCTATAATGTGGCTAAACTCTCTTAGAGAACGACCTGAGTTCTGTTAAAAGAAGTTGCTCAGCAGAGAATGAAAGACTATGAGAAGATGAAGCAATTCCTACCTTTTTTCTAGGTACATGGTGGGTCTTATTTATGTTCCATAAATAAAGGTCCTGTTGAAGTCACATGTTGTCACCTGCCAGCGTTTCTAATTCCTGCTTCCACTGTTGAATTATATCTGGCATGAGAATTCAGATGAGTTCACCAAAAAAAATTCTTTGAGCATCTGCTCTGTGCTAAGTTCATTGCTAAGTGTTGAGAAGACACAGAGAATGACATATGCCTGCTCCCAACAGATGAAATTAGAAAATAGTAGGAACGAAAGAAGTGAAGAGTGAATTCAACGGCAACTTTTCTGTTCTTCACTCTACTTGCCTTCATTTCCCTCTAATTCACTTTCAGGCTCGGTAATGAGTATGTGACGAGCAGATCCTGGCCAATTACTTGTATCAGAACGTACAGGTCCATGAGGAGGACCACCGGCTTAATGGGAGTCTATAGGAGACAGACTTAGGGGATGTAGAAAATTCAGCTGAAACAGTGAAGTGACAGAGCTGCTGAAAAAGCTCATAATGCTTACTTTCGTTCTACATTTGTAGAAATAAAGCATCTAGATCAAAGTAGGCAATAGTTTTACCACTGTATATTTTATTATATGTTGCTGAATGATCTTGGATATTTAGCCTGGAGTAAGTCAATTAAGACACACTTGGAAACTTTCTTCAAACCTTTGGTCTTCTGTTTATCTATGGATGAAAAACTAGGGACAATGAGTGAAAGTTACAGATGGGGTCTTTTCTAGCTATCAAGGTATATAACAAAGGAATGAGTTGGCCTGGGGATCTGAATAAGTACAAAGATTTCTATCAGAAGTGATCAAGAAAAGGATGGATGGACACCTGTCAAAGATAATCTAGAAGAACTTATTCTTTTGGCTGGGAGTTGAATCATGACATTCGTTACCTCCTCAAGCTCTAAAGTTCCAGGATTTTAGATTTCAATAAGTTGTAGACTGTTTACCCGTGCATTGGGTAGACACATCAATGACACATTATTAAAACTTTTATAGCATGTTCAATAACATCATTTCACAAAAAATAAACTCAGAAATCTCATTAAACAAATATCGATACAATAAAGTGTACATTTTGGTACCCAGCCAAACTTAGCCTGTGCAGTATTTCATGAACATAAAGTTTTCTTTGTAATTCAAATCTTACATGGTATAAAGACCTAGAATAATATTTATAAATGTGAATTATTTTAGCCAAAGAAAAATAACACAAGGTCTCTCTAAGGCTATTGAACACTCTCCCTTTCAATGTATCTTTTATTTCTGCCTTTATTATTCTTTCGTTTCTGTTTTATTTGCTGAAAATATCACTACAAGTAAGTACAATGATAAATTTTGTTAAACTCTTGCTTTTAAGTACTTGGAATCTGAATCCTTGTTCTGATGTACTCCGGGGAACTCTTCTATTTATTTTTTCTTCCTTCCCTTCATTGTTTCTAATAAAAGGTTAAGACGGAAATAGTTCCCCTTCAGAACAAGGGCGTATATTTAATTTAGTTTTTGTTCCTAGAAGTTAGTGCGTAATCAAAATTATATAAACTTTCTGCATGTTCCTCTCCATATTATTTTCAAATATTTAAAGTTTCAAATCTGAGATCCTTTGAGACTACTTTTATTTTCATCATGCATGGATTATAAATAATATGTTAATAAAATACTTTGTATGTAATATAAATATTTGTTGGAAACCCATCAAAAGTTGGTCTGGTTCTCTCCTTAATATCGTAAGTATAATTTTCTTTTGAATGGGAGGGTTGATCCATGGCATCCTTCATCGTTTCTGGTTAGCTAATTGCTTCTGTCATACCTGTGTCTTCTCACTTCCTTTTCTGATGAAGCTGTTTGGGTCTGGCCGGGAAGCTACCATGAAACTCCCCTAGCTAATATTCCATAGGTGGACCTAAGCAACCACCAAAGGCTTTTCCTGGGTTGAACTAGGTTGAGATTCCAATGACGCAAACAGGGTTCCTACTGTTTAATCTTTTACTCCTATGCCTGCAGCCAATGTCGGTTTACTTGTTTGTTTGTTTGTTTTTCTGAAGTAATTTAAATTATACTCAAAGCTCTCAAAGTCCTATTGCTTAGACTCAGTGAATGGAACATCATTTGAAAAGATATGATAAGTAGACCATAAGTATCATGGTAAAAGAATGAAATACTGATTTTTTTCTTTTAAATAAAGAGAAAGGAGTGTCTTAAAAAGTGTTTCATTGTAATACGCAAGCAGGCTGACCAGTATATATTAGCTCCTGGAAACTTTGAGAAGCCTTCTTCCTTCACAAATAGACAGTGGGGTTTATCATCTCAGCTTTAACACTTTTCCCCTCATTTAGTCTTTGCATGAAAAACACAATTAATGCTGTCTTGAAAAGTCCAAGCTGAGTTGAGAAACCATCTGTCAGAGATGTAAGAAATTCCAGCCTTGGATGGAAGGTTGGATGTTATTAATCGTCATGGTTTCTTTCAACCCTTAATTCTTCTTAATTATGGTAAAGATATATTTTCTTCTAAATGGGAAAGTTGATCCATGTGACTTGCATTCTAACAGTGGATTCTAACAGAATTTTTAAGAGGTTAAGATAAACATCAAACTTTTCTGTATATCAAAGACCAGCCTCTCTGTCTCTCTCGCTCTCCCCCTCTCTCTCCCTCTCTCTCTCTGTCTCTCTCTCTCTCTCTCTGTAGGAGTTGTCTGGTCATTTGTTTGACCATTTCTGAAAAGAGAATTTAAAAATTAAAGAAAAAAGTCTCCATATTTACATTCTCTTTATATTAAGAAAAAAAATCTCTAAGGAAAAATTTCTCTATACACATCACAGGTTAATTTACAATTTGGGTTGCTAGCAACTGGAATTCATTGCCTGTGTGATAGCTTCATGTCTCCATGTTAAAAATTAGAAAAGAGGTCAGTTCTAATGAATAGAGGTCCACACAGACAAGTGTTGTTTCTGTTGGTTCCTCTCGTACCAAGTCTAAGAATAGAAAGGAAAAAAAAAAAAACAAAAACTGGCAACAGAAGAGAACCATCTTTTACTGCCATCTTTCCCTTCAGCATAAACTGAGGCATGTGTTTGATAGAGGGAAGGGAAGTGTGCTTCCTCAAACTCTCGCTCAGTAAAGGATATTAGTTCCATTAAGCACTGTTGGAAAGTATATTGGAGATAGTATATTTAAAATTAATTTAAAAGGTAAAGGGTTTTTAATGACTTTTAATATAAGCAAACATTGATTTTATTAAAATGCCTTCAGATATTACAATACAATGACTTATTTATCACTCCAGGTCTGTATCATGTGTATAACTTCCTTTCCAAGTATACTGATTTTGTGTATTTTGGAAGTGGAGAGAGAACCAAAGCAGTCTACCAAAATTCTTCCTCACCATCCTTCTTGAATAGAACCAGGTCTATCATGCCAACAGAGACTATTTCAAAACAGTAGAAATTATTATTTTTTAAAGGGATAGGATTAACCAATTAGATGTTTCTTAAACAACAAAGAATGTCATATTTTTCTAAGCTGTGTTTGACACAAAATGTCAAATATTTATAATAAAATATTAAAGTTAAGTACAGTGAAATGTATGAAATATTGAAAGGATTATCAACCTTGTTGGAGTCCTTGTATAGCATAGGAATGTCTATATTCATTGATAACATGAAAAACTTAACATTTCTCTTTAGATTGAAAGCCCAAATAGAATTGATTTAAAATTTAAAGCACTTCTAGTAAGAAATTTCAGCACTGTGTAAGTTAAACATGGAGTGAAAACCATATTTATTACTTTTTTTCTCATATTTTTCTGTTAAGAACTTTCTTAGACTCTGAGGTGTTTAATTGAACTCAACAAATATCTGCAAAATTTTCATTTTAATTTTTGGGCTGTTTAGCTCTTACAGTGAAGCCAATTATGAGTGCTATATTAAATGTATAGCAATAATTATATGTATTTTCCTAGCTTGTGATATGAGGAATCTTGCATTTCAATATATTATTCTTATACTCAAGATCATCTGACTTCAAATGAAGAACTCTATTTCAGAGCACCACTTGAATATAGACTATCACCCACCTGGGGATTAGAACTAAGCTGATTGTCAGTTATGCAACCTGGTATTAGTGCCCTTGTTATTTTCCATGGAATAAAGAGGCAACATGAAAGAGAGTCTTTGCTACTAGTGTCTAGCTTTTATACAGCTGCCCTTGCGTTTGTCATAGCGCAAGAGAAGAGAAATACAGATTGTAAGGTGAAATCCACAGAAGATTCAAAATCACTGTGGTCAGTAGATAGAGACATGACAGCCATGCTGTTAAGAAGACACTGGAGCCCAGTGTACTTGGATTCTATCTATTGATAAATAGCTGTATGACTTGGATAGTTACTTAACCTCTTTGGGCTTCAGTTTCTTTGTCCTCATGTAAAAGGAAAGTTGTTAGAGGTTTAAGTAAATATGTGTGTGTGTTTGTGTACATATAGATACACTTAAGGTATATACATATCATATATGATATGTATGTATCTTTAATATATATCATATATGAACCATAAGATATACATTACTTAAAATTAAATACATATATACTTGAGATAGATATATAAATAATATATTCATTTAGGATATACATGGCTATGTACATATATTCACTTACAATTATACATATACGATAATAGAACAGTTCTTGGCAGGTGGTAAGCACTACTTAACTATTAACTATTATTTTATTGCCTTATCATTTCTATATCTGAACTACTAATGAGTAACAAAGTTGATTGACCTGATGGTTCTTTCCTTTCCCTGCTTTTTCTTTAAACGTTCAAAGTTGCAGCAAAATGTTACTTTTAAGAGGTTGAGTAAACACAGAATGAGAAGCCCTAAAGCAAGGTGCTGAGTTAATAGACAGGATAATCACTTCCTGAAAACAGATGAAGGAGCTCTTTGTAGAACTAGCAGGGGGACTGTTAATGGGCTTTTGTTTTAGAGAGGATGGATTGAAGGAGAGGCTGGATGAGAGCCCTTACAACATCTGCCTTTCTCGTTGCCTATTACTGAAACAGTAGCCTTGCAAATAAGTATAATCACATATAAATCAAAACACTAGACTGTGAGCTCTATCAGGACAGAGATTTTGTCTATGTTGGGTCACTGCTGTCTCCACAGGGTCCAGGCAAGTGCCTGACAAACAGCAGGTTCACAATAACTATTTCTTGAATGAACTGAATGAATGAAAAATCTTGACCTTTCCTTTAAATAGGATTAACAGGAAAAGCAAAACAAACAAAATAGCAGGCTTTCCTACTTCCTGATGGATTTCTGACCCCAAGAATGCTGGTAAGCAGATTAAGCAGGGTTGAGGAGGAGCATGTGAATGACAGCAGTGTGAATACGTACATTTAGCAAGTATTCCAGAAGCCACGGATTTGCTTAAGGCTTCACAGGAATGTGTGGTGTGGAGAGGTGCCGCGCTCAACTCTGATTCATGCACATGTGACACATTTGAATCACAAATATTTGGTCCAGCATCTAACTTTAGTGTCTATACTTATACTTTTTCTCTCCCCAGGTTTTCAGAAACCTTTTTCACAAAGTGATACTTTTACTCTCTGCAAACATTTAGCTTACTTTAGCTTTCTACTCAGCCTTTGACTGGCTAACACTATCAGTGTGACAGGATTTATTTCACAGGTGGGGTTTATCCTATAGCATTACTTATAGTTTACCTCACGACCTCGGACTGTAGATTAAAATAATATAACATTCTTAGAGCTATGCCTGACTTAAATCTAAATGCATGTTCATTTTTACTGTCATAGCAAACATGTTTTTGAAAACAGAAAGAAGTCCCTTTTTATAGCATAGGCAAACTAATAATTTGAATAGGAATATATGTTCATTTATGCACACCATAAGTTCTCCTAATTTTCTTTGTAATGAAAACTGAGAAGGTATTAGTCATCCTTGGATGAGCCATACTCAGTTCTACTTGACTTTTCTAAATATAATGAAAACACAGCAAATAAATTGAAAGTACATTATTAATTGATTAGATATGATTTCTTAAAATGGTTTACATCATCTCTTTTAACTTCCATTCTTCCAAGCTTCCAGACATTAATAATGAGTCACCAAAAAGCTATCATTGACTTATAATGCACATTACTACATCGGACTTGGCCCAAGAAATCTGTATGGGCCCCAAAGGAAACAGAAAAATGTTTACAACTGAGCCATGGCAGAAATAGGCTGAAAACACATATCTGTATTCTCCAAAAACAATTAGGGCTAATGTAATTAAGGTGAATATTCCGGTTCATTTTATTCCATGGAACTGTTTCACTCTTGAAGCCCCATGTAGGAAAGAGTCCTTATGGTTAGAACACTACTGAGGGTGATATAATTTTGCTTGGCCCTTGTACACGTAAAGTAAACATTTTACATTATTGCATGGGGACAAAAATTTACAGCCAAAGATGACACAGGATCTGATTAAAGTTAACACACTTGGCGTTTAAGGCTAACCCACATAGGAAAGCAATCATTCCCAGGATGGAGATCAAATATCTTAACACAGTGTTACCTGAGTTGCTAGAAAAGATTTATTGTCTAAAAATTGATCCATAGCATGTGTTTTCAAATTTGTCAGTCTCTTTTCATTTGTGTGCTAGACAGAGGCACTTTAAGAGCTATTAACTGTAGTCTCAGGAGTACAAGACTGGTTTTCAGCAGTCATTGGTAAATATGGCAAGGAATTAAAATGACATTGGATTAAAAAGAAAGTAAACAAATCATTAAATCAGAAAATTTCACCAAATCTTGTAAAAATCACTGGTCTCTGAGTTGAAGAACTTCCTCACTTAAAAAAAAAAAAAGAAAAATCAGTGGCTATCCCCCCACCCAAATAAGTGAATACTACAGCTTTTCGATGTTAAGGTATGATGGTTTTGCTGTTTGGGCTAGTGAGGGTTTTAAAATATTGACGAGTTAAGTACTTTGAGTTATGTTTACAGCACTATTTCAAAGTATTGTAGTATTATGCAGAAATTCCAAATAGAAAAACTAAAATATCGAATAAAACAGGTTGAAAAAGTTTAGTAAAATGTATAAAAATTAAAAGGCTAAGAAACAAAAACAAAACCAAAAAAACCTCACCACGTTTTAAGTGTGTAAAAATAAATCACATTCATTCATGGAAATCCAGTGACTGTTTTTTTTTTTTTTTTTTTTTTTTTTGTTTTAGTTGGTGGGTACGTCCGCCCCCTGCCACAACACGTTGGAAAGTAGGTCCTGGTACACACTAAGGAATATCCAACCAGGTAAATACATCAGGGTGATAAGGCCCATGAAATTGAGCGGATAGTGAGAATAGTCCCAGGAACAAGCACCCCAAGTGCGGAGTCCCAGACCCCAGGACAACTCCCACGCGTAGATGAAGATCACGTAGAAGGGCACTCGCTTCCAGGTGCCCCAGCCCCGACTGTAGTGGAGGTGGAAGTAGAGCTTTTCCACCACGAAACTGCAGCTGCCGTACATAAAGAAGGACCAGAGAGACGTGTGGCCGCTGCTTGTCCCGTCCCCCTGCCCCAGCAGGTTAAAGAAGAATGTGAAGAAAATCTCATCCAAAAAGCCGTGCATTCCGAAGAAAAGAAAGCGGAGCAGGTCCGGCAGCCCCTGGCTGGGGGCTCCCCCG
>NW_020174561.1:2665151-2665687 GCF_003031525.2 Neophocaena asiaeorientalis asiaeorientalis | reverse complement strand
TTCAGGAACACTTGGCAGTGGTAGAGCGCCAGCACGTACTGCAGCGCCAGGTCCAGCGCCCCCGGCGCCGCTGCGCCCCCCGGCCCGCCGCCCTGGCTGAGCAACGCGCCCGCCAGGGTCTGCAGCCCCACGTGGGCCGAGGGGTAGAGGAGGAAATTGAAGACGAAGGCGCTGGGGCAGCGCCGCTGCTGCAGGTAGACCTTCTCCAGGGCAAAGTGGGTGAGCGAGTGCAGGAGGCAGTGGTAGGGCGAGGAGAAGCCCAGCATCCGGAGGTCGGGGCTGCGAACGAAGCGCCGCGCCGCAGACAGGAGCACGTCCAGGGTGATCCCGTGCATCCCGTAGAAGTAGAGGCGCATCCAGGCGGGCAGCGCGGCGCCCTCGGCCGGCGCTTCAGCAGTGGACAGCAGCTCTGGGCGGCTGACGGCTGCCTCGCCTCCCCGCCCGCCGGGGGCCCCCGAAAGCCTCGCCGCGCCGCCCCTCCGCGTGGGACCCTCGTCGTCCGCGTCCCTGCCGGCCATCGACTCAGAGGCTGCCGG
>NW_020174561.1:2664257-2665131 GCF_003031525.2 Neophocaena asiaeorientalis asiaeorientalis | reverse complement strand
CCCGAGGCCCGGCGAGGTGCAGTGGCGCCGGGGCCGAGGGGAGAAATGCAGAGGCTGGTGCAAACCCCATCTCCTCCGCGGCGCAGCCCCGCCGCCTCTGCTGCAGGCTCTAGAAGCGTAACGCGAGCAGCGACGCCCCTTCCCCCGGCCCTCCCCATGCCCCTCTCAGCCCGTGTCGACCTCACCCGCCTTCGCAGTCCCCCCTCCACGCCCCAGCCCTCCGCGCTGAGTCCCGCGGGGGTCCGCTGGGGAAGGCCCGGCCCTGCCTCTCCGACCGCGTACCACGCTCCGCACCCGCTCCCCGCCCGGGCCGGAGGCGTTTGCTGGGGCGGAGGCTCCGAGTGGAGAAACACCCAACAGGTGTGACTGCGAGCTGGTGGGCATCCCTTTTATCGAGGAACCAGGGCGAGGGCCTGGCTGGCGGAGACGAATGGCCGAGTGCCACCGACCAGAGGCTGGGCCTGAGACCGAACTATGGTGCTGTATACTTAATGTCCTTATTCAAAGCCAGCTGTGTCCCAGTCACAGAGAATAAACCGGAGACTGCAGGCCGGCGCGCCCCTGCGTTTCCCTGCTTGGGAAGTATTGCCGCCGGGCCTGGTCCTCTTTGTCAATCTCTCTGCCTGGACAGTCGGCTTGCCGCGGCTTGTTTGCTCCGGGCCGGGGACCGAGATTCAGAGTCCGCCAGAAGTTATGAAATGATTGGAGACCACCTGGGTCGGGCATTGCTTTATCTTAAATCAAGAGTAGTACCTTTGCTCACACTGGCACACCCCAGTGGCCACTTTTTCTCCTTGCAGAAGAACTAGGTCATCCCAAAAATGGAGAGTGAAAAAGAGAGCGGGGATTTTTTTTTTTTTTTTTTTTTTTTTTT
>NW_020174561.1:2503855-2664114 GCF_003031525.2 Neophocaena asiaeorientalis asiaeorientalis | reverse complement strand
TTTTTTTTTTTTTTTTTTTTTTTTTTTAGGTGGAGAGGGTGAGGGACTCCAGAATTTTGGTGTTTGCTCCACTGTTTTTCTCCAATTTTGAATCAGGCTTAGAATTGGAGACAACCTTAGAGATAAATTATACTGACAGCTCCCCCCACCCCGCCAAAACAAACCAAAAAAAAAAAAAAAAACCCCAAAACCCATAGATCATGCCTAGGCACAAACTAAATAATAGATCTAATTTGTAAGTTCAGATGTTTCTTGGGTGGAAAGCTTTCTGGGGATTTTTTTTTCCTCGGGAAAATAAATATTCTGAGGCAGTCCTCCATTTTTTTTGTTTGCTTTTTTCGGTACGCGGGCCACTCATTCTTGTGGCCTCTCCCGTTGCGGAGCACAGGCCCCGGACGCGCAGGCTCAGCGGCCATGGCTCACGGGCCCAGCAGCTCCACGACATGTGAGATCTTGCCGGACCGCGGCACGAACCTGTGTCCCCTGCATCGGCAGGCGGACTCTCAACCACTGCGCCAGCAGGGAAGCCTCAGTCCTCCATTTTTAAAGCAGCTTTCTCTCTACTCTCTCCCCTTCATTTCAACCCCTTATATTACAATCAGTCTGTGGTTACCAAATTGTCGGTGAGTTAGGGAAGAGAGAGAAATAAGAGTGTGGTGAGGAGAAAAATTGTTAAGGTGATATCAACACTTGAATAAAGCCAAGTTCTTATTTATTTATTATTAAAAGCTTTGTTTGAATGTGGTTCATTTGCAGGTTTCTTTTAGCAACTGTCAAAAGTCAGTGTGTGGACGTTGTCATGCTACGGACAGAAGCATCAGGCAGCAGGCTCATCAAACCTGTTGTAAAACAGACAGGGTTAGTTGCCCAAGGGCATGAGCAAGTATGATGAAGAGAAATAATAATGCAGACATTTTCATGAGCACCTACTATATATAAGATGCTATGTGCATTGGGGAAAGAAAGGGTTATAAGATGCACAGTTTAAGAAGCGTATAGTCTAGTGGATATGACAACAATCTACCATACCTGTGTAAAGCTTACTTATTTATGATTCTTATTAATAACGAATTATGACTGGCTAGTAATACACACCAGATAAAACGTTTCTTTGAGTTATTATTTTACTAAATAAAGAATTTAGGGCCCAATTTATCAGGTAATAAACAAATGCTTTCTGTTTCCATAATTGCTATTCAGACAAGGAAACACTTCATCATAATAGCGTAAATATAGTGATTCAAACATGCATACAGTAACTTGCTAGATTAAACCTGAGTTACTTTCAGATGATAAATTAAACTTCAATGACCCAAGCCTTCTATTTCTTCTAACTTTTTTTAAAGATGCAAAGAAAACCTTGAAACGTCTAATTTTGTAATCCAGTCTAGTTCATCCCAGGGAGTATAGGAAATCTTTTGAACTAAATGAAAAATTAGAGCTTCTTTTTCTATATTTTAAATCTCAGCATTTAAAAAATTTCTATTACATCAGTATGATATCAGTAAATAGGACATGTATAAATTTTATATTAGTATAATATTAGTATATAAATTATATCAGCATCATAGGATGTATATAAAATTTATACATGTATAATACATATACATATATGAAACATGCTTACTTTAAAAAAATTAATTAATTTAAAATTTTTGGCTGCATTGGGTCTTTGGTGCTGCATATGGGCTTTCTCTAGTTGCTCTGAGCGTGGGTTACTCTTCGTTGAGGTGTACGGGCTTCTCACTGCAGTGGCTTCTCGTTGCAGAACATGGGCTCTAGGTGTCTGGGCTTCAGTAGTTGTGGCACATGGGCTCAGTAGTTGTGGCGCACGGGCTTTGTTGCTCCACAGCATGTGGGATTTTCCCGGACCGGGGCTCGAACCTGTGTCCCCTGCTTTGGCAGGTGGATTCTTAACCATTGTGCCACCAGGGAAGTCCCATGCTTGCTTTTTAAATGAGGGGATATATAATAAAAAGTTTGGATCTTACCACTGTGGTTATTGTAGTGCTCTACCAAGTGGCTTAGACTACTAAAAATCTCATTCTTCGGGGACACTTTTAAAATCTGTTTTTCATTTATCTTTGAAGTGATGAAAAATATGTCAATAGTTTTAAAACTGGAGTAGAAAGTGCATCTATTACTTGTTATTCTTTCCATGTTTTTTTATATTTCACTGTGGCCTCTACTTAGTCACAGTACTTTCAGAATGGGAAACACTAACTTAAAAAGAAAAAGCAAGGGCTTCTCTGGTGGCGCAGTGGTTGAGAGTCCGCCTGCCGATGCAGGGGACACGGGTTCATGCCCCGGTCCGCGAAAATCCCACATGCCGCGGAGCGGCTGCCTGTGTTCCGCAATGGGAGAGGTCACAGCGGTGAGAGGCCCGCTTACCGCAAAAAAAAAAAAAAGCAAAAGGTAAAAAGAAAAGTTTTTTAAAAGGCATGAGACAAAGTGCAAGAAAAATATTCATTGTATAAATTACCTTTAATTCTTTTCACTCATTGCCTCTTTTTTTTTTTTTTTGCGGTACGCGGGCCTCTCACTGTTGTGGCCTCTCCCGTTGTGGAGCACAGGCTCCGGATGCACAGGCTCAGCGGCCATGGCTCACGGGCACAGCCGCTCCGCGGCATGTGGGATCTTCCCAGACCGGGGCGCGAACCTGTGTCCCCTGCATCGGCAGGCGGACTCTCAACCACTGCGCCACCAGGAAAGCCCATAAATTCTTTTAATTCATAAAGCTTGGGAAAAAAAGAAGTAAATTGTTTTGATAAAGCTTGCTTAAACAATAAAATTTCACCTTGAGCAATGTTCAAATCAGAAATACTCCCTTTGTGTAATCTTTGTCTGCCTGCATGTGCCTCACCTTGAGTGCCCCAAGGAGACTCTTTTCCCCACCCCTGTTAATTCCATTTTTTCTCATAGGAAGTAGCTTGTTTTGAATCATAATATTCCCTTATATTGGTTAGGGGTTAATTGGTAACACAGATGATCACAGTTAATGGATACTACCTCTTGAATACCTACTTATCAGCTGTGAGCTTCACATGTATTATCAGTAATTCGTACAATGGTTCTCTTATTTTTTTTTTAACATATATTGAAACTAAGGTTCAGAAAAGTTGCTTGTTCAATGTCTCAGCTAATAAGCCAAAAGACAAGCCGTGAAGCTGTTTCCACTTGACCCTAAATTTCATTTGCCTTATACTGTCTTACCCACTATGTTTTCATATTGAAGTCACTTGAATGAGTTGAAGTGGCAGACTTAATAAGTAAAGAAATCAATTTTGTTTATAATTCCAGTGAGTATTAATTTAACAATCCCTAACTCCTCCCTTGTTACTGTCTCCCTTTTGTTACCATGCTTTTTGTTTTAATCATCTATCTACACAGTCATTTTATATCTTTTTTTCTCTCTCTGTACATTTACTTATTTATTTTATCCATCTTTCCTTCCGGGTTCCTTTACAGATTAGTAAATGGCTATTTATTTGGACAAGTGTGGCTATGTGGAATGGGTTGCTATCTGGTACCAATGTGAGAATGGAAGAAGATGGGGTCAGACGATAGGAAAATGAGTATGGAATGCAAACGTATCCCTGTGGATTGTTAGTACACGTTTCTAGACATCGAAGTTCAGCAAAACGGCTCCCTGCTATTCTAGCTGTTAACACCCCTATTCGTGGTTACCCTAATTTGAAAACCTTGGCTTGGTTAAGTGCAGTGATTTAAATAGATTTGCCTGTGTCCATTTATTTAACCAAGTCCATTTATACCTGGTGGATCTCCAAAACCAAAGTGCAGATTATATTTTAATATTTTCAATATAGAAAAAAAATACCAGTCAAAAAATACATTGTCTGCTCACCTGGAGACTTTGGGAAAAGATCTATCCAATTTTTCAAAGCCTCGTTTGGCAGTGGGGTGCAGTAAGAGGGTAGCTGAACAAACACCTCAGTCAAAGAATTCCAGTTCTGTGGTGGAAATCAAGTGTCATGAGTGCTTGGACCCTGTTCCACTTCTTACATTTACTGAACCTACTGCATTCGAGGTATCCTGCTGTGAACCAAGGATGCAAAGCTGAGCACCACATGGATCTTATCCTCACTGAGATCAAGGTTTTGGTTACAAGGTTCATTCTTAATTATCATGAGCGAGATGGTAAATTCTGGACAGAAAGAAATGTATATATAGCACAGTGGGTATGGGGCTCTGGAGGGATCTGGTTTGTTGCGTCTGCCAGGACAGCCAGGTCCCGTGCGCGCTAGCAAGAACCCAACTACCGACTCCTGTGATTCACAGAGCAGGACGGAACTCTGCTGGTTGTTTGCCTTCAGCTCTTGTCCCACCAGTCAAGAGGTAGATTAGTAGGTAGGAGGTAGGTAGGGGTGAGTGGAATTTATTGGCTGTTTTGGTGAAACTACATTAACACCAGAAGGCAAGGTCTTTCCTCTTGCACCACAGAGTGTTGTGAAATGACTTCATTACCAGGAGTAAAGGTAGTATTATACATTTTATAGTTTAACACCTAGTTATGGCTCGTCTTAACTTTTTCTTCAGTCATTATCGCATTTCGTCCTCAATCTTGTGACTACGGAGCTATTTTTATAATTCATATTTAACAAGTAAAACCAGAAAATATGACTTGATTGCCAAAACTCACACACTTTGTTAGTGGCAGCGCTGTTTCTCATGTAGAATTTGAAATCTCCTTCTTCCAGACCACACTGCCTCTCTGACAAGAGGTCTCTTCCCCACGGGAGGATTCTTGGCTATGAAACAAGCTCACTGATCAGGGCTCTGAAGAGGGGAGCCGTTTTCACTTCAATTCCAGAGGACAGGTGAAGGAAGCTTGAATAGTCTCATTAGCCTACAGCCTGGATTTCTTCGACCTTCAGGTGAGGGTGCAGCTCCCAGGACCCAGTATATTCATCGCCTTCCTTAGCTAAACTGCTGGCTCTGTTTCTGGTCACTAGTGATGCCTGGTGGTTTCCTTCCTCCTTTAGCTGTAGTTATTTGGCTTGACCTGTGTGGTCATGTTTCTTCTGTGATTAGTCATGCTGGTGACATATTGCTATCTTCTGGCTATGACTGCCATAAATAACTCTTGCCTTAAAGAATAGATATTTCTTATATTTATCTCATATCTAAATTTTATTTAATTTAACATAGCTAAATAGAAACATATTTAAATATATTTTTCTTAATTCAGCAAACAGTTATGGAACAATTCTGAGCAATATTTTGTGCTATGTCCCAGACATACAAAAATAAATATGGCAAAGTCTATGTCCTCTTGGAGTTTAAAATACAGCTTATTACAAAAGATATAGTTGCCTATTGAAGAAATTGGATATAAAAGTAAAAAATAAAACAAGTACCTATCACCCATGATACCACAACCCTTAGATAATTACTGTTAATATTTTGGTATATAGCCTTTCAACACATTATACTATCACCAGAAGGATGTTATATCATGCATTCCTTTTGTAATTTGCTTTGTCAGTTACTGATGATTAGGGAGTATCTTTCCATGTGATAGTCTGCTACATCATTGGTAATGATGACAAAGGATTCCTTCGTATAGATATTCCATCATTTGTTTAGCCAATTCAATCTTGGGCTGCTTAGTTTGCTTCAAAAAACTTTTGCTGTCATGAGCTTCTATGTGACGAGCGTCCTCTTCATGATCTTTTTCATGTAGCCATGAAAATTATGGCGGGGGAGGGGAGCAGAAAGGAAGAAGGAAGGGGAAACATATGGAAAAATACAGAGCGAGAGTGACTGTGTCTGATTCCTCCCGCCCTTCCTAACTCCCACGTATGAGGCAGACATAATTATTGCAGCATTCTTTCCTACTAAGTCCAGACTTGTCTTAGAATCCTATTCAACAGAGTGATCTAGGAAGACATCACCACTACAGGAGTTGGCGGAAAAAATGAATCTTACTTGGAATGCCCGTTCTAGAATGTATATGGGACATTTATCTCTCTTTAAGCAAATTAGATATATGGAAATCAGCATTTATACACTTATACTCTCGTGATTCGGATAATTGTTTATTCTATAAAAGTTCTCTCCTTCGTAAGCAAATCCTCACAGTAGAATTTTTTGAGATCACAAGTTTTCCTAGTACATTACATGTATTGTTTGAGTTACACACAACTATTTTTTTTATTATTTAAATTGTACAATTTTCCTTTTATTTTAATTTATCTTATTTATTTTACTTTTGGCTGGGTTGTGTCTTCCTTGCTGTGAGCAGGCTTTCTCTAGCTGCGGTGAGCAGGGGCTACTCTTCGTTGCCTTGCACGGACTTATTGCGGTGGCTTCTCTTATTCCGGAGCACAGGCTCTAGGGACACGGGCTTCAGTAGGTGTGGCATGCGGGCTCAGTAGTTGTGGCTCGCAGGCTCTAGGGCACAGGCTCAGTAGTTGTGACGCACAGGCTTAGTTGCTCCGCGGGCATGTGGGATCTCCCCTGCTTGAACCCGTGTCCCCTGCATTGGCAGGCGTATTCTTAACCACTGCACCATCAGGGAAGCCCAGTGCATTTGTAATTTTGATAGCTATTGCCAAACTGTTCTCCCAAGAAAGTACATCAATTGCACTCCCACCAGCAATTATGAAAGGGACTATTTCTACACAATTTTGCCAGTGATGTTTTATTACACTTTTTGATGTTTGCCATTCTGATATGTGAGAATAGTATCTATTGTAGTTTTAATTTTCAATTATGGTATTATGACTGCAGTAGGGCATTATATTATGTATAGAAGAACTATTGGTCTTTCCTTTTCTATGAACTATCTGTTCATATCCTTTTCCATTGGGTTAATAGGTCCTTTTAAATTTATTGGCAGCAGTTCTTATTTATTAGAGAAATTCATTCTTTGTGCAAAGCACAAGACTTTTGGGTCTAAATTTCATGTTCCCACCACTATATTAAACAAATAAATAAAGCATCGTTTCTAATGATAGTGTCTCCAGAACTTGCAAATCTTTCATATTCTTTCCATTTGCATGTAATGATACTCCCTTTTGTTTTTCACCCCATAAGGTTATTTCTTCCCTGTAATTAACTTACAATGCTGATGAATTTCACCTTCTGTCTAATTTTCCTGATTTCTGAAGCATCTTTTGGGGACCTTCCAAAATTCTACCAAGAATAATTTTACCTGTAAGAATACTCCTTCTTACCAAGAGGCATTTCCCTTTAATGAAAATTTTTACCCAAATATCTGGAAACAAATTAACTTATGCATTTTAGAATTTCACAGTGGCATAGATCTCTTTTCCGAATCCAAGCATTTTGGGCACCCAGATTTTTCTGGGTATGTGAGAGAGCAAGCTGTATTCCCTGAGCTCACTCCTCCTCGCACCTAACTGGTGGCAATTATCTCACTCCTGCTCTGGATTTACCTCCATAGGGTGGTCTACCCCTCCTGTCTGCTGGTCCATCGAGTCTGTCCCAGAAACTGTTGCACCACTTTTTCCCATGCCCTTCTTGTCCACAGAAGAATTTTAGTGGATTATGGTTAACCAAATACAAATTCTGCAAACATAAAGAACAGATTGTAATTGACAACCCCTTTGTTTTCAAGTTATTCATGTGGCTTTTCAGCAATAACACAAAGCTCTCTTTGTCTTTGAAAAACAGAAAGAACCTCTTAACTCACCAAGTATTTAAATCTACTCAATATGATGGGTGGGCTAATGCGTGAATCCTGGCCTGGTACAAAGGAAGTGCTGTGAAAAACTCATTCTCGAGCCATATATGCTGCTAAATTTGCCACCGTAAACAGTACTGAGGTAAAAAACTGAGAGGGATTAAAGAATGTTCAAAGATTCACAGTGGGAGAAATTCATGTAGTTGGGAACTTAACTATAAAGAAAGGCATTAGGACCCAGGGTTATTTAGTCTGCAAAAGAGAAGTCTCCAGAGTCCTTTAATAAGTGTTTCTGAGTCATAAAATAAACATGGAAAGGATGGTTACATGTTCTTTATCTGGGGATAAGGGAAAATGAACACATAAAATATGAGGAAAAATATAGGCTAGAAACAAAATAAACACTTTGAATCTATTCCATATTTTAAAATAAGGATGTGCTCTTTTCTCTACATATAGTATAATTTAATAAAAAGTTAAAAAAAGAAGATCTGATTTTTGTCTGTGTGGGATGCCTCTGGAATAGTCAGAGAGCTAGATGGTTTTCTGAAGCTTAGTGGTAATGAGTGTGGCTCTGCCATAAGATTGCTTAGACTAACTCCTAGCTCTGTTGCTTTCTTTTTGGATAACCTTGGGTAAACCTCTCTCCTCGCTTGTCCCAGTCTCACTTCTCACTTCTAAAATAGGGATGATAGCGTTGTTATGAGGATTAGGTGAGATAATGTACGTGTCCTTGTTTTGATTTGGTTTTGTTTTAAAAGGCAGTACATTCAAATATTAGTGGTCTAAACAAGAGGCAAATTATTTTTCTCTTATGAATAATTTCCAGTAGATGTCTGGAGTTATGTGGTGCTATACAGTTCCTGGTACCCAGGTCCTAGCTCATGTGGTTGCCCTACTATGTATCATTTTCATTCCTAAGTATATGTCTATTCTAGCTATCTAGTTATTGTCTGCATTCTAGCCATCAGGAAGGATGAAGAAAAGGCTCTTGAAAACACTTCCATTCCCAGCCCTTTGGTCACAATTTAGTTGCATGATGACTCCTACCAACAAGGGAGATTGGGAAGCTTAGTCTTTTTGCCAAGCAGCTGGGTACTGATTTGTAGCCACAAATCAGTGGTTCTCTTAGTATAGATGATAGGGGAATATTGTTGGGGAGGAAGAGAAAGAAGGCAGATATTTCAAAATATCTAGCAACTTCTGCTATAGGGTACAAAATGCTTAACACAGAATCTAGCAATAAATTAAATCTCTTATGACTGCTATCATTTCAAACGCAGATTTATATGTACAGGATTCAATCAGCTCTTTTCACCTGGGTGTTCCGCAGGCACTACCAACTCAACATTTCAAAAAAGTGAAGTCCTTATGTCACTCTTTATTGTCTCTCATTATTACCCACTCAGAGGAAATCTGCTCTGCCATTC
Organism: Neophocaena asiaeorientalis asiaeorientalis; assembly: GCF_003031525.2. NCBI lineage: Eukaryota > Metazoa > Chordata > Mammalia > Artiodactyla > Phocoenidae > Neophocaena > Neophocaena asiaeorientalis. The sequence goes on along the minus strand of NW_020174561.1, from coordinate 2,655,015 downwards.
TTGTTCTGAGTCTTGGATAATGGCTTCACCACCCATCTCCCTTGGGGTCTCTCTCTGCTACTTCTTTTTCTTCACTCACTCTATCTTAGTTTCAAAGACGTGTCAGTTCTTGGGAAATGTCCCTCAGATACGGACTCTTTTCTCTACTCTCACTATTCATTATCTTAATTTCACAAGTCTTTAGAATGTGGTTTATAAGGCCTTTCATAGTCTGACTCCAATTTATTTTTTAGCCCACACATCTTGTACTCCAGCTACTCTGTGTTAAAAAGATAAAACAAATATTTATATTTTTAGTTTTCTAAGCAAAATTTGAACAGAATATTTATTTGTTTAATAAAGGGTTTAATTTTTTTTTAACAAAGATAGTGATTAAAAACCTACACGAGCAACCAGTTTTATATACTACAGTCAATGCAAAATCAGAAGCTGTTTTCTGAATGGGGCATCTCTATATGTGTCTCAACAAGTGAAAAAGTTGCCAAGAAATAAAAACCATGTACCTTCTTTTTCACTTATATTCACTTCATTTACAATCTTCCCTCCAAAGCCTACAGAGTCACAGGAAAGTGAGAACATTTCAGAGTTACCTGCTTCTGCTCCAACTTTACTCTCCATACTCTGTTAAAGATTTGTGAATGACCCATTAAAAAAAATAAACTTGCTCTGTAAGCAGTTGAGCCCTAGCTATTTGGTTGTTTTAAGCTCTTAATCATTTTTCTTTCTAGTCTGTTAAATATTCAGGCTCTTTTCCTTCACTGGGATTCAAATGTTCATATGACTTTGAATCCAGAATCTGGAATCTGAATTTGTGCCTGTGTCTTATCTCTTTAACCCAACAGTCCATTTGAAAAGTCATTGTCGTCAACTTAGAGGACCCAGTGCAGACTCTGGCTATATATATCTAACTAGATGAGGATAAAAGCTAGGGCACTTTAGTGGTTAGAAGTTTAGGCTCTGGAGTTGGAAGGCTATAATTCTAGCTTCATCATCACCTGGTCATGTGACCTTGGGCAAGTTCCTTAGTAACTTGGTGCCTCTCTAAAATGGGGGTTAGACTAGTTTTGTACCTATTTCAGAGTTTTTTCTTTTTTTTAAGATTAAAAGGGTTAATGTTTGCCAGGCTCTTAGACCAATGCCTGGTTTATAGCAGATACACAATAAATGATAGCTTTCTAACAATGCCATTGTTCAAGCAACTGCTTTTTGCCTGTAGTGTTTGTTTCTCCAGGCTTAATAGTCTCTCACTCAGGTGCTTAATCTTTGAGCTCTATTTTAGATTACCACATAAAACACAGAATATTCATAAAGCACTATCAATTGGTAATATTATTATTTCTTAAATTGTAGATGAAGAAATAACTCAAAATTGTTAGAAAATTTCCCAAGGTCTTAGAGTATCTGAAAGTTAGAGCTGAGATTTGAACCTAGATCTGTCTGTCTCCCAATGCTGAACCTTTTCTACATTATCAGACACTTGGAAATTAAGGCTTGAATTTAGTTTGAAATTCTAATGGCTGTATTTTCAGGGGATTAAAGAAAAAATGTCAGTTCGTGTTGAAATTGTTATCTGTTGAATTCACGAATGCCTTTAACTTATTCTGTATCCCTCTTCCCCCAAACAGGCATAACCAAAAGCTTATAAATCTAACCAACTAACATTAAATTATTTCCTTTCTGAACGATGGCCAACCTTTTCCCTGACAACAACAACAAAAATCTTTCATTCTCTGATTTCTCCTTCTTTGTTTTTATACAGTACAATGTGGTTGTTGTTATTATTCTTATTGAGAATCCAGGTCTATCGATAATCAATTACATTTATTGTGTATATATTATGTCATAATGTGCGGAATTACCCACAAATAATTTTATTTAACCCACTCAATAATCCAGCAAAATAGGGACAAGTTTGCTCTCCAGTGGGCAAGTCTGCAAAGAATTTTGATTGTTCCAGCTGAGGGATGTATCGACATCTAGGGAGTAGAGGCCAGGATGCTGATAAACATCCTACAATGCACAGGATAGCTTCTTCCAACAAAGAACTAACTGGTACAAAATGATGATAATGCAGAAGTAGAGAAACTCTGCTATAAAGTCTTATGACCTCTGTATTATAGAAGAAGAAAGCTCAGAGAGGCTAAGTAACTTGCCCAAAGTTACAGCCTATAAATGTCAGAGCCAGGCCTAGAACCTAGATATATCTAGCTCAAAGTCCATGTTTTTCCCCATAGAGAGGCAAAGATAATTTCAGTTTAGAGAAGGCAAAGATTAGTACATATACATCCAAACCATGAATTAACCTTAAGTGATAATTAAATGAAGACCCACCATTATCAAATGAAGTCTTTAGCAAAAGCTTCTGACCTTGCTGTGATACCTGAGGTTAATGTCTAGAGTACTTGATATAGAGAAATAAAACTGTAATCATGTCAGAAAAAGGGGAATCACTTTTTTCCCCCCATTTAATCACTTCTTTTTTGTTTCAGAAAATGCTGTCGCTGGATGTTAAAATGATGTCAAGTGGATGAAAAAGGGCATAGGCAATCAGATAAAATTATTCAGGTTTCTGGGGAAAGGGATCATCAAATAATGCTCCATCATGGCTTCACTAAAAGTAGACACTTTATAATAGAACCAAAATTGATACCAAGAAAGACTTGATATTATAGTGGTAAACTGCCTGAAATGCTAAAGTCTTATAAATAAGTTAGTTGCCATTTAGAAAATACAACTAGAGCATTTGGCTTATTCAAAAACAGGACTGCCTGTTTTTGAATAGGCAGTATTTTATAGGGAATAAAATGCAAAGGAATCGCTTTGCATTTTATTCCCTATCCAGCTAACTATGGCATACTAGGGGTTATATTTATAATCTTATATATGTTCTCATGTAAGCACTTTATAGAGACTGAACTTAAATATTTTAGAATTTTGTCCCTGCAGAGGAAATCATACTTCCTCTGAACCATATCCATAGTATTTCCATTTAGTATTTCCATAATAGCAAGTGGCAGATGAATATATATGAAAAGTGAAGGACAGGTCAGATGTTATCCCTATATTTTAGAACTTAGGGGGCTGGTGGGATGGTGACATTTCTATCTGCAGGGCAGGGTGTAGCTTTGAAGTTGATGTATTTAGACCTAGAAGACTTCAAATGTAATTCCCTGCTCTACCTAGACCAGTTTCTAGTGCCCCGACCAAGTATTTCTAGAACACCTGATAACTCATTATTCAGAGCATTTGCCAACACCTTTGTTTTTTTATTTCTGGCGTCACTGCGCAGCTTGTGGGATCTTAGTTCCCTGACTAGGGATTGAACCCACGCCCTCAGCAGTTAAAACACAGAGTCTTAACTACTGGACCACCAAGGAATTCCCTATTTTTGTTTATTTCTTTTGGACTACAAGCTTTGTGAGGACAGGGTTTGTGCTAACTTTTGTAGTATTTGATATTTCCTTAATGAATTTTTAATGGAGTTTTCCTTTTAGGTATAGGTAGTTTAGTTAAAAGAGATCTGCAGATAATACAAAAGAACACCAAAGGGGGAGGAAATAGATATAAGTATTTGTGTACACAGAGAAATGGAAGCTGAGAGAACAGAAGAGAAAGGACATAGATTGAAATCAGAAGTCGAATAAAAAGCTAAGCATAGATTTCCAAGAAGCATTCATAGTGAACAGGCCACTAGAAAACAAAGGACCCTATTTGAAGGTACTTCTGAACCCACCGTAGTCCGCAGAATAAGAGATGAGCAGGGAACTCAATACTTTTACTTCCCTCTGCATAGATTCTGTAGTTCTCATCTACTCTGGTTGAAACGTACTCAAGAAAAAGAGAGGACTTTGTGATTATTTTGATTATTGCTTCACTGTTTGTTGGAGGAGGTCGCTGAGAGGATGTGACCACAAGTTGACCTGTGATCTGGACCCTGGCAACTGGAGGCTCTTCACCCTCACCCTTGTCCTTGGAAAGTATGTTCTGCCTACGGTTCCCACAGCGGGAGCTATTTTCAAGGACACAGCCTTGAGACAGTAATGTGCTGTTGAGATCATCTGGACAGGATACACGACTGAACTTTGTTAAGAGCTCTATGCAAACGTTTAAGATTCTGGCAGGTGGCTGTGGAGATCTACTCATCTTGTGGCTGCCCAAGACAAGCCTCGTACATAAATTCTCTTGCTTATTAAACCCACCGTTAACTAATCTGGAATGATCTGTCTCCTTCCTTGGTCTCTTCTTGCCCTCTGTGTACGGGGACCAGTTTGCAAACCAACATTGTGCCTTTCCATTTTGGAATGAATATACACCTAAAATGTAAATAGGTGTTCCTGGGCAGATTTTGATAGCTTTTGGTATTTGTGACAATACAATTTTTTTAAACTTCCTTATTCCTCAAGGAAATTTTTTCTTTTTTCTTTTTTTTCTTTTTTGCGGTACGCGGGCCTCTCGCTGTCATGGCCTCTCCCGTTGCGGAGCACAGGCTCCGGACGCGCAGGCTCAGCGGCCATGGCTCACGGGCCCAGCCGCCCCGTGGCATGTGGGATTCTCCCGGACCGGGGCACGAACCCGTGTCCCCTGTATCGGCAGGCGGACTCTCAACTACTGCGCCACCAGGGAAGCCCCCCTCAAGGAAATTTTGATTAAACAGGTTTTGGGTACATTTTGGCTTGTTGGGAAATATTTTAAATTTATTTCATACAAACTTGATCTTTTATTTATAACATATTATTAGAATAAAGTATTAGAATAATACTTTGAAAAATAAAAGTGTGATGAGCACAAGAAACTAAAATACGGTAAACCCACACTATAGCTCACTTGCAAAATCAGGTCACTGAGGAAATATGGACTCGGAACTCCTGAAATATGTGAGCAGGGAGAAGTCTCTGAAAGGTGAACAGTAATGGGTAATTGGAATCTCTCCATCTTAGCCTGCTCAGTGTATTAGAGCATCTTGAGAAGTTGTTTTCACTGACTCATTGTCATCTGAGGGTAGAGAGAACTTAATGAGTCCAAGTAAATGTGGCCACAGCAAAATTCTGTAAAAGAACAGAGTCCACGGGGTTAAACCCATTGCCATTGCTGAGTTTTGTGTGGTACAAGAGCCTGTGACTGGGTAATTCCCCCGGTCGAACTTTGGTGTGACAGACTGCTTTTCTCTGCTCCAAGCCACAGACTTGCCTTTGGCCATTCTGGATATCAGACCCTTGTCAATCTCCTGTTTGCTTGAGAGCTTGAGAAAACCCTGTGCTCTGGAGTGAGGAAGTGACTTGGCCAGGGTTACCCAACTGACTGTTTGCTCATATAAGTCTCCAGTTCAGACGTCTGGCCCCTCAGTTTAGTTCTCTTGCTCCTACACTGTGCTGGTTCTATAATGTGCCAAAGAATGAGTAACAGAATGAGAGAGGAATGTGTAGATTCATTCTCACTCTAAGGATTACAAGACAAAGTATCTGCTTCCTGGTGGGCTACAGAAAAAAATGTCTTAAAACAAAACAAAACAAAATAATGAAACCAAGCTGTCTGAGATTTTTGTGTGTGTGTGTTATGCGGGCCTCTCACTGTTGCGGCCTCTCCCGTTGCGGAGCACAGGTTCTGGACACACAGGTTCAGCGGCCATGGCTCACGGGCCCAGCAGCTCCGCGGCATGTGGGATCTTCCCAGACCAGGGCACGAACCCGTGTCCCCTGCATCGGCAGGCAGACTCTCAACCACTGCGCCACCAGGGAAGCCCTCTTTTGCATTTTAAGACTCTTTTTTTCTACAGAAACTTCTCAGATTTTTGTAAAATAGCCTCCATTTTGGTGTCTTGGTTACAGTTTGATGAGGGAAGAAAAACCACTACGAGTGATACAGAATGGATTTATCGTAGCAGTTAGATTGTACAAAGTTGTGGGAGACTCTGGAGGCACAAAGGTCCAAAAAGTGATGGTTGGAAGATCAGAAAAAAGTCACTAATCATCATGAAGGGGAACTGGCGAAGTAATTTCTCGAAGGCCCCTCTACACATGGTGGTGGGCTCAAGTCACTGGAGGTCAGCAGGACAAGTTGGTGGGAGAGAAATTTGGACCTGAAGTAGGGGAAGGAGGATGGAAAATGGGACCCATGGGGACAAAATGGAACCTGCAGATGTAAGTTGGAACACATGCCAGCAAAGGGAACCCTGTTTGACTCTCCTAGCATCTAAGTCTGGCAACATGGGTAACCTAAAGAAGACAGTGATGCCTTTCACATCTTGTTGCACACATGCCTGGTCTAGGACTCAGAAAATAAAAAGGAAGAGAGCTGGTGGGAGCTGGAGTCACTATGGATCTGCTGCTGCTCCTTTTCAGGGAGGTGAGCAAGCAGGTGAGGACAAGGTACATGAGCTATAGCAGTGCCTGGGGCACAGTCTTAGGCTCTAAGCAATTATCAACTAGACACATTGAGTTTGCTGTTTCTGTTGATGTCCTCATGTACATGCTGGTAGGAAGCTGGAGGTTGTACCCAGAGACTGTATTATTAGAATCCTAAGTATTTAAAAAATTAATTAATTTATTTATTTTTGGCTGCGTTGGGTCTTCGTTGCTGCACGCGGGCTTTCTCTAGTTGTGGCGAGCGGGGGCTACTCTTCGTTGCGGTGCGCGGGCTTCTCATTGCAGTGGCTTCTCTTGTTGCAGAGCACGGGCTCTAGGCGCGTGGGCTTCAGTAGTTGAGGCATGCAGGCTCTAGAGCACAGGCTCAGTAGTTGTGGCGCATAGGTTTAGTTGCTCCGCGGCATGTGGGATCTTCCTGGACCAGGGCTCGAACTCGTGTCCCCTGCATTGGCAGGATTCTTAACCACTGCATCACCAGGGAAGCCCTAGAATCCTCAGGTTTTGAAATAGAAGAGTTCCATGGTTGATACGATTCGGAAAATGCAAGATTAAGATCCCAAGATTTTAGGAGATTAAGGAACTGTGAATCTAGGACTTCAGGCTGTTGGATAAATCATCTAAATGGACATTGAAGTCATACAATATGATGACTGATACTTTGAAAGACTAGTGCCAAAACCACCTAGGTATTGACTAATGGCAGTAGATGGCAGGGAATAAGGGCTGGATAACATGTCTCAAAGGACAAGAGGTTTGTTTGCTTTTATTAGAGGAAGATGGAGAATAAACTATTTAAAACTAACATGATGTGCTAGGGGAGCGCCACTTCTTCTCTAGTAGATAAGCTTACTTTGTTTTTCTTTGGAGAGATGAACTTTGTATGTTTTTGGAGGAGCTGGTGTCCAGTCTCTCAAATCAGTGGTACGTTTATCATGTCCCAGGCTGGACCAGTAGTACAGTATTCTCCATAGATAGTGACTGGACCAAAGAATAGTTTTGTGACACACGCTATTTCAACTAGAGTCTTGCACTGTAGACATAATTCTTGAAAAGAGGAGAGAGATGATGTAATCTTGTGGTTATCCGCAGCTGTCCTACCCACTGTCTAGAAGAAGATTGCAATAGAATCATGAGAAAATTAATTCAAGCACAAGTGGAAATAATGGTTGACGGTTGGAGGGATATTTCTGATATCGTTTGTGTCTTTGAGATTACCTCTCTCTAGTTATGTAAGTTCATATATCCCTTTTTTAAACCTTAAGCTAGATTTGAGTTTGGGCCTCTACTACTACCAATCAAAAGACTATTAACTAATATACTCCTTCCTATACCTCATCACGATGGCCTTGGACTATGTGAATTGTGAGAGAACAAAGAGGACTGTAGATGGTTAAGAATCCGCCTGCCAGTGCAGAGGACACGGGTTCGATCCTTGGTCCAGGAAGATCCCACATGCCGCGGAGCAACTAAGCCCATGCGTCACAACTACTGAGCCCGTGCACCTAGAGCCCATGCTCTACAACAAGAGAAGCCACTGCAATGAGAAACCCGCGCACAGCAACGAAGAGTAGCTCCCGCTCACTGCAACGAGAGAAAGCTGGCACGCAGCAACCAAGACCCAACGCAGCCAAAAATAAATAAATTAAAAAAAAAAAAAAAGAAAAGAGGACTGTAGAGAGAGGGATCCTCCAGGGAAAGTGAAGTTTCTGTTAAAGAGTACGGAGTGCTTATTTACAGTGGGATGGAGCTTTAGAGGCCATGATGGGAAAGGTTGGAAGCCTGGGAAGTGTGAGAAGGAGGGTGAAAGGAGAGGAAGTAGAGAATAACGAGGGGCTAAAGTAAACAGTAGTCCCCTCTTATCTGTGGTTTTGCTTTCCAGGGTTTCAGCAACCTGCAGTCAACTGAAGTCCAAAAATATTAAATGGAAAATTCTAGAAATAAACAATACGTTTTAAATTGCATGCCATTCTGAGCAGCATGATGAAATCTCACATCGCCCCGGGGACGTGAGTCATCCTGTGTCCAGAGTACACGGCCCATTAGCGTTAGTCACGTAGTAGCCCCCTCAGTTATCAGATTGATGGTCGTGGAATCCCAGTGCTTATGTTCAAGTAGCCCTTATTTTACTTAATAAAGGTCCCAAATCGCAAAAGTGGTGATGCCAGCAATTCCTATATGCCAAAGAGAAGCAGTAAAGTGCTTCCTTCAAGTGAAAAGGTAGAAGTCATCAACTCAATAAGAAAAGGAAAAAAATCATATGCCTATGTCGCTAAGATCTACAGTAAGAACAAGGCTTCCCTCCGTGAAATTGTGAAGAAGGAAAAAGAAATTTGTGCTAGTTTTGCTGTCACATCTCAAACTGCAAAAGTTGTGGCCACAGTGTGTGATAAGTGCTTAGTTAAGATGGAAAAGGCATTACATTTGTACAATAAGATATTTTGAGAGAGATAGAGAAAGAGAGAGAGAGACCACATTCACATAATTGTTATTATATTACATTGTTATAATTGTTTTATTATTATTGTTGCTGTTAATCTCTTAGTGTGCCTAATTTACAAATTAAGCTTTATCATAGGTATGTATGTATAGGAAAAAACATAATATGTACAGGGTTTGGTTCTGTTCACTGTAGGCATCCACTGGGAGCCTTGAAATGTATCCGTTGAGGATAAGGCGGGGATTAATCTATAAAAGTTCTTTAGAAGAATTAAAGTATTGTATACATAAGGTATAAAATTATCTTAAAGTCATGACTTCAGTGACAGCATATATACATTTTTTTTAAATTAAAAATGTCACTTATCTGACCTATTTAAAGTAGTCAGATTCATAGAAACAGAACATAGAATGGTGGTTACCAGGGCCCCTTGTAGGATGGGGAAGTAGGAGTTATTTAATGGGTTATAGAATTTCAGTTTTGTGAGACGAAAAACTTCTGGAGTTCTTTTGTACAACAATGTGAATATACTTAACACTACTGAACTGTACACTTTAAAATGGTTAAGATGGTAAATTTTATATTACAGGGTCTTTTTTAACCACATTTTTTTTTTTTTTTTTTTGCGTTACGCGGGCCTCTCACTGCTGTGGCCTCTCCCGTTGCGGAGCACAAGCTCCGAACGCACAGGCTCAGCGACCATGGCTCATGGGCCCAGCCGCTCCGCGGCATGTGGGATCGTCCCGGACCAGTGCACGAACCCGTGTCCCCTGCATCGGCAGGCGGACTCCCAACCACTGCGCCACCAGGGAAGCCCTAACCACAATTTTTTAAAAATGAGTTAATTAGTTCAGTTAACACAAGTTCTTACATAACACTATGAAGGGTTAAGATGTTGAAGAGTACCTGGAAATAAAATAATCAATCTCGCACACACACACACAAAGAAACAATGAGAAGAAGCTATATTTTCAGAGCAGGCATAATGTTTGTTACTAAATATTGAGTTTTAGGTATAGTTTCTGCTTCAGGGAACTAAACTGTAAATTAGAGATGGAGACAGATCAAAGGTCAGGAAGGAGAAAATATGACAGTTAATAACTAGCTGATACCTTAGTAAAACAATATAGGACAGACAATTGGAAACCAAGAAGTTGGACTCACTCTGGAATCTCAATGAAAGGGAAAGGAATGAATGGTTGAATGAAAAAAAAAAAAAAAGCAGTTCCTGAGCAGAAAATGATTGCATCTTTAGTGTAATTGTTTCCATGAGAGGAGTCCCTTGGCAAACTCTAGGAGGAAATTTGGGGGATAATGTCCTAGAAGTGAAGAGTGTCTGATTGCTAAGCTTGCTTAGAGAATATATATATATATTTTTTTTTGTTGTTGTTGTTGTTTGTTTGTTTGTTTGTACCCTTAAAATAAACTCAAGAAATTTCTAGACTGAGCTAGATCTACTTCTGGAGGTCCATCTCCCTGTTTTACAGAATGTTAAAGAACCTTGACTTGCTGTGATCCGACTTTGATTTTTTCAAGTTCACACAACTAATAAATGGCATAGTTAAATCCTAAATCTCTGGACGTTATTCCTAGTACTTTCCCTAACTGCGAGTTTGACTATGTGCCATGCTGTATGACTGGAAATCATTGTCTGTTCATCTTCGTACCACCAGCGCCACCATCATCATCATTAGCATCACCATCAGCAACATCATAATCATTTGCTGTTAAAAAAATAGCCAGCAAAAGATAGGACAGGGGTTATTAAAGCTATAAGTAACCTTAGCACAAATAGGTAATAATCTGTCTTTTACTTTTCACATGTTCTTGGATTAGAAGAAGGCATATTATAAGAGAAATGGTACTATCCAAAAGGATGAGTGTAGAATATCACTTTAAGAATTAATCCCAGGGAATTCCCTGGTGGTCTAGTTGTTAGGACTCGGTGCGCTCGTTGCCTGGGCCGGGGTTCAATCCCTGGCTGGGGAACAAAGATCCCACAAGCCGTGCGGTGCAGCTAAAAGAAAGAAAAAAAAGAATTTGTCCTAGAGAGTCTCACAACCGTGTGTCCCAATATGACCCAGTTCTAAATACCTTCTTACTCTATATGTTATTTTGATTCTTGGAAAATATGTCACATATTACTGAACTGCCAGATTAGAAGCAGGCATGAGACATGTTGAGTGATAATGCAGCCTTTCCACCTCGAAGTTCACTCTCTTTATATGAGCAGAAGTTTAAATATTCTTACATCACTTTCTGTCCTTCTTTTCTCTTTCTTGGTACCTCTACCCTCTCCTCCTAAGAACCCAAGTTGCTCAAGTTTAGGTTGGAGAAGCAAAACCATTCCCTTTTTTTTTTTTTTAAAGCATTCCATTTATTATGTTGTCTCTGAATTAACCTAATAGGTCGGGTGACCACATAATTTATAGCTTAAACCGAGACATTTTGCATGAAATGGGAGCGTTATCAAGATTACGCAGCATAACTGACATAAACAGGCGTTGTCCTGGACACAGTGGACTGTATGGTCCGTCTATTTGTACAGCAAGACAAGATTTAGTCTATCTCTGAGTGCATCTTTTCAGATAGAATCTAATCATCTGTAAACTTATGAAACAGAGTGATGGGATAATGTGCAGAATTCTCGGAGGTAGAATGTTCAAATATTTGGGACTGGGTCTGTGAACTGAGTTGTGAGATTTTCAGAGCCACAACTGCTTCATAAAGAGCTAGATGAAATTAAAATGCAGATGATTGTTTAAGCTTTTTTAATATTTGTTTCAAATGAGCATTTAGATGTTTGTTTATTAATATTCCTATTGTATTTTTGTATAGCAAATAGGGAAACGATTTAGAAACATGCTTAAGCATAAATAAGCAAGTGATTCTTCTGATTCTGGTGTGGATTCATATCAGAATACCTGCACATAATTTCTGAAGTTGACATTCATTATATATACCTAAACTTTCAGATATTCAAATATATTTAAAATCAGGTTATTCAAAAATCAGGTTATATGGGAATTACCCTTGGAAATGATAATTCAGAAATTATCTTTTGCCTTTGAACCTACAAATAGAATAAATTAGGTTTTGCTAATAATTCCTAAATTTAAATCTTGTTGAATAGGAGACCATATATTTTCAAGCTGCCGTAGTGTGACATATTTTTTTATCCACTATGAAGCCAAAAAAATTACAATTTAATCTTCAGTGCTTAATGTGATACTTTAATTTAGGGCATCCTTGATTGGTATGTAGAGAAGGAAGACTTTTCAGATTCAGAAAGAAGTATCATTTACTATTTTTTGTAGATGTGCCAAAAAGTTTGAAGAACAGAGCCTTTTATATTTAGTATAAAATCACATTAACACCTTGCCAGTAATCTAAACCCTTTGGAACAGAGCCCTGAATTGGAATTATGTGGAAAAGGCTTCTAAGTTCTCTAAATAATTGTCACAAAACCTCTGTACTGAATCTGTGCCCTTAACAATTATTGATTCCACAAGACTGAGTTTATTGACTTTTAATTTGATGTGTCTATGTATACTGTACATGAGGTTAAGAAGCTTTATCTGTTTTCTCTATAAGTAGAAATTTAGAATAAAAAACTAGAAGGAAGGCAAGAGCAGCAGATAAGAAAGGAGACAGATTCAATCTACACGCATTCTTTTTTTTTTTACATTTCTTTTTTTTAACATTGGACTCTCAACCACTGCGCCACCAGGGAAGCCCTACATACATTCTTAATGAGATCTATTCTCAATGAAGACTTTAAATCAACAAGAAAAATTTAAATGATACCCACGAACTGCTGTTTAATAAGGATATATGTAATTTCTTTCCAAAAGAATTCCATAAAAATCAGTATAAATGTTTTAAAAGGTTGTTGGCATTTAAGCAGTAGGCTTTGCTTTGCAGTAAAATGCACTGCCTTTGGGCACTTCATTTTTCCATAAAGCTAAATAAATGAAATAGTTTTACAATATAGGCTAGGTGAAAGGTAACATAAAAGTATGCATATTATGTGATATATGAGTATATAAATATCTATCTTGATATAATTACCCCCAGAGCAGTCCTTTTTGGACTTGAGTACTTGAGACTCTGAATCTGATGAGTGAGAGAGTGGGAAGATACGGAATAAAGAACTGGTTTCCTGGGGCTCAGTTTATAGCTGCTGCCTATGTGAAGTGATATGCCATGTCATTCTGTATTATATAATTTCAGAGGTGCTGATTCAATGTCATGTCCAAGTACATTTCCTCAGGAAGTTGATGAGGTTGAACTGCAGAATGGCTGTAGGTATGTGGAGGAAATGGTGGACGAGCTGTTAAAAGGTAGTAACGAGATTGATAATTCATCTAGGATTCAGTTATTAAGAAAAGCAATACTTTCTCCAGAAGCAAAGAAAATAAGAAAACTGCTTGGTAAGAAGTAACATATTACTGTAGTATCCTCCCCAGTCTCCTACTAATCCATGTATTATTAAAATTGTGTTGTTAAAAACATTCATCTTTGGGACCATGAAGAGAACAAGACTGAAATAACTCCAGCCTGGAGCTAACACTGCCAGGATTCCATACTTCACACCAGACACTTTCCGGTTGACAAACTTCTTTTCCCACTCAAATTCTGAATGAATCATTGAGTTGTTGGTATAACCTCTGAGTCATTTTGCTAGCATGGAAATATGCTCTTCGGAGTTGTTTATATTCTCTCCCATGATTTCTTTCAGAGAGGTAAGAAAGCTGGATCTGGCTAGGGGGAAATCTGTGGCCAGAGATCTGTTTCCTTCTGCTGAAGTTAAGTGTCTTGTACTAGGATCATTCCTTGACTAAAATCTTATTGCTATTGAGATTTTAACAGATTGTAAACAAATGCCAGCTACACATAAGAAGAAACATCTTTCCTTATTTCAGACACGTCAGGCCTTGGGGACCGTTATGTGTGTATAATAAACGCCGGACTTCAATCTCTGATGTGGAGATGGTGTTTATTCATTGACCAACCAAAGCTCTCAGACTTGTTTCATATCTTAGGTCACACAATAGGTGACGTGACCTCCCTGTTTTTATTTTTCTTTCAAATTTATTTATTTTGGCTGCGTTGGGTCTTTGTTGCTGCATGTGGGCTTTCCCTAGTTGCGGCGAGTAGGGGCTACTCTTCATTGCAGTGCGCAGGCTTCTCATTGTGGTGGCTTCTCTTGTTGTGGAGCACGGGCTCTAGGCATGTGGGCTTCAGTAGTTGTGGCACACGGGCTCAGTAGTTGTGGCTCGCGGGCTCTAGAGCACAGGCTTCAGTAGTTGCGGTGCACGGGCTTAGTTGCTCCTTGGCATGTGGGATCTTCCCGGACCAGGAATCGAACCCTTGTCCCCTGCATTGCCAGGCGGATTCTTAACCACTGCACTACCAGGGAAGTCCCTCCCTGTTTTTCTTGATGAGGTTCTTGCCATTATTTGTCTTATCTCTTCAGGACACATAAAAAGAGTAGAGTGGGGGTGACGAGGTGGGGTGCGAAAGAGGCTGTAATGATACGAAACATGTTCTCCTCTTACCTGAGTCTTAATATGGGTGGAGTGATCTAGAGATGGGTTGGTGGAAGAGCTTTCAAATACCAAAGTTGCAACTCTTATCTTTCAAATGATAAAGTACTCCTTTGTAGATAATTGATTTATTTATTCGGTAAGGCAGAGGTCATTAATGCTAAAATAACCTCCTTCTCACTTGTTTTCATTTCATTACTATTTCTTGAGTGGGGAGAAAGGAGTATAGTTACAGTTAATATACTGGGAATTTCACACGTCTTACCCATGATGAAACCCTTAAGTGACTTACTGTTATATTACTCAGCCTGAGATGTCCTTCACTCCTTCCCTGTCTGGAAAAAGAAATCTGTTTATCCTTTAAAGCAGGGATCAAGTGTCACTTTCTTTTTACTAACAGCTCTCATCCCCCAACCCAGCTGAACTTTGCTCTCACTTCTCAGCTGTTTATAGCAAGTTATGCTGCCAGTTGATGTTTACCACATTATGTTTGGGTTAGTTATATGCAAATCTCTCCCTCCTATTAGAGGGTGAGCCCTTCAAGGGTCAAGGCTCTGTTTTCTCCATTTATATATCACCAGGGCCTCCTGGAATATCTAATGCTTAGTAATGCCCAGTAGATGTTAGTGCTGGAACCAGAACTGGCGTCCAGTCCAGGATTATCATGACATCAAGTTATTTCTGAAACAGAAAACAACGAACCAATCAACAGCAAAAAAGAACAAATGACTGTAGTCTCTATTACTTGCCTAATTACCTACATCCTTCACTCAACTCAAATGTTGTTTTGTGTGTGAGTGAATGGGGCAAGGCAGGGTGGTACATGTTTCTGAGTGTATTTTCTGATTGACGGTTTCTCAGATTTCATTATAAGTCACTTAAGTCATGGACACCTACATCATGATACTGTGAAACTTTTAAATGCAAAAAAAAATAGGAGTTTCAGTTGAAAGGTGTGAGCTGTTGGGACATTACTGAGATAAGTAGAATAAATAATGAATGTTGAAGGTACTGTATTTCTGTCAAAACCTTGACCAGAAGAGTCAAGGATTTTCTCTCTGTCTTTGTAGAAAGCTATCTGTTTTATTTCTTCTTCTCCTCCCCTCACCCCTCTTCTTTTTTTTGCGGTACGCGGGCCTCTCACTGTTGTGGCCCCTCCTGTTGCGGAGCACAGGCTCCGGACGCGCAGGCTCAGCGGCCATGACTCACGGGCTCAGCCGCTCCGCGGCATGTGGGATCTTCCCGGACTGGGGCACGAACCCGTGTCCCCTGCATCAGCAGGCGGACTCTCAACCACTGTGCCACCAGGGAAGCCCACCTCTCTTCTTTTGCTCCTCTTTCACCTCTTCCTTCTCTTCTCCTTGTCTGTTTTATGTGCTTGTTTTTCCCCCTTTTTATTCCTAGAAGTTTATTTTTAAGAAGTTGGTAATGGCAAGTCAGTGAATCAAAGAAGAAGATGATTGTAGGGAAATTAGTGCAATCTAGGCCACAACTATAGGAAGAAACTACTTCTCCCTTGGTTTTATTTTTCTGTCTTTCAAAAATGCATTTATTTATGTTGACTACATAATATGGTCACATAGTTCTAAATTCAAAACTAGAGAAGGGAATAGAGAGAAGAATCTTCCTCTCACATCTATCCTCTAGCCACTATCCTCTAGCCTCTGGACAGAAAACAAGATCAAGTTTCTTCTGTGTCCTTTCAGAGCTATTTTCTACATATACAAATAAATACACACACATACACAAACACAGATATTCTTTTTCTCCTCTTGTACATAAATGGAAGCAAATATTTTGCACCTTAATTTTTCTGCACATTATTTATTTTTATTTAATGCTGCAAGGTATTCCATCATGTGAATGTACTGAATATATATTTAACCAGTTACTTATTGTTAGGTACTTAGAGTATTACCAATGTTATGTTGGTACAAGTTACACCAAATAAATTATCTTGTACAAATGTCATTTCACACAAGTACAAGTACTTCTATATTCAAAGATGAAGAACATCTAGGTCAAAGGGAACGTATGTCAATAATTTTGATGAGTATTGCCAAATTGCCATCTTCTCACACTTACGAATGATGTGTTTTTAAACCTTTTGATAATTTCCGGTCTGATTCACAGGGTTTCTTTGAAGTATGAGTATAATTCCTTTCCTATTAAATATTCCATTAGCTAGTTATTAAGGCAAAACCCATTTGTTTTTGTGCCTTTATGATGTTTATTGAATTTTAGTAATCAATTGAAAGAACTGAATGTTTGTTGGAGACTGTGTCCAAAGAACTGTTTGAAAAGTAAAAATGATAGGATTCAGCTTGTTGTTTAATTACATGATATTGAACCACTGATTGGAGGGTTTTGTTTTAATGACTTGGCAAAATTAACTTATCATTTAGATTGAAGTTCTTAATTTCACAGTAGTCCAAAAAATATTGTTTTATATGTTTATTTTCACAGTTTACTTTCTACCAATTCAACAAACATTAACTACCTAAAATGTGCTAGATACTACAAGATTGGGAGATTCAAAGACACATATGACAGTCCCCCAAATCAGAATCTCACAGTCTAATAAATGGCATGTTAGCAGGCTTCTAAAACTTGCTTTAGTCAGGGGATATCGAAAGTACTTGCTTTTAATTTTAAAGAGGCTATTAAGAAATCGATGTCATAAAGAGGATGAAGAAAATCTCAACCAAGAAACTCTCTCTGTTTCAATCAACCAATTGTTCTCTCCTTGGCATTAATGCAAATTGGATTACCCTTTTCAGTAGAGCAACATGAAATGTAAGCTATAAAACTTTCCACTCCTTTTGACCCCTAATTGCTACAATTAGGCAATTTGCTTATAATTTGGAAATAGTTGATTTAGCTTGATAATGAAATTATCTATTTTTTAAAGACAAAACAACTAATTGAAAGATTAATGCTTTCAATTATCATGTTGTAGCCTTGCTCTGACCCTACATCATCCTATTTTTGAATTGTATAAGCAGATTGTAAACAGAATCAATGAACACTTGAAATTTATATATTAATGTAGATCGTGTGTTAATGGTCTGCTTAATGAAGTTTTTGTGAAATCTCTACCTCTTGATTATGCAACATTAGGTGTTAACTTCTTACTCTATGACCAGTTTCTTCCCTACTACTTGGTATCAATTTTGTTCCACAATTATATTGTAACTAGAAATTACAGTCTTATGATTTTGATTGTCTGCCATTGTTAATGTCTTGCCACTTTGATTTTAGTACCATGATCTATTAGGACCAGTTCAGCCTTCTTATTTCACAATTCATGCATTGAACAAATAATAATTAAGACCTATTATATGCCTAAATAATGTCTGTATATTAAGATAATAGTTGAATATCACAGTTGACCACAGGTTTGAGAATGAATGAGTTTTACAATTATTGGGAAGAGCAGTCTAGGCAGAGATGATAAATATTAAGGCAGGAAAAAGAGCTTGGCATTTTCTGGGAAAAAGATGAGAGTAAATGATTTATCTGGAGACGCACAGCTAGTTAGTGTTAGAAGTCATAGGTCTCACTTTGTGTAATGTCATCAGACACGTCAGATAGAATGTAGAAGAGATTCATCACTCATTCACTCCTTCATTTATTTAATATACTCTACTGGAAACACAAAAATCACAACAGCAAAACCGCTGCCTTGGCATCTGGTATTTTCAGTAGTTAAATTAACTTTTTAAAAAGTTTATAATCATTTTCTTGATATTAAAACTTTCACTTCCTGAAGGGTAAAACACAAGATGAAATATTTGAATTTTGAATAGTGTTTTGTGCCTGTTGTGGTTGTGTCTCTTTGATGGCAGAGACTGGCATTGTTTTAGAGTGTAGGGCGGGCTTGGTCAAGTAGAAGCTCTTGGGTAAGTGAAAAGACTACCTTACCTGTCAAACTCATGCTTCTCTCAGCCAACATGAATACAATACATATTTGCACAATAAAATGTGATTTACAGTAGTGCAGGATGTATACTTTTTTTTTGTTTCTCTTCAGATACTCCAATTTGTGACTCCAGAGGAATTCACAAGTTGTATACTATTTAGAATACTGGTGCAGAGTGGGAAAGCATCATTTTACAATAATAAACAATTCACATTATTTACAAATGTGCATTGTAACATGCAAGATGCTGATTCTTTATATAACTGAGAGGTTCTAGATATTGTTCAAAGACATGAAGAAAATTGAAACATAAATTTTATAGACTGATAATATAAAATTACTATATTTTGTAATGTTTTCCGTGGAATGATAATTTTCATATGCAATCCCACTAAATTTTGAATTATGGTATATAAAATTCTTGGTTCATTTATGAGTTATTTATACTTCCTGTTGCCACTGCCTCATAAAAACAAAGTTTGTCCAAATTGACATATAGAAATATATTATTTAAGAACTGTAGTAACTCAAGAGTGGTTGTCTAATTTAGCATTACCATTGATAAAACACAAATTAAGTGAACATTTTGACTATAACAATATAATCAGCAATTTTGCTGAAATGAAAGCAATAATTCATTTTATGGAATGTAGTATTTATTGCTTACATATATCTTTATTTCATTAGTCATCCAAATATCTACTTCAGCAGAACATCCAGATATGTACAATAATAAATTTATTTATCTGTGATATTTTCTCTCACTGTGTGGCCTCTCCCATTGCGGAGCACAGGCTCCGGACGCGCAGGCTCAGTGGCCATGGCTCACGGGCCCAGCGCTCCGCGGCATCTGGGATCTTCCCGGACCAGGGCACGAACCCATGTCCCCTACGTGGGCAGGCGGACTCTCAACCACTGCACCACCAGGGAAGCCCAGCAATTTGGTATCTTGACTTATCACTTTTAAATATTTGGTCATATGGTATGTAAGTCTCCATTGTACGCTTATGCCATGTGCTACAGATATTGGGGGTAGGCCTATTTCTGGGGCCTGCTTTTACTTTTTTTCTGGTTGAAATTTCTTTTGTGTCATTTCTATGAGATTCCTATTGTATCCTTTTAATAATACCCCATTGACTTGAGCTAATTTGAGGGGATTTCACTTTTTTGCACTAAAGAGTCCTATCTAAGACAATCACAGAGGCACATATCATTTCCCATGTAGAAGAAAAATAAATGGATTCTCATTTGAATTAAAAATCATGTAAACCATAGTTTACCAAATTCTGATTTTCGATATTCTGAAACTTTTAGAAATCAGGACTTTTGAAAAAATCCTGCCAAGTTTATCAGTATAAATACTTCTGATGATGTAAATATTTAGATGGATTTTGAGTGTACTATAGGAGTGAAACAGGCACAAAAAATAAAAATTTTACATTGAGTTAAGCTCCATCTTTTTAATAGATGAAAACACAGATTGATGCATTAAGTATATTAAGGACCAAAGTGATGTTAATGGCATTTGACTAGTACTTCAGACAGAAAACTAAACAGTAGTAGAAAAGAACTTCATGTAAAATATTAATGTTATTCAAAAAAGAAGTCTCAACTCTGTTTTCTTTTCTTTCTTTCTTTTTTTAATGTAAGCACTAATTTCAAGGTGAAAATCCAAGAGAAACATTTCCTTTATTTATTTTCCTGGTTAAAACCAGATTATTCACTGTTTGGAAAATGCTCTCTAATTTAGAGTCAGAGAATTCTTAGACATGAAAAGATCTTTATACAATTCTCTAAGTCCACCCCCTCCTCTTATGGACGAGAAAATTGAGGCCTATATTGCTATACAGATTTGTCCAAAGTTATCCAAACCATAAATGGCAGCTAAAAGTATCCTTGTGTTCAGATTATTAGTCCAGTATTTTTTCCTTTAAAGAATACTCTTTCTGTAGTTTCTTTAAATAAAAGAAAAATTTAAAAAGGAAGTCATTATAATACAGAAGAAAGAGGGTTGATGACCAACTTTAGAATCTATTGCTGACCTTGTTATTCATGAGGGCATTACTCTGAGATAGAGAAGGAGAAGTTTAAACAAAGTTCTCTGGCATTAAATTCAGAAGTAAACATATTTTGATTCCACCTAATTCTATGCATTTATTCAGATTGACAGAGATATTGAGATCTTGTTGTTTCGTGCCTGAATGTGTGGAGAGTCAATCTTGGTATGAAAAGGGGATGGAATCGTTGAAGCTCCATAAAGTTTCATTTTCTCACAGAGTCACTATTTCAACCTCTTTTTTTCCCCTTCCTCCTCAGGGGACTTAACCATTTTCCTGAACTGTTTTATCACTTCCTTCTCTTGAAGGTGAATCTTTGCACTTAAATGCTTTGAAACCAATCTACCTGTACCTTTTCAGGGCCCTTACTTTTTTTTTTTTTTAATACTTTCTACTTGTCTCTCTCTAGAAGGTCTTTCCCATCACCATTTAAATGTGCTTATGTTTCTCTTACCGTTAAATGCAAGCAGGCAACCAATCTCCCTGATCCCCCCAAATAGATATTGTTGCCCATCTACCATCATTCTCTCCTACTCCTCAGGGCCTAGGTTTTTTTTTTTTTAATAAAGTTATTTATTTTATTTTTTGCTGCATTGGGTCTTTGTTGCCACACGCGGGCTTCCTCTAGTTGCAGCAAGTGGGGGCTACTCTTCGTTGCGGTGCGTGGGCTTCTAATTACGGTGACTTCTCATTGTGGAGCATGGGCTTTAGACGCACGGGCTTCAGTAGTTGTGGCACGTGGGCTTAGTAGCTGTGGCTCGTGGGCTCTAGAGCGCAGGCTCAGTATTTGTGGCACATGGGCTTAGTTGCTCTGCAGCATGTAGGATCTTCCTAGACCAGGGCTCGAACCTGTGTCCCCTGCATTGACAGGAGGATTCTTAACCACTGTGCCACCAGGGAAGCCCCAGGGCCAAGCTGTTTTAAAGATAAATGCCTAGTTCCTAGTTCCACTCTCTCCTGCCCAAACTCACACCTCAGTGCATTTCATCTCAACTTGACCCTCTCTTACTCATCTTGCTCTAACCCTTGTCCCAAATTCCATCACAGAAATTGTTCTCTACTGTTACCATTGACTGCCTACTTGTTAAACCTAAAGGATACTTTTAAGTCTTTATGTTGCTTGATCTACAGAACCACAGAATGTTACATCTGGAAAAAATCATCTACACTGCCCACTCCAGCTCCTCCCACCCCCCACAGTGATGGACGTGAAAACTGGAGATGTGAAAACTCAAGGTGTTCTCCTTTCCACTCTGAGCAATATTTCCATAGTCAAGGGAAAGAAATGAAATGTCATGTTGCCAAAAGAGTCTTCACTGTTCATCTGACCATCGCTCTACCAGGATAAATCATTGAAAATTCGTGATGCTGAAAGTGAAATGCTTTCAACAAGAGGTCAGAGTAAAAATGACTTGTGTTTTGCATGTCTAATGAGTCTCATTTGTGAACTTCATGATAGCAAGTCTTTTTAAAAAGTGTCATTAATTCTAGAATTTCAAAGTAATTTATTTTACAAAGGAGGATAGATATTAAGAGCCAAGAAAGGTTTGACAAGAGTAAAATCCTACTTTTAGTATGAGTGACTTTTTAAAGTGGGCAATGCTGATACATCTGCATGAGTGAATTTCAATGATTACACAGTAAAGAAGTAAAAGATGTCTCTAGTTGGAGATGTGATCTTTCAACCAGCTGGATAGGTTTCTGCTAGAAGAGGAAGAAGCTGTCTTCTCTGCTTCCTTCCTCTCGCCTCATAGAAAAGTGAGATGTTATCTTTAACCTTTTACTCTGGCCAGCCTGGATGTTTTCCTGTTCAGACTTGAGTACTTTTAAGTTTCACATCCATCTGTAGTTCCTCAGCTTCAGGAACTAGGTCAGCATTTAAATATAGAGAAACATTATTTCAAAACTTGAGAAGCTTTGGAGCCATGTCAAGCCTCATCTCCATGAAGCATTCTGACTAATTCTTACTAACACTATTTGAATAATATTACTACTTGAAATGTCTTCTGCACTTGTGCATTCAGACATCAAATGTCTGCTCATATGTTGCCTAGGAGCTGCTAAATAGTTTCTCTTTTATTCAGGTATGTTTCTTTGCCCATTCAGGAAGTCATTTTCATGAAGAACTTGGAGTCCTTCTAACTAGATGAATGAATACTGGCAATTTACATACCTTTCCTAAATATTAATCTCCTCAGTTCTCCAATGGGAATACTACTACCGGTTTACAGAATGGTCATGAGGATTGTATGTTCCCAGCATGCTTGGCACATGGCAGGCATCTAACATTGATTTCCTTTCTTATCATCCTTGTTTCCTCTCTTCTCTCCATTTCTTCTTCATGGAACCTATAGCCAAGTCACCTTCGGTAGATACTTTTTACATTCTCATTGAGTGAATGGGTATTACTACCGGCAGAGTGAAGACTTATTTTGCAAGGTAACATTGAAAATTGTGTGTGACTTGGGATGAGTGATTCTATGTGGTTCAGCTGGCTAGGGATATTTTGCAACCTTTTCAGATAATACAATGAATTATTAATCCAAGTTAGAGAGTGGTAGCTGGAGACCTGGATTTGTGCCCAGAGAACAGCTCTGCCACGTTATAGGCATATGGTCATATGGCTGGGACAATGACATGGCCAGTGATCTAATTTCTGCATGAAAGATTAGAAAGCTGTATTATTCTTCTCAAATGTGCCCAGATACTAATATTTTGTTGGTTAAAATCAATGTCATTTTCTCAAAAATCTTTTTCTACTTAATAAAGTAGGTCATATGATCTAAATCATAAGAAAGTACATTTTCACCATTGAGGTTAATTCAGTTATTTTCAGACTAAATGGAAAAAATAAAAGGGAGTCTCAAAACATTTAAAAAAATATTCTCAGGTTGAAACTCACACCAGTTGCTTGCCACAGGGTTCCGTGATCACAGGCTGGGGATTAATCTATGATGGCCACACTGAAACCACATGCATGTGGGAAAGTTTTTTTTGCCTCTTCCTGAGCACGTTGACCTGCTTAATGGGTCAGATTTGTGAGCGGCCACTTTGGACTCCTGGGGGATCAGGTAAAGGACTGGTGAGCTTCAGTGAGGAAGGAGTAAGCTGGACCACAGCAGGGGAAAGCTTAGGTGGGGGTTTGGGAGAGAAAGAAAAAACAGACAAGACTGATTTCGCTCAGGCACAGTTATGGTAAATGCCTGGTCCCTTCGTCAGAGGAGTTCTAGCTGCCGGGAACTGGCATATGGGGCTGTACTAGCAGAATGGGAGCAAAACTTATCTGAGAGGCAGGAATTATGGCTTGATCTAGGCTCTGCTTTAACCAGCTGTGTGATTTCAAATAAGCCACTATTCTGGATAAGGCCTCCATTTCCTCAGTTACAAAATAATGGAGTCAGATCACTTAAGCCATCTGTCCTACTGGTAATGTTCTGTGATTCTAAGATTAGCTAATTCTTATACCATATTCTCTATGTAATAAGAATTTTTTCCAAATCCCGAGGTAACGCTGAGGACATACCCACTGTTGTTTTCTGAAGATGAATCAAACTTACTTTCAACTCTGATTTTGTGTTTCCAAGTTGACTAGTAGCTCTGTGTCAGTTTGACTTGTATCTATCTCTTCACTGATGAGAAACGATCTGAGGACATTAAACATGATTTCTATATGTTTTCAGAAACACACTACATATCTTTAAAACCTCCACCTTTGGTAATTAGAAAATGCATATCCACAGTACTGTTAACACACATAAATTCTAGGTAAATTCAATATTCTTTTTTAAAAACTTGCAAGTCATTTTTACTGTGTTATATTACATTTTCTTTTAACATTATAACTCTTGTTTTCACCGAAACTGTTGATAGACTAGTAAGTGGTACAATATCTTTTTCCTATCTTTTGGTTATTAAGTTGCTTGTTCTTTCTATTTGTTTGATTTCAGTAAATAAATATACTGATATTAAGAACTTATATGCAATCCCTTGGCTGCTCATATGATATGATTCCACATTGAAAATTATCCCTGAATTGAACAAGAAAATTCAGAAAACACATCAAATATTGCCTTAGAGATGAAATACATCATTAAACTATGTAATTGAATCAAAAGAGTTCTGAAATAGATATAGCAACTACATGAAGTGAACATATGGAAGATGCTAGAGGAAAATGCTACAGTTTCCCAGGCTAGAAGAAACACCAGCAGCTGGTTATGCTATTGGCACAGATGGAAAGAAATGGAAAGAAATGACATATTTTTTCTAATAGATTAAAATATTCAAAGGCATGGAATGTTCCAGTAGATTAAGAAACTTTATAACACATTACCTAAATCTGGTTAGAAATCATCACAGAGCTTTGACAGGGAAAATGCAAAAGGAATTAGCCTTAAAGAGTTACAGAACCATTTAACCAAGGTTCCTGGCCTTGTAGAAGATATTTCTTTTGACTATATTCCTGAACAGAAGTGATATATGAGGACTGTAACTGAAATTGAGCTCCACCAAGGGAGTGTGTGTGAGAGCAGGGCAGAGTTTTTAGGAGTTCAGTCCTCTTTTCTCTGTGGAGTTAAGAAAAGAAATTGCAAGTGACCTGAAATTCAATGAGACAATGTGACCATTTCAGTGAAAAAGTTCATCTGGTTCGCAATGGAAAATAACTGAAACGGGAATTTTGCTGGAACAGGCAACATTTATAATCACCCAAAATATTTTTTTAAAAAAGGCAAAAAGAAGAGTATTCTAAATAATTCTAAGAAAAAAAGATGTAGCCAGAAAAATCAGGGCAATTCTTTTTCTGTTCCTTCTCAAGATCAGGAAGTTGTATTACAGCTAAGAAGGTGGCCAGGAAGGACTATTGGAAAGTGTGGAGGGGGAAGAACTGCTGAGGCCTCTGCTCCTTTCCTCACTCAGGATTTTACAGCCTGAAAGACAGGTGGAGAAGAACAGGGAGCCAGGTAGCTCAGTTGACATCCATCTTTAGAAATAGAAATAATAAGATACAATAATTTTGAAACACTTCTAGTCTAGACTCTTCCCAGGTCAGAGATTAGAGCTTTAGGTGTCAGAAAAGGAAGTTCCAATGTGTTTAGAAATCATCGATTAGAGATTTAAAAATAAACAAAAACTGGCTGCTGTGGTGGCGCAGTAGTTAGGAATCCGCCTGCCAATGCAGGGGACATGGGCTCAAGCCCTGGTCCGGGAAGATCCCACATGTTGCGGAGCAACTAAGCCTGTGCACCACAACTACTGAGCCTGTGCTCTAGAGCCTGTAAGCCACAACTACTGAGCCCACGTGCCACAACTACTGAAGCCCGCGTGCCTAGAGCGTGTGCTCCACAGCAAGACAAACCATCGCAATGAGAAGCCCGTGCACCGCAATGAAGAGTAGCCCCCGCTCACAGCAATTAGAGAAAGCCCATGCACAACAACGAAGACCCAACACAGCCAAAAATAAATAAATAAATAAACAGATTCCAAGTCTGTTTAATGTAATGAATTTATATGCAAAACCGATTTAAAAATATCTTTTCAGTGTAACTTAAATGTTAGCCTTAGTAAGTACAGGCGCTGGGAGGTAAACCAGATAGTTTGGGTCCAAAAGCCATACTCGTGACACTGCTTACCTTTAACTGACCATCCCTTAAATATTAATATTCCTCAGGGTTCTCTGCTGGGCCCTATTTTATTCTTTCTCTCCACACTCTTTCTGGGAAATCCCATGCAGCCCAGTGCTTGACACATACTTGACAGCTCCTCATGGATGTCCTTCAGGCAACTCGAACGTAACGCATATAAAATAGCTCATCATTTAACCCTTCCAAACTCTTCACTAAAATGTAAAGCTCTTTCTATGCTGCAGTGTGGGAACTCTGCTTATCAGTGTTCTCTTTGTTTAAATTTATTTATTTATTTATATTTTTGACTGCGTTGGGTCTTCGTTGCTGTGCGCGGACTTTCTCTAGTTCCCGTGAGCGGGGGCTACTCTTGGTTGCGGTGCGCGGGCTCCTCGTTGCGGTGGCTTCTCATTGCAGAGCACCGGCTTCAGTAGTTGTGGCGCATGGGCTTAGTAGCTCTGCGGCATGTGGGATCTTCAGGGACCAGGGCGCGAACCCGTGTCCCCTGAATTGGCAGGCGGATTCTTTCTTTCTTTTTTTTAAAATTAATTAATTTATTTTTGCTGTGTTGGGTCTTCGTTTCTGTGCGAGGGCTTTCTCTAGTCGTGGCGAGCGGGGGCCACTCTTCATCGCGGTGCGCGGGCCTCTCACCATCACCGCCTCTCTTGTTGCGGAGCACAGGTTCCAGACGCGCAGGCTCAGTAGTTGTGGCTCACGGGCCTAGTTGCTCCGCGGCATGTGGGATCCTCCCAGACCAGGGCTCAAACCTGTGTCCCCTGCATTAGCCGGCAGACTCTCAACCACTGCGCCACCAGGGAAGCCCTATCAGTGTTTTAATTCTCCTCCTTGTCCCATACCTTCCTTTCCAAGTTATATTTCCCAGATTCTCATGCTTTAAAATTTTCTAAAGCTACCTTAAGTCTATTACTAAACACCAATAAATGAATGAACTAATAAATAAAAAAAGAATGAAAACTCTACTCCACGTGGCAGCAAATGATAGCATGCCCACGAGTTAGCATGATCTGTCCAGGAGATGGCGCTCACGGTATATTTTTGCTTTTAGGTTTTTATGCTGAGAAAAAAATCTCACAATTTCCTTATACAGATAATTAATTCAAAGCAATATGATGTTCCCTATCTTATCATCTTTCGATAGTCCTATGGGCTAACAAGATTTTACCTAAATGATTTTGTCTTCTTATTTTACAACTGAAGGTAGGGTTTGGGGGTGAAGTTGTTACAAGGAACAAAATTTATGATAGGGGAGAAATAGTGATATAAGGTAAGAGTAAGCATATACCTCGACACCTTTGATTCTAAAATTCCAATAAACAGAAAGTCATAATTTCATTATTATGGGGTGGGAAACATACAAGCTGGAAAGCAGAAGGGAAGATGAGAGATTTGGGGGGAGAGAGCTAAAAACTGAACATATATCTAGGGTTATCTGAAACAATAAAGAGGAAAAGCTTCATTTCAGAAGCAGTTACATAGTGGAGTCCTGGCACTCCACTTATAAGATGTGTGATCATGGGTAAGGTTTTCTCTCTCTCTGGCCTTTAGATTACTTCTCTTTGGAATGATGAAATAGAGTTAGATAATGTCTATGGATACCACAGTTCTAAAATTCTGATTGCCAAACAGAACTACAGAGTAAGGGGGAAAAGTAATTGCATGTTCAACTGGGGAAAGATACAGGCTAAGAGAGCTTTCATAGTCTTAGGAAAAGTTAACTTACAGGTCCTTGCATAGAACTAGTTTGTTGATTGATGGTAGTTCTGGGTCACTATTTTCAACCACCGTTGCATACCAGGTTCACTGGGGAGAATTTTTAAATTATAGCAGTGGATGGGTCCCACCCACCCAGGCCAACTAAACAGAGTCTCTGAAGGTGGGACAGAGCTCTCAGTATTTGTTAAAAGTGCTCCAGGCCATTCTATTGCACAAACAAGACTAAGAATCGCTGATCTAGATAATCAAAAAGACTATTAAAGCTAAAAACCTTTAAAGAGGATAAACAATGTTTTTAACAGCGATGAAGGTGTAGGCATAATCCTGGAGGGGAAAAGATGCAAATGGAAAAATAAGAACATAAGAGAAGAAAGAGAAAGTAGAAGACATGAGGCATAAATCTGGGGAAAAAATACAGAAGAATAGAGGGTCAAGTGTCAGGGATATGGACAAACTCAAGTTGTCATTGCTTTTGGAAAATTTAAT
Organism: Neophocaena asiaeorientalis asiaeorientalis; assembly: GCF_003031525.2. NCBI lineage: Eukaryota > Metazoa > Chordata > Mammalia > Artiodactyla > Phocoenidae > Neophocaena > Neophocaena asiaeorientalis. Next base: position 2,626,847 of record NW_020174561.1, on the reverse strand, counting down.
CAAATGAAGAAAATTGCTCTGTTAACAAAAAAAAGAAAATGGTACTTCCCTGGTGGTTCAGTGGCTAAGACTCTGCACTCCCAATGCAGGGGGCCCCAGTTCAATCCCTAGCCAGGGAGCTAGATTCCACATGCTGCAACTAAGAGTCCACATGCCACAACTAAAGATTCTGCAGGTCACAAAGAAGATCCTGCACGTATTAACGAAGATCCTGCATGCTGTAACTAAGACCCTGTGCCGCCAGATAAATAAATATTAAAAAAAAAAAAGAAAGAAAAGAAAAAAAATATTTTTCTTCGCCTTCCATTCCAAACCTTCCATTCTGTTATCACTGAAGGGAAATTAAAGCAGGAAATGTTGGGAGTAAGAAATAACATAATCATGTTTTTATAACCTACATCATGTTATTTGGAATCTCTAAGTTTAAGGCATTTCTGTGCAGACAGAGTGCTCTGATATCTGCCTGTCTCTTTGTTATTGAACTTTTTGTTGAATTAGATTTCATGGGACTTTATGGTTATCGACTTGATTTTTAGTGTTTTGTTGCAAAGAAGTCTGCAAGTATTTTGAGTAATAGGGTCATTCCTATATGCCCTTCTATCAGATTGCTTGGCTCGATTCTGGGTGGAGACAAATTGTTTGCTGCTTGGTTCATTGGACGTGGAAGCATTAAAAAAAAAAGAAAAAAAGTCATGTTATGTATGTGTTTCTTTCCTGTAAACATATAAGATTGCTATTGTTGGGAAATCTCACATTCTAGAAAGTTTTTACCTGAATGAGAATGCAGAGGAAAACTATACTGGTCTCTCAGAGAAAACAAGATAAAATAAAAATCCAATTTAAGCTATACACACATTCACACACACACACCCACACCCACACACAGAGTCTTGTATATAATTTTAGGGATTCATTATGGTATTGAAGTCCATCCATGGATTTCTACTGGGCCCTGGGTCTCAGGATATACCCATGAGGGATCTGGACTGGACTTGTGAACAAGTTTAGTTGCTGTCTTTGATTTGTTAAATGAACATACACTTAAATGGCTTTGTATGTATGAATGAATTTCTCTTGAAAGACACAGAAGTAGACTTGGACAAAAAGAAAAAAATTCCCGTTTTTGGGTAGGATTACTCAACATCATAAAGTTGTCAGTTCCCCCTAAGTTAATTTAAAATTTCAATGCAATTCAATAAAAATACCAGTGAACATTTTTTTATTGAGCTAGACAAATTGATTTTAAAGTTCATATAAAAAATTTAATGAATGGCCAGGAAAACACTGAAAAGGTAAAACTATGAGAGAGGCTAGCTTTACCAGACATAAAAACACACCATGAAATCACTATAATTAAATCAATATGATACTGGCTCATGAATAGGCAAACAGGCTAGAGCAATAGAACAGGGGGGAAAAAATTCCCAAAATAGACACAGCACATATGGAAATTTAGTATAATATAAAAATGGTATCTCAAATCACTACAGGAAAAATGAGCCTTATAGTAAGTGATCTTGAGACAACTGGGTAACAATTTGGAGAAAAAATAAAATTAGATACATACCTCATACTATATACAAGAATAAACTCCTATGATAACCTAAGCATACTGTACGTAAGAATAAATGGAACAGGGATATAAATGAAAAAAAAAAAACCCATAAAAGTGATAGAGGAAAACATAGGTAGATTCCTCTTTAACTTCATTGTATGGAAAGGCTTTAACCTATATTTAGAATTTACAGACAATAAATAAATTGATACATTTGACTACATAAAAATAATTTGCATTCAAAGAAAACTATTAACGAATCAAAAGACAGTTGAGGGTTTTGCATGTAAGGAACTAGGAAGTTGCCTCTATGTTCTAAGGAGTAAAAAAGCTGAACAGACTGAAAAATCAACTCTTTTTGAATCCTTAGAAGTGAGGACGCAAGGGAAACAGCTGCTCCCAAAATGGAAGAGGCAGTTGCGTGAGTACAAGGACTTGCTGCTTACTGAACAGAAATTCATGAGACTCAGTTTTCTTAATAAGGCCTGCCCTCAGGAGAAACTAGTTAACCAGAGCCTACTGCAGTATTATCAGAGCCTAATTGACATTGGGAAGAGAAATACCCAATGCTAGTCCAACTCTAGCCATCTGTTCCCACCTAAGGGAGGAGAAAGAAACCCTGAGAAGCACTTGTGAAGTACATAGTCCAGAGGCACAGGCTTACAAAAAGACTGAGATCTAATGATAGGATGCTTCTCCTTCCTGCACACTTTACCACCTCATTCCTCAAAACCTATTTATAGTAGTTCTTTTTATCGGTGCTTTATGTCTGGCTTCAAAACAAAAAAAAAATTACAAGGCATACCAAAAGGCAAAAAAATATAATTTGGTGAGAACCAGTTATGGCAGGGATGTTGGAATTATCAGATGGAGAATTAAAACAATTATGACTAATATGCTAAGGGCTCTAGTGGATAAAGTAGACAGCGTATAAGAAAAGATTGGCAATTTGAGCAGAGAAATGGAAATCCTAAGAAAGAACCAAAAAAAAAAAAAAAAGCTAAAACATTGAAGAGAGATTTTTAAAAAGATGTCTATGATGGGTCTATGATGAACTTATTGGTAGACTGGACATGGCTGAGGAAAGACTCTCTGAGCTTGAGGATATCTCCATAGGAATCTCCAAAACTGAAAAACAAAGATTGAAAAGAAATAGAACAGAATATTCAAGGACTGTGGGACAACTACCCAAAGTGTAATGTTCATGTAATAGGAATACCAGAAAGAAAAGAAAGAGAGAAAGGAACAGAAAAAATATTTGAAACAGAATGACTGAGAATTTCTCCATTTTAATGTCACACATCAAACCACAGATCCAGGAAGCTCAGAGAACACCAAGCAAGATAAATGCAAAAATCTGCAGCTAGGCATACCATATTCCAACTAGAGAAAATCAAAGATAAAGGAAAAATCTTGAGAGAAGCCAGAGGGAAAAACACCTTCCCTATAGAGAAATGAAGATAAGACGTATACCTGATTTCTTCTTAGAAACTGCACACAAGAAGAGAGTATAGTGAAATATTAGAGTATTGACAGAAAAAAATCCACCAACATGGAATTCTGTACCCTGCAAAATTATCCTTCAACAATGAAGGAAAAGTAAAGACTTTTGGACAAACAAAAATTGGGGGAATTTGTCGCTAGTAGACTTGCCTTGCAAGAAATCTTAAAAGAAAACTTTTTTTTTTGCACGGATTTTAGGATCTTCGTTCCCCAACCAGGGATTGAACCCTTGCCTTCAGCAGTGAAAGAGTGGAGCTCTAACCACTGGACTGCCAGGGAATTCCCAAGAAAATCTTAACAACTACACTTCAATTTTAAAAAAAAGACTTCACTTCACTCTACAGTAGACACTAACACAACATTGTAAAACAACTATACTGCAATTAAAAAAATTAAAAGAAAATCTTTAGAGAGAAGTAAAATGAAATTGGTAAAAAACTTGGATATATATATAAAGAAAGGAAGAGCATCAAAGAAAGAATAATTGAGGGTAAAATAAAAACTTCTATTTTTCTTATTCTTGTTGATTTAACAAGTAACAGTTTGTTCAAAATAATAATAGCAACAATGTATTCAATTATATACATATGTATATACATCTATATCCACTTATGTATGCTTATATATAAGTGAAATAAATGACAACAATGATACAAAGGACTGGAGAGAAAAATTAGGATTACTTTATTGTTATAAGGTACTCACATTGCCCATGAAGTGGTATAGTGTTATTTAAAGTGGACTTTGATTAATCATAAATGTATAATGCAAACTCTAGAGAAACTACTAAAAAAAGTAAAAAATGAAGTATAGCTGATATGCAAAGAAAGGTGAGAAAATTGAGTGATATAAAATGCTCACTTAAAACCACAAAAGGCAGAAAAAGAATGAAAGACAAAAATAGGAACAAAGAACAAGTGCAACAAACAGAAAATAGTAACAAATACAGTAGATATTAATCCAACTATATCGATAATCACTTTGAACGTCAGTGGACTAGATGCAACAATTAAAAGAGATTGTGAGAGGGAATAAAAAACAAGACCCAACTATATGTTGTCTACAAGAAACCCACTTTAAATATAATGACACATATAAATTAAAAGTAAATGGATGGAGAAAAACATACTCCTGATTTTAATAATTGTAGAATGGTTATATAAGATGCTAACTTAGGGCATATTGTAGATGTAGTATTTCTGCAACTATTTTTTATGAGATTATTTCAAATTGAAGAAATAAAATCTAAAAATAATTAATAAAATATCAATTAAAATGAACTGTATGACATGAAAAATCTCTTTAATATATTCCTTTTTAAAATTTATTAAAATGTGCTAAAATTTAAAAGCGTTCAATTTTAAAATATTCTTTTAATTCTAAACGATATAATATAGAAGGTATAACATTGCAGTTTCAAGTACTTACCTTCAAGTAAAAAAGCTAAAAAACTGAATTTTTGAAACACATTTAGTTAACAGGTTGAGAACAAAAGATAAACATGTTCAGAAAAAATTTGAGAGACTTGTTAAATTTTGGAAAATACGTTTTTGTCTTCTAAAAGTATCCAGGTAAATATTCGTGAATTATGTGGCATAATAAATGTTTCAAAAGTGGGAGTTTTCTGTAGGACAGAAAGTAATATTTTATAAAACATTTAAATTATGGTTTGAACAACTCTACTTAGGCTCTTTCAAAGGCTGGTTTCAATTGAACATAGTTGTTCAAATGGTCCCAATTCAAAAAATATTGCAGTTAAAATAAGCCAGTTTAGCTCTGACAAACATTGATTTCAACCTTACACAAGTGTCAAAGTTGTTGATTTTAACAGTAGATTGCCAAATGGATGCGGTCACTGTAAACCACTTACAAAAAAAGAAAACGTAGGTACTTTTGCTGAGAGAACACCTTTAAAAAAAACTGTCAAGCACAGGATTTTCATTTTCATCTGGCATGATATTTGGAAGCCATAATAGGCATTTCTATGGGAATTTTTTGGATTATCAGGTATAAAGTTGCTCTGAATGGCTTTGCCTATAACTAGAATTTATTAGCTCTGTTTTGACTTCTGCAACACAGAGTTGCAGACATAGTGCACTACAACTAGCAACCAATAGTGGATTCTTTCTTCTGCTTCTTCCTGTAATTATAGATGTACAGTTGACCTTCAAACAACATGGGTTTGAAATATAAGTGTGGGTCCACTTATATGCAGATTTTTTCCCATAAATGTAGTATCTGTAAATAAATATGAATTTCGTTTTCACATTACCTTTTCATTTTGATGTCTAATGTTAGTAATACATATAACATCTACCGTGTTTTATATCATATAAGACAATAACAGACAGACAATTCATCTTGGAAACAGATGGCATAAACTTATGGTATTGATAATACAGTTCAGTACTGTAAATGTATTTTTTCTTCCTTATGATTTTCTTTATAACATTTTCTTTTCTCTAGCTTAATTTATTGTAAGAACACAGTGTATAATACATATAACACACAAAATATGTGTTAATCAACTGTTTAGGTTATTGGTAAGGCTTCTGGTCAACAGTAAGCTGTTAGTAGTAGCAGTTAAGTTTTGGGAGAGTCAAAAGTTATATGCTGATTTTCAGCTGCACAAGGGTGGGTGCCCCTAACCTCCACGTTGTTCAAGGGTCAACTGTAGTTATAATTATAGGTGAGCATTAGAAACTTAACAAATGGTGGTTTTATTTATCGTAGATGCACACTTAGCCCTCTATATACATGCAGTAGTCTTAAAGGTTAATACCCTTGTTATTTTTCTTTCTCTCCTCCTTTGGGCCTCAAGTGTAACTGCTTTAACTATTTCATGTCTGGGTGTTTTAGACTTTAAACACTGTCTTTAATGTATGACCTCACTTTCTCCTGCCCTTCGGACCAGGCATTTCTACTTGTATTCCGTCTTTACTCTTTAGTTCTGTGTAAAGAACTCCTGCTTGGATTCATTTCATTGGCTATCATAGAATTTCTTCAGATTGCAAACGTGTGGTACTAAACTGGCTCCTTGCAATCCAAGCTGGTCTACCTGAGCAATGATGAGGGGAGATTCTGACAAGTGGGGTGATTTTAGAACCACCTAAACACGACTTTTTAGAGCATGGATATCAGATGGGGGGGAAAATGGATCCTCATTCCATGTGAGCCTCTTCATTTGGACAGCCTCTGATTGTGTAACCAGTTTAAAGGGATAGCCTTAGTACTGTTGTATCAGCCCACACAAAGTAAGAGGCTCTATAAAAGTTAAGGAATTACTAGAAAAAAAAAACAAAAAAAACCTTGGGCTTCCCTGGTGGTGCAGTGGTTGAGAGTCCGCCTGCCGATGCAGGAGACACGGGTTCATGCCCCGGTCCGGGAAGATCCCACATGCTAAAAAAAAAAAAAAAAAAAAAATACAATGCTAAAAACTCAGGGAAGTTTCTGAGAAGCAAGATTGAGGGCTTGTTACTGCTGGGGTGGAGCTTGAGACTGATGACTTTCAATCCAACATCACCTGCTAGAGCAAGAGCACCAAGCAGCTCATGTGTTTGGTCCTCTGGTTGTTGGTAGTTCATCCTCTTCCCTGGAAAAGCCCTGGATATTGGGAAAGCCTAATAATGTTTAATGCCTTCTGAAGGTAGTTTGGTTTGTCAGGTATTTATCAGGATATTAAAGAGAAGCTTATTGACCCTTGATCCAGTTCCTTTCTAAAGAAGCAAAGGCTGGGCTTTCCTGGTGGCGCAGTGGTTGAGAGTCTGCCTGCCGATGCAGGGGACACGGGTTCATGCCCCGGTCCGGGAGGATCCCACGTGTCGCGGAGTAAAAAAAAAAAAAAAAAAAAAAAAGAAGCAAAGGCCAACTCTGGGTCACACACAGGGACAACTTTATAAGGGTCCTCTTGCTTAGTCCTGTCATTACTGTATGATCTAGACTTTATTAATTATTCCTATTTAATGGGTTAGAAAATTAAAACCTGGCAAGAGAAATATCATGTCCCATGCAAATGCTGTAGTTGGGTCTAAACCCAATCAGATTATTGCAGAGCCCCAACATTAACCACATCTTTATCCTGGGCTAGATGCTGTTAAAGAAAATAATTGCACTGCACACGTGTTAAAATGGCATGGAAGATTTTACCCAAGACTATTGCAATAGGGGAGAGAGTTTGAACTCAACCCTGAATAGATAAGGACAAGTGGGAACGTGTAGCCAATGGGTAAGGTGAGGGAGTGGATGGAAAGTTACTAACTTTGTTAGGTGGCAAGGGTGAGAGGGAAGAGGAACTTGACTAGATATCAAGGGCAGGGATTCTCTGTAAACTGGTTTAGCCGGATTCTTTGCTAAATCTGAGCTGTGCAGGCTAAAGTTGGGGCGGGGAGGACTCAGAGGCGCCTGGCTAAATTTTGGTCAAAGAGAGATTCATTGTCAATGCACTAGTGAATTAAGTTGCTGAAAATATTAGAGTTTAGAATGGGAAAAACATGTATATAAAATGGTTTTTGAGGTTATTTCGGATAGAAATTTGGTTAATTTGTACATGCTGGTGAACAATGACAGGCTTTAGAAAACTCTTGGGCCTCATTTCCCTGTGGTCTTGTCCTGATTAAATTACTCATATTCGCAGGAAACCCTGGTGTATCAGGTCTGATATGCAGGAGGAGAGTAAAGAGGAATAATGTGGAAATGTTTCAAAATTTTTATTGCATAGTTTAATATTTATTTCTTTCCTGTAGTTACAACCTCATTATCTAGATTTTGTAAAGCTCTCCCATGCTTTCCACTCTCCTTCCTTCCCATTGATCTCAACCTTTTTCTTTTATGCTGTCTTCATTTCCAAAGTAGAGAAAAAAGGAAAGTTACTTTTTTTATATATATATATCTAGAGTCTTATTTTCAATTTATTTTATTTTTTCTCATAACTTTTAAGTTTTAAAAATGTTACGTCACTCTGCTTCCTTAAAATGTGCTATAGCAAGAGATAAACATACTCAACTATTTTAGGACATGAAACCTTAAATTATCAGTGAAAGCCAGATGAGTTTTGGAGACATCGGTATGCAAGAGCATGTACCAGAGACTATTTGGTTTCCAAAGGTCCTTCATAGCATCCAGTCCTGAAACAACAAACATCCTTTTGCTCTTGAAACTGGTTCAGAACAGAATAGAAAGAACAAGCCCGGCTGCTTAAAGCTTTGGAGGTAAGCCGACCATTTGCTTAACAAAGCAAGGCCTTACTCTACCTCTCCAAGGCGCTTTCATCTGAACACTGGGTTTGGAACCAAGTAGAAACAAGCTCTCTACAGTGGGATTCATCACTTCCTGGTTTCAGACTGGCACAAAGAATAGATTCTTTTATTTTCCTGCTATTCACATTTTTAGACAGATCCGAAACTAGAGGTGTGCTTAGGTAATGATGGCTGGTACACATTTCCTTTTCTCCAGCTGGGGACTCAGATTCTTATTTTCCCAGAGCAAGGTGAAACTGCTTTTCAGCTCAGCTCACTAAAAGCTGATGCAAAGTAATATGAAAGGAACAGTCCTTAATAATGAGAAAGATAATTGGAAACATAAAATCTCTGCTGCCCCTTTTGAATGCTCTTTATTATTATTATTTTCTTGGCCTTTAAATCCCACAGGTTTCTTTTCTGAGGGCAGGGGGTAGGGAGGAAAGCTCTTTAACTGTACAGATACTGCTGAAATCAGATAATTTGATTTAACATGCCTTTCAGAAAGCCATTTGTTCCCCATATTCCCATTTTTGTGTAATTAATGAGAACCTTGCATCGATTTGTGTCTGTACATACTGGAATTTTGAACGTAGGGTTAATCACCAGCACAGACAGGGGTTCATCTCTGCTGCCTTTTACGAGTGGTCAGTCTCTCCTGATTTTTTTTTTAATGTATTTTAAAAATTTTTTTTATTTTATTTTTTTTTGGCTGCGTTGGGTCTTCGTTGCTGCATGCTGGTTTTCTCTAGTTGCGGCGAGTGAGGACCATTCTTCATTGTGGTGCATGGGCTTCTCATTGCGGTGTCTTCTCTTGTTGTGAGTGTGGGCTCTAGGCGCTCAGGCTTCAGTAGTTGCGGTGCATGGGCTCAGTAGTTGTGGCTCATGGGCTCTAGAGCGTAGGCTCAGTAGTTGTGGCCCGTGGGTTTAGCTGCTCTGCAGTATGTGGATCTTCCCGGACCAGGGATTGAACCCGTGTCTCCTGCACTGGGAGGCGGATTCTTAACCACTGTGTCACCAGGGAAGTCCCGGTCAATCTCTTTTGAAATGGAAATAAAAAATACAAACTAAAACCAAAACTGAACACAGGCAAGTACTGTTTGTGCTTGCAAATGTCCATAACTGTAAAATTTGTTATTGATCTGACTCACCCTTTCAACAGATCCTGGATGTTACAAACACAAATGCACACACTCTTGGTGTTCAGAAGTGGGTCAAGTTTCCCTTCCTCAGCAACCTAAGCTCATGGGGAAGATGCCCCTAGATAAGAAACTAAGCATTGAACCACTAATATTTTGGGCTAGCTCCTGCCAGAACACTTTTGAAGACCATCAAATTTAATTTTCCTTGAAATATAAGAGCACCCAGAAACAATATTCTTCAATCTTTGGCCTCTTCTTAAAAGACAGTAGTTGAAGGAAGAGAGATATCAACATTGCAGGTGGGCTTTCACTTCTTCCTGATCAAAACCTGTTAGAAATAAAATTCTAAAGATTGGTTCTAAAGCAGAAAACAGCCGAAAATGAAAGAGAGAAAATGATGAAGGACTGATTAACAGTAGGTAGAAATCTAAATATACAGTAAATAAGCATTTTATTAAATGCTGTACAAGATAGTCACTAAGAAAAAGGCACATTTTCTATCTTTGAAGACCTCTTTCATTCTAGTCACTAGTATAGGACAGAAGAAGTAAAAGCATAGCCTCATTTGTTATTGGCAAACAACAAAAATAAAACAGTTCAGTAAAGGGTTGGATGTCCTTTATTCAGGAAAACAATCCATGGATTGGGGGGAGAATAGTCCCCCGCCCCACTTCTTCCCCTGGGATTTTAGGCAAAATCAAGTTTTATAGAGCGTTAGAAGAGGCAGTACAGAAGTAGGGCATGAGTGGCCAGAAGATCAGGGATTTTCTTAAAAGGCTAACTGTCCTGTCTTTCAGGGTAAGCTGAGCTAGCTGGAGGGGAGCTGGAGGATTGTGACTGGTGTGAGTTAAGTTTCCTTGGCAGTGAGGTGTTTTCCGTAAGTGCAGGCTGAGTTAGGTTTCCATCTGTGACGTGGGCCAGGCCACTGGGGCAGCTTCCATTTTGTGGGTCCCAACATGTACTAATCACCTTGATCACCCTCAGTCCCCAAAAGAGGTGAGCAGTAAACTAGAATTGTTCATTCTCTCTTTTTCCCCTCTGTCTCAACATCCAGTTGCCTGCTTCTCCCTGTCTTTACAGCATGTCTAAGGTTTATAAGGACTTAGATTGACCTAGAAACACTTGAAGACATAGGGGAGGCTTTAAAAAAAAACCAAACAACAAGACCACAATAAAGCAATTTTATAGAAGAAGGAAGAGCAAATACTACATTCTATTTGACAAGGCCTTTTTTATGATGCGGCTGAACATGACATTGATTTTTTTTGAGGTTCTATCTTTTCTTTTGTTTGGAACATAGTCTTCGATTTCTTCGTTTTGCTCGACTCTGTTGGTGTCTATGCGTTAGATAAACAGCCCCCTCTGCCGGTCTTAAAGGAGACGCTTTGGGTAGGAGAAGAGCGTCATCGTTCAACCCTGCCCTGGCTCTTGGTTGTCGCTCAAACTTTTGTGACCGTCCAAGTGGCCTATTTTAGTTTTAGTGGCTCCCACTAGTTGAAGGCTTTCCAAGACGTTAGTGTTCCAAAGTGAGGAATTTAGGCAGCACCGAGATTCAGGCAGATTGGAAGCCAGACCCTCGGGCAGCAGCTTTGAAAATATGCAAATATATGCGGTCCTGTGGGACCCCAAGCATAAGCCCCGTGGCCGGCAGGCAGATCCCGAGGTATCCCCTGGGTGGCAACTGCAAAACCAGGGCACCAGACGAGTGTATGAGCTTCCACCTGGGAGACAGCAGTGAGCTGCAGCTGGGCGTAGGGAAAGCAGGAGGACGACGTCCACCGGGGAGGAAAAAAAGATGGCTCCCGGCCATCTCCATCCCGGAGAGTATGCAGGCCCCCAAACGTTTGTCAGGTTAGACCCCTGCCTCTCAGGCTGATGCGCCAAGACCAGCCAGTGGGCCTGTCCCACAAAGAACGGGTGTCCCTGGACCTGCCGCTTCCTCCCTGGGGCCTGGAGCTGGTGAGTCTGAGCGTGCGAGCCGTTTAAGAGCTATTTCTCAGGCGCTTATAACCTTGTGGGTCTCGGGGACGTGAACCCTGTTGATTTTCAAAGCTAGATGGTTGGGGGGCTCATCTCTCGGGGGCAGGTCTTAAAAGTTGGGAGTGCCTGGTGTGGAGTTCAAATTCTTTGCTCCTTAAGGAGAAGGTCTGGGTTTTGAGTTTCCTCTGACGTGGGGGTGGGGATGTCTGGCGAGATGGTGGCCCAGTCTCTTCCACCGGCTTCCATGGGCTTCTCTCCTCTACCAGATGTGTGGGAGTGACTCGGACAGCTTTTAGGTTTTTTGCAGAGGAAGTTGTTCCCTATGTAGCTGTAGATTTGATGAGTCTGTGGGAGGAGGTGAGTTCAGGATCCTCTTTAGTCACCATCTTGAACTGGAGCACTGATGTTGATTTTTGAATGCTGAAAATAATAAATAATGGCAAATTCAGAACTATTCACGGTGAGCATGGGACAAGGAAATTGAATGAATATCTTCACAATTTTCTATCAGACTTTTCATGCCCAAGAGACCTGTTGTACCAGAAGAGTTCTGAACTAATCATTTAAAAATCCAAACCCCAAACCAAACAAAACAAAAAACCCTGTTCAAGCATGCACTAAATAAATTCCAGTGGTTAAAGAAACCAAACCCAAGAAGCATCTTAGTTTTGTATAAGGCTTCTCCTTTAATAAGCATCATTGTTAATGATAAATATTCTAATAATATACAGTGTTTGTTGAATGAATAAATCCTGAAGTTGTTTTATTTTTTATTGCAGAAGTAATATACTTTGTGGCTACTATAGAGAAACACAGTCGATTTTTAGACATTAACTTTTAATTCTAATAGTTTATCTGCGTATCCTTTGGTATTCTCTATATACATAATGTGTGTATGTTTGTGTGAAAAAGTTTTCTTTTTAATTTTTTTCTCCTTCATTTTTATATCTTTTTTCTTCACTACAGTTTGAATAGGAATGGGAAAAATATCCCTGTCTCATTTCTTATCTTAGAAAGAATGCTTTCAACATATACCATTAAGTATATTTGGTGCAGTTCTTTTTGGAGGGTTGGGGGATCCTTTATTAAAATAAGGAAATTCTCTTTTAGTTGCCACAAGTTGTTTTTTTTTTTTTTTAAATCATGAATTGATGTTGAATTTAATCAAATATTTTTCCTTAAGTCACTGGAATGACCGTATGATTCTTCTTTAGTCTATGTGTTGGAAAGCTAGTGTCACTATAGAACTGCATAACAAATCACCCCTAAACTCAGCAACTTAAAATGACAATCAGGCTTCCCTGGTGGCGCAGTGGTTGAGAGTCCGCCTGCCGATACAGGGGACGCGGGTTCGTGCCCCGGTCCGGGAAGATCCTACATGCCGCGGAGCGGCTGGGCCTGTGAGCCATGGCCGCTGAGCTTGCGCGTCCGGAGCCTGTGCTCCGCAACGGGAGAGGCCACAACAGTGAGAGGCCCGCATACCAAAAAAAAAAAAAAGACAGTCATCTGCGTCAAATCTATTAATATCTCACTGGCCAAAGCAAGTATGGCTTAGTCCTATGTGAAAAGGAGGAGAACCCACTCTGCCACCAGGAGAAGAACTTCAAAATTCCATGACAAAGGGCATGGACACAGGGAAGGACCAGTAAAAAGATCTTCCACATTCCGTTCTTTGGCCACAGTTATTCATAACACTTCACCTGCAAACTACACTCGTATCTTGGGATCCCCCAGACCTCACAATGCACATGTGGCTTAAGATGAGATCAAGAGGCTGCTCCTCCCCATCTAGAGACCAATAAACCAAAAAGGTCAAATTATCCTCCCCATTTATAGGCAACATTGAACCATGGTCAGGACAACATAATAAATGCTCTCAGATAATGGGAGAAAGGAGGTATATAGTCGTCACTAGTCCAAGGCAATTCTGAAATTCCACTGGTAAAATGCTAGCATGGGAAGCCATTCTCAGATGGCAAAATACTCCTTAATTAACCTATTTTGCCATCTGAGAATGGCTTCCCATCAGTTGTTCTCCTTGGCCCTGGCCTGTACCCTCTGGGATACCTTTCCTGTTCCATTATTCTTCCTGGCTTTTTCTGAGGAAGGCATTAAAAAGTATGCCTTGGAAAAAAACACATGCCTTTTGGGGGAGCAGATGAGTAGTTTTATTGTCCTGTTTCCTGCCTGTAGAAAGTTGAGGACTAAGAGATTTTTTAAGAATCTCAAGTGTGGTGACACTTTTGCTAATAGAGATCTCTTAAAAAGCTTGTTGATTATGTATTTAATTTCACTCAACTCTTTGTCAAATGGTTACCGTATAATTCTTTCAAAGACATTTCTTTCTTTCTTTAGACTTAATTATGGATATTTTGGGTCTGTTATGTTTCTATGGGACCAAGTCCTTAAGCCTTCTAGTTGTTTTTTATTCAGCTGGAAGGATCTACTAGATGCCACCTTAATTTTTTCAGAGCTCTTCACATAGGGCATGACTACTTCATCCATGATTTGGTTTTTACTACCAAGCTTAATCAAATGGCCAAAGTCTTGATTTAATCACCCCACCCCCAGTCTGTATCATATTTTGAGAATCTTTAACTCTCTGAACATGTGTAGATGAGAAACAGTTTTATTTTTCAACCTAGCAAGTTCTGGCCTCCTTATATCCTTTTAAAGTCTGTTTACAAACTGGGCAGTTCTTTTCTGAATTTATCCTTGCTTGGAAGTGTATTACTTCACGAAGCAAAAGCGATCAGCTGAAGCTTTGAATGTCCTGCCTAGAAAACATCTTTCCTTAGACTATAAATTCTGTAAGGTCGGATCTTAACAAACGGCACTGCGAAACAGAGGAAAGCTTCAAGTGAGCTTTATTAGGGAGCGCTCCCGGGCGAGGTTCACTGGTCCGAGAGAAAGGGGCCAGAGAAGTCGTACCCGGGCGAGGGTTGGGCAAGATTTTATAGGGGAAGAAGGGAAAGGGGTGTGGTGAATCTGGGAGGGCGCAGGGTTTTTTCTTATTTGGTGGTCTTTTCGGGTATCCTGGGGGATCGTTAGTCCCGCCCCTCGGAAGGCGGGAAGGCTGGGCCGGGTGCAAAGTCCCCAGGTCAGTTCCTGGAACTGGGTGGTCCGGAAAGTCTCCAGGTCAGTTTCTGGAACTGGGTGGTCCGGAGAGTTTCGGTCTGTTGCAACCTGTGAATCTGATTGTGTTCTCCTGCCTCGGGCCAGTTGGCCTTACAAATTCATTAGTTATATTTTACATCTTCCATGTAATAGTAGCGACAGTGTTGCCACTGCATAACATAGGTCATCATTTTTTCAGTGTCTTGTATTAGTTCCTTGCCATTTTTCAAGACTCAACATTTTTCTCACCTTCTACTATCTGGTCCCGAACTGATGCTACATATATTAGTTTTTTGTCAAAGCAGCATCCAGTCCCATTTTGGTTAGTTAACGTCACGATAACGCTGCAGACTAACCATCCTGAAACGTAATGCCTTAAACAACAGTCATGTATCCTCACAGATCTTCAGGTCAGCTGGAATGGCTCTGCTCAGGTTTGTGAGACTCACCTTGGGACCAGTTGGCTAGTCAGGGCATGTTCTTCTAATGGTGATGGCAGAAGTACTAGGCATCAAGCCCACCCAAGTGAGCGATTTCAAGTCCCTGCCTCCTCTACTGTAAAATATCCTTGGCCAGAAAAATCACGTAGCTGAGCTCCAAGTCAAAGAAAAGGGAAATGCATTCCAAATGTAGTGAGAGGGAAGGCCAATTTAAATGAAAAAAGTCATGGATACAAAGAGAGGTGAAGAGCCTACTCCATTCTGTTTCTGTGGTGAATTACGTTGATTAATTATTCATGTTAAATTATACTTGCATTCTTAGAATAAACCTCCTTTTATCCTGAAAGATTATACTTGTTGTATTTTGCTGGATGTGTCTTGTTAATATTTTGTTTAAGATTTTAAATTTATGTTCCTGAGAGACTGATGTTCTTTCTTTCAGTTTTTGAGATTAAGATGTTTCTGCCCTCATAAAATGAGTTGGAAAGATTTTGCTACTTTTCTATAGTCTGAGTGTGTATAAGAATGGTATTGTCTCTTTCTTAAGTGTTTGGTAGAATTTATTAATAAAGCTATACATACCTGGGGATTATTTTTGTGGGAAGGCTTTTAACTACAGATGGAATTACTTTAATACTTATAGGATCATTTACATATTCACTTTCTTTTCGTGTCGGTTTTGGCATTTGTGTCTTTCTAGAAATATTCTATTTATGTAAAATTCCAAATCTATGGGTAAAAGTTGATATCTTCATATCTTTTTAATGTCTGTGGGATCTATAGTTATGCTCCCATTTCCATTCTTCATACTGATGTTTTCTGCCTTCTCTCTCTCTCTCTCTCTTACACTTTGCCTCTGTTTACTGATCTCTTCTACCTTGACGTCATGCATTCGCTTTACAGAGGCAATTGTTTCAGCCAGATTTTTACATTCAAGGTGGTATATATACTTTGCCATATTTTTGTTTGCACTATGACAGTATTTTTGTGGTGAGTGTTCTTAACTGCCTTTGTTTTTCTTGTTCTTTTCTCCCTTTATTCTGGTAGTGGCCTTTTGAAAAAAGATTTTCTGCTGGCTTCATTTTGATCACTCATCTTTGATTGAGTTCCTGTACCAGTGATTTAAGGGGTAGGACTCAGAGCCATTTTCCAAGTTTGTAGGCATTTTCCTTATGTCTCTGCATTTTCATAAGTTAATACTTCTAGTCTTTTCTTTTTCCCAGTCAGTAGACATCAAGAGCTGTAGGTCTGGTTTACCATTCAAAATTTGTTTTCCTTCCTTACAGGAGGTCAGCTGTTTCTTGCAAATATGGCTTATTTGTGTAATTCTGTATTTAACTCTCTTCTGCTTATTAGAACCAAACTGGATTAACTGAAGCTCTCATCTCTAGCATGCTTGCAGTTTTGTTAATTTTAGTTGTGTATCTGAGGGTGTACACATCAAGGTCTACTCTGGAGTTGTGTACCTTGATCCTTTTTGTGCAAAGATTAGATTCTTGTCTTGACTCTTCCTTATAAACCTACTGCATCTCACTGCATTGACACCTCTTCATCCTTGTTCATCTGTTAAATTTGGGGGGAGAGTCATTATTTTGCTAGTTTTTCAATGATGAATATTGTTTCTTTTTCCTTGTTCTCATTGTTGCATTTAGATTTCTTTCTAAATGGTAAGGGAAAATCTAATTTTATAGAATTAATCAAAATTATGGATTGTGATGATATGTTTAAAATTTTGTTTGAATAACTTTTTGTTGGTGATCTTGAGGTCAAATCCTGTGCCCTTTTCTCATTAATGCACAACATTTGACCTCCAGTGGATTAGGGACCAACTGTTTGGGTGAATCTGAACAAATCCAAATCCATTTTTGAAAAAAGCAATTTAAAATGAGTGTTTCAATGAAAAGAAACATTATTTTTGCATTTGAAGAGTTCTTCCAATCTCTAGCTCAAAATGTAAAAAGAGCACAAATCTTTTACAACCATAGGGTAATAGGAAAATTGTTAAATAATATTGGTTGAGATCCTAGAGTATACAAAAAACTATACGTTGTAACACTGAGGTGGAGAAAATATATAAAGATGGTACTCAACTAACATGGAGAAATGGTAGAATAGATCTCAATACTAGGACTAGGCTACCTGGGTACTAACCCCATTTCTGCCCTGTCCCAGCTGTGTGGCTTGAGCCAGTCACTTAACCTGTCTGTGTTCTCATTTGTAAAGATGTAGAACTAATAGTACCTCCTTATTAGAGTTGTTATAAGAATGCAATGAATTAATATATGTGAAGAGCTGAGAACAGTATTTGGCATTCTAAGCATTCAGCAGATGCTTCCTATTATTTTGTGGCAGTTGACCTTATATAAAGCTTTCTACAAGTCAAAATAAAACTTTTGTGATATGTATACATTCCTCAGCTAGATAGTAGTTTTGTATGCATGCAATGGAGAATAAATTGGCAGTCAGACTTTTATAGTTTTTTCTTCTATTATACTTTTGCTTCATATTATTTCTTTACAGATATTTGCTCTCAATCTCTCACAATTGAAGTAATTCTGATATATGAAAATTACTTTTTTTTGAAGTTTTCAAGAATAGAGATCTTACGCTTGTCAATCACTGTATACAAAGAGTTTATTCTCTAGTGTTCAGAAGATCAAAGAATCTGTTCCTTATTCAGGGCTTTTTCACCTTGTACATTGTCCACTGGTAACTGCTTCCAAACCTGAGAGACCCAGCTCTGTGTTAGCGTCTTCAAGAAAATTTCCCTAATACCTGCAGGATTGTGAGTCTCGGAACATCCACCTCACTTACTCTCAGTACTCCTCTAGCTTTTAGCTAGAAATAAAAGAATCTCCTAATAAAGTGGCTTAAATAATGGTGGTACTATTCCACAAACATTCTGCAAAGAGGCAGCTCCGTATTTGGTTCAGCAAAGCCCTGCTCTTACTGAGGAACCATCTTTTCACCCTGTTATCCTCAGAGTATTGCATGGGCCTAAGGACCTTGTTGAAAACTGCTGGTTGCCAATCCAAAATCTTCCCTCCTCTGCTTTCTTCTTCTTTTTAACTAACAGAATGACAATTTTATATGCAGAGACTATATGTCCAACTGAAAAAAAAAAAGTCAAAGGAACTCCCCTTGGATGCTACTGACATCCAAATGAATTCTATAAAATAGCACTGCTTTGTTAATGTTCAAACATATTCCTTGGTACATTTTGGGGACTTTGACTTCACTATAAAAGTGATTCATGCACAGAAGTAAAAGCTATTAGGATGGAAAGCCTTAAAGTAAAAATTAAGTTAAAGTAAAAATTATCTCCTCTCATTCACTCCCACACTCCCAATTTCCTCTCATCAGAAAGGCAGCTTTTATATTTTCTTGTATATCTTTAAAATGACATCATTTAAAATGTCTTTTATTTACTGCATTATTTCCTTTCTAGCCTTTTATTTTTCTGTTACAACCACCCCAATTCCATTACTCATCTTGTCTGTGTATTTTGAAGTGATTAGAAATCACTTTAGAACTCAACAGGGAAATACGTTTTCTTTATCAGAGAGAATATGTTCATTTCGGAAAAGAATCTGAATTAACAAGACACCCTCTGAAGCACTAAGCCATGTGACCATTATAATTTTAACAATAATGGTCAATGATGGTGTGTGAATGTGTATTTTGTGAGTATATCAGTGCCGTTTCACCCCAGTATTCTTCAATGTTAATAACCCTAGCAGTGAGAAAGATTTTGTAAATGGTGTTTCATCTTCAGTGGCAGGTAATATTTTATATTTTGTTTTAGCACAAGGGGTATGAATGATATCTTTTCACTGAAATGTCTAGAAAAAGATGCAAGATTTTTAAAATGCTGTACGTGTCCTGGATACATATGCTGGAAGAGTACAGGAGAGAAACATGACCTAAGCTAATGCATTTGATGCTTGCTATAAAGTACAATATACTTTAAAGTAGGGCCTTTTGGATTTCTTCCAAGCTATTTATTTCTAAAGAACCATAAGAACCTTATTAAATAGGGGTTATCCTCAGCAATGTTATAATGTCCTTTTAAGTCTCTCAGCCTACTTTTCCACAGAACTTTCTCTTTCCCCCAGAGAATTATTTTATCCAGTCCTTCAGGAACTCTCATACTATTTCTCCTTCCCACGACTCCAAGGCAGTAGTATTCATTTACATCTTAAGTCACTGTGTTAGGATTCCATCTCTAACTCTGAATAGACAAGGTGTCTTTCACCTTAATTAAAGAAATATAAATCATTCTTGAGTGAATTGGGAATTTCTGAGCCTCTTAAATCTCACTCTGTGGGCTGAGAAGAAGGATGGTCTTTAATTTAGTATGATATTATTTTAAAGACAGTGTCACAGGTAGCATTGTAGTGAGGCTGCTGATTGACTTATGGGGGGGTCCCCCAATTTTTGGTTATAATCAGGTAACTTGGTAAAGAACACCAAAGAAAATTTTCTTAACTTTTTTAATGGCAGGATGGACTTCGGTTTTAAAGAGTCCCTCACACCCAAGTCTTGCTGTGGTTGACTGCTTAACTCTTTGCTTTCTACTTTGAGAAGATGAAGTCTCCTCTGCCATTTGAACCTTAGGTGGGTGAATGTGCTGTTAGTGACTTGGTGGTAAAGTTACATAAAAAAAATGGCAAAGCGTTAAATCAACTATACTTTAATTAAAAAAAAGAAATAAATTAAACAGAATGTCAAACCATAACACCGATGGCTTCCAATCCTGACACAGTCATCTGGTTTGTTTGCGGTTACTTCAGAGTGTGAAATCATTTAAAATGTAATTCACAAATAAGGGGCAATGGAAATACTGTTGTGAAATTAGAGACACGATGAAAGGGTGCTCCTCCAAGGAGGGTTGTTACAGCTGTCGCGAATCTATTCTGGACTTGAGGTTCGGTAGGTATTTCTTCACGATCTAGAATTCCATTGGTGACATTTGTGATTCTTTCAATAGTTTCTTAATGTACTTGAACTACCTGGTGAGCTGATTTATGGGGAATTGTTTTCCTGTTGTCCGTCCAAAGTCTGCCTAATTTTTTTAAAATTAATTAATTTATGTTTGGCTGTGTTGGATCTTCGTTGCTGCTCGTGGGCTTTTCTCTAGATGTGGCGAGAGGGGGGCTACTCTTTGTTGTGGTGCACGGGCTCCTCATTGCGGTGGTTTCTTTTGTTGCGGAGCACGTGCTCTAGGCGCGCGGGCTTCAGTAGTTGTGGCGCACCGGCTCAGTTGCTCCGCAGCATGTGGGATCTTCCTGGACCAGCGCTCGAACCTGTGTCCCCTGCATTCGCAGGAAGATTCTTAACCACTGCGCCACCAGGGAAGTCACTGCCTCATGTTTTAATATGTACCTTTGTGACTATCTTTTTTGAGAATACAAATTGCTATTTCATAACTCTTATTATTGTGTATAATCATTCAACTGGGTGTCACAAAAGTATTTAAAAGGAGAGCTGATTATATAAAAAGGGAGTTAGACAGCTGAGTGACTCCACTAACTATTAACATTTGATTGAAAATCATACCCCGATATTAAAGTATGCTTTAGTCAATGTTAGTAGTTTTCCGTATGAGAGAAGCTCACTCAGTCCCATCTGTATGTCTGGTAAAGTGCACACTGAGATTCTAAACACAAGTAGTCTGGAATTCACTATTTACTTTTAAGTAATAAAAATGCCATTGAGAAGTGTGTTTATATGTTGGCCCAGTTTTACATCCTTTTATTCAGAAGCTTTCTTTACTTTTAGAACAATAATCACTCATTTGTAAAACCAAATTCATGGCAGTTGAAGACAACTTCAGTATGTCTTTCCATTGTCAAAATCTTTTCTTGTGTATGAAAGTAATAAAAGTGGTTAAAATAATCATTTACAGGAAAAAAAAAAAGAAAGAAAAGAAAAGAAAGGAAGAAAGAAACTTCCAATGCAAAAATCTACATTAGACTTAAACTTCTTTTTCAGTTTATAGTATAGCAGATGTTACCCCCAAAATATCAATTTTGGTATTTTAATCCTATCAACATCTTTGGGAAGAAGTGTGGCCTCTCTGAAAGCAAAGAACACTGATGGTCAGCTGGAACGGGCAGGTTTGCAGGATGTTTCTGACGTAATCTTTGCTAAATGAAGAAGCCGCAGCGTTTCTCTGTCACCCGGGACACTTGGATCAGCAATGCTGTGTGTATTAAGACTATTAAACCAACCACTGAGTGATTGTTGCCCCTTCCAGAGAAAGATCTGCAACTGATTCAAACAAAAGATTCCTCGGGCTAATAAAATATTCGTTGTGGCCAGAGTACCATTTTCTTATTTCCCCACCAAGTACCCCACTTTTCAGCTGGTAGAAGTCCTGTAGCTAAGGAGTTGTTACAAGAAACAGACATTTCCTCAAACTATTGTTTAATTAATTAAACAAGGAGGCCATTAGACTAAGGTGTCTCTAGTACCACGGGGGCCTAGGTAAGCAAACCAGAATCTAAGCCTCTAAGTGCCTCAGGTCAAAATGCTAAGGACAACCAATCACAAAGAGCCAACTGGGCTCTAAGCTATAGCTAATCAATAATTTCCTTTCTCTGCTTCTGCACTTTCTCTTTATAAGTCTCTCCCCTGTACACTTCCAGTTTGGTGCTGCACATTCAGATTCAGTTTTTGCTCAAACTCTTAAAAATTTTTGTATGCCTCAGTTTATTTTTTTAACGCTATTTTAAGTCAAGGAGGATTTGATGGGGATGGTTAAGAGTACGGGGCGGGGCTTCCCTGGTGGCGCAGTGGTTGAGAGTCCGCCTGCCCATGCTGGGGACACGGATTCGTGCTCCGGTCCGGGAAGATCCCATATGCCGCGGAGCGGCTGGGCCCGTGAGCCATGGCCACTGAGCCATGAGGCCACAGCAGTGAGAGGCCCGCGGCCCGCAAAAAAAAAAAAAAAAAAAAAAAAAAGAATACAGGGGCATTTATAAGATCCAATTTCAGTAAGTGCAGCTGGTCCTCACAGGAGTTGGAAAGGAAAAAATAATCAAGTTTCTTTCTCTTTGTCTCTTTCTGTCTCTATCTTTGTCTCTCTCTCTGTCACTGTCTCAATCTCTTACACACACACGTCCTTCGTCTTGGATGTGCATTGGCTTCATTCTTTCTTTTCTTTGTTTTTTACAGATTGGCTATTTATGCATAATTCGTAAGTCCATCTGGTCTTTTAGTTCAAGCTTTCATACTGGCTAACGAAATCTCTTTGTCCCTACTTTTAGATTCCAAGGAGAGAGAATCATTTTGGCCCTGCATCTGAAATCCACGCTGATTCCAGAGTCCATGAGTCTATAGTGAAAAAACAGTCTGAATTCTGACACAGATGAACAGCTGTGGGGTCTTAGACATGTTACTCATCTCTCTGGGTTGCAGATTGCTTAAGGAGAGAGGCAGCACAGTTAGGGATAAAGGCGTGAGCCAGACAGGACAGGGTGTAGGAGCAGGCAGGGGTCAACAAGAAGGTGATTCTCTGTCTCGGTCCCTGCTTTGAACTACTTTGGAGCTTTGTTTTTACAATTTTGGAATTAGTCACCTTCAGAGACTGTACCAAACACAGAAGAGAAATCATTTTATTTTCTCTCTGTGTACTCCCTCCCCACCCCCTGACCTTTCCTATTTCACTTAGTGTATTTCCTTTTCCTCCCTCCTTCATCTGCCCTTTAACAGCAAACAAGAGTCTGAGGAGTGCCAAAGATAGACTCTGGTGTGTGCATTCGAGACCATAAGGACAAGCTGAAGGGCAGGAGGAGGGTTAGGAGGGCCGCCCAGCCTGGAAGTCTGACTCACTTGTTCATTTCTGTGGTAACTATTATTAGGCCTGAGGAAATGAGCAAATGCCAGTTTTGACCAACTCTGCTTTATTATTGCTGTGAACAACGTAACTCTACCTAATTTCTGAACTACACAAATTGAGGCGTTAAGGACTGATCCAAATCATTAGTCAAAATGAACAGTAGGGCTTCCCTGGTGGCGCAGTGGTTGAGAGTCCATCTGCCGATGCAGGGGACACGGGTTCGTGCCCCGGTCCAGGAGGATCCCACATGCGGTGGAGCGGCTAGGCCCGTGAGCCATGGCCGCTGAGCCTGCGCGTCCGGAGCCTGTGCTCCGCAACGGGAGAGGCCACAACAGTGAGAGGCCCACGTACCGCAAAAAAAAAAAAAAAAATGAACAGTAAAATAAATACCTCCTTCTCATTTAAGAAATATGGCCACCCAAGTTGATAATATGGTATTTTTGACTGAGTAATGGTAGTCAATGATAAAAATTCAAATCATTAGGACCTAACTAGAGGCTGCCTGTAGTCTGAAGGACAAAACCATCTGTCTGTATACTCTTGGGTAGTCTTGCTTAAAATATCCATCTCATTCTTTTATAATCACACACTGTGCTGATTGGCTGGGGCCAGAGTCGACCTCAAAAGTCCAAGCTTTGCAGCTGGAAGTGATTCCAAAAGCAGAACTTACTGGAGGGTCAGGGAATAGCAGACACATTGACATTTGTTATCTTTGCTCTTGAATGTCCAAGTCCATGGAGTTAAGGCCCTTTCACCCTCTGGCCCGTGTCTACCTTCTCAGAACTATCTCTCTACTTGTGTTCAACTCCATCAAAATGCATGTTCTGTTGTCTTGCTGTCTCTCCTTCATATTTTTATGTCCAAGCTGGGTGGAAAGGGAAATTAAAGAGAAGGGATTGCTTAAGGAGGTATGGAGTCCTTGTCAGCATCCCTCCCCAACATAGACAAGGCTGAAGGAACCCCCCAAAAATCTCTTTGCTTAAGTTCCAGAGCCCTAGGCTTGACTTTCTCTCCTCTTTGCAGACTCTCTGGATCTGTGCCATACCTGGTTCTGTTTCTCTACCCAGTTGATTTCAGTTGGATCCTCCATGGCTCTACCTGTGCTGTCACCCACCTTTCCTCTTAACACATTCTAGCTATTTCTGAATCCCTCATCTGCTGCTTGACAACCATGCACCTGGCTCACTCACCACATGTGTTCTTCTGGGGCCCTTGACAGGGTATGATGAGTTTGGGCCTGAAGCTGATAGAAACTTGCTTTTTTTGTGTGTGTGTAAATACACATTTCTTTTGTTTTTGTTTCTATTTTTTTTATTTGTGCTTTGCCTTTTACTTACCCATTACCTAGTGTTCAATTTGTTTTTAACAGAAATGGCTTACGACCCAGTTTTATCTGATAGTGGTTTATATTCTTGAATGCACTGATGGTTGCATTCAAGAATATAATGGCTAATGGTTGCGTATGCAGCAGAAAGAAATATGTGTCAAATGTTTTAAAGATCTTCTGAAAATGTTTCTTCTAGAAAATGTCCTACAGAATCTAAT
Organism: Neophocaena asiaeorientalis asiaeorientalis; assembly: GCF_003031525.2. Taxonomy (NCBI): domain Eukaryota; kingdom Metazoa; phylum Chordata; class Mammalia; order Artiodactyla; family Phocoenidae; genus Neophocaena; species Neophocaena asiaeorientalis. The sequence goes on along the minus strand of NW_020174561.1, from coordinate 2,602,488 downwards.
GACATCATACAAACACTTGATTTGATTTCTCACCAGAATAAAACATCAGTGGTGCCTCTCCCAGACTCATAGCTTGACAATTTATTTCTCAATTAATGATATAAAGAGGCTCATGTGCTGCTTTATTACATGGTATGCTAATATGGGTCCAATGTTCCCTGCCTTCCATGCTATGTTGACTTATGTGGTAGGGAGACTGCCATACTTTATTTATTTACAAGATATTCATATTTACATATTAGCACTATGCTACGTGATTCTATGTTCAGTGATAGTACTCAAAATCTAGTAGACAAAAATGATTCTTTCGGTATTTCGTTTTTTAAATTGTGTATCAATTAATAGACGGTACTATATGCTGCTTTGTAAGCAGAAACCAGAGAAAACTGGGTCATACATCCTTTTTGCTATTGCGTTCATTCATGTAGAATATTAAATCAGATTTAGTGTTTCATATTTATTCATTTATTTTAAAAAAATCCTTGTGATCTTGCCAAAGAAACTGAAACGAGTATGTTCCTGGCAGGGACTGGATTACAGTAAATAAAGCTTATTATGATGTCCAGTCTGCCCCTGGCAAATCATTCAGAACATTGACTCTCCAATAGTTACAATGATTTGAACTTTCCTATGCCCAGAATGCAAATTGCTCCTTCATAACAGTAGAGGGTAATACGTATAAAGCCACTTAGGACTTCGGTGGGTGCTGACTTGAGTTTATTCTGTGAGATTATTTGCTTAAACTATCTTTGAATAAGGACAATGCAAATAAGTGTTTCAACTGCCTATGACACTAAGGCCTACAAACTGCAATGTCAGTGCAATTAGTCTAACTTAAAACAAAGTGAATCTGCCTGTATTAATCTAGTACTTGATAAGGGGTAAGGATAAACCACTTTATTTCAATAACTTACAATAAGAATTAAATTTTAGTGCTAAGAGTAAACGATATTCCAACTTGGTAAAGGCAGATATTCAGTGTAAATTCCTTACTGTTTCAGTACACCGGAGGAGACCAGAGGAGGATTAGGAAACTCAGTGTCTGCATAGTACTCACATGTGAAGTGAAAGAGTTGGACTAGTAGATGATCCTGAAGACCTAGACAGCCGTTACTCCTGTTCAGGGGTTTGCAAAGGCCTCGGGCGGTGTCTAAAGGCAGCTTCCATTCCTCCATTCTAAGGCCTGCTCAGAACCTGAGCAAAGGAAGTCTGGCTTTGAAAGCCTTAGTTCAAAAAGAGACGGCTTTTTGTTTTTCCTTTGCTTGGCCATTTGATGTGATGAACTTTGGTTTATAGCAAAGCAAGCTTATTCTTCGCTAGAGAACTTTGTGGACACATCTACTTCCATTAGTGTTTCAGTACACCAGCATGAGTAGTTTCAAACAAATTATTAAACAAGTGAAGACAGTTTCCTAAGGGGGCTGCCGTCTGCTTCGTCTACTAGTCCTGGAGGAATTGAGCACGTGCATCATGTATTGAGCAACACCAGGGAAAACGAGTCAAGAAACTGACATCAAAGACTCCAGACCATCGACTTCATATTCAAAGTACTGATATATATTTAAAGCTCTTTACCTTAAACCTTTACAAATAATCTAAACAGTATTGACTAAACAAAACAGATTTTAAAAAACTAGACAAGATATGGATTTCAGGGTTTTTATCGAGCACAGAAGAAAAATAAAACCATTCTCTTCCCTGGCTTTCCTGAGCCTTCTTTAGGGCCAGAGGATAGATTTCTCATTCAATATTGTAGATAGCCTTAGAACGCTGCCACTAAAAAGTACAACATGAGTACAAAGCACTTTGTGACTATGGATGTTATCCAAAGGCTAAATGAAAATCTATAGCAGAAAACAACAATAAAGATTGTACTCCAAGTGGTAGACACTGTATTTTAATAATACAATTGTAACACACAAGTAAACGTATTACTTCTCTAATTTATTGATGGTCAGGTAATAGTTGCAATAGGAATGGATGATTTATGAATTCATGAATTATTCTGCTGCTTAGTCTTTAATTCCTGAAACTAAATGCTTAAGTCATGCTTTAAGGCGTTCATTCTTGGTGTTATGTAAAAAGAACTCTTCCTTCAGGCCTGAAAATGTAAGCAGAACATCTTTGTATCATCCAAATACTTTTTTCATTATAAATTTCTACAACCAGCCAGTGATGAAGGTACAATTTGCTATTTCAATACACAATTAAATGTGCATAATTTGTCATTTGGGTTGGAGAGACGTATGTTAATGCAAGGGAACTACTCAGATTCTAGTCCTACCAACCGTATCTTTCTTGGAAATATGTTTTTCTACATTTGTGTTATAGGATTGTTTTATAGAGTGATCGTATCTAGTACACAGTGATTATATAGTGAATTAAAGTCATTTACTCACACGGCATATGTAAGTCATGGATCCCGTGGTATCCATTTAGTAGATGTTTACTTGGCTGTTCTAATTGTTACTAAATGAAGTCCGAGCCCCTTGTTTGAACTCTGCATGCACACACAACACGTGGCCTGTGAGTGAGAGAAAACCCCTTCCGTTGCTTCTATCTCAGGTGCACTGGAATTCTTTTGACATTCTATTTCAACCCCATCTTTTCTAAATCCACTGAGGGTTTGTTACAACCTCGACTCAGATTTGCTTATTGGAGCATTGTGCTCCTTGCTGGAATGGAATCAGGTTTTAAGGGACTACTTCTAGACACATGCTGGGAAACTGCTAGAAAATGATGACTAAAATGTAGGTATAGGCTAGTGGGCTCCCCACTAAGTTAACACTAATCTTTCTGAGTAAGAAAACTTTAATAATAAATAGAAAAAATGACCCTGTGGAAAAGAGTAAAGGTATAAATGACTCTGCTAGAAATGAAAGAACATCCTGGCCGACCACTTAATTTACTAAGTGGCCTTGTGAAAATTACTTAACATGATGTCTGTACTTTGTTGTCCTGACTGGACAAATGGCTACAACAATGGTATGTCCTTCATAAAGTTGTTTGAGGAACAATTAAGATTACCCCTGAAAAGCATTTAGTAGAGTGCCAAGCTCATAGACACTCCTCAGTGTTGACTCACAGCAGCAGTAATGTGGTTCTTAGCACAGCGCCTGGCATGGAGTGGGTTTTTGATAATTGTGTAAATGATGCACTGAAAAAGTATGATGGTTGGGCTGTAATCATAATGAAAAGCTACTTTTGTCTCCGACTGACCCTTTACAATTTAGTCACCGAGAAGAGATTTTCTCTGTCACTAGATGAAAACTGAGCAGATCCATGACCTTTATTTTCATTCTTAAGAAAGGTAAGAATATGTAAGCACAGAATGAATTATGGTTACTTTAAGACACTAAATATTCCATCCAGTCATAAATCTAGTATTCTGTCTAAGATTTGCATTAATGTTTCACTCTTCCATCAGAGTTCCAATTTCAGCCCCTCTTCCTTCTCCTTCCGGGGTCTGCAGTTGGTTGACCGTGTGCCTTAGGTGGGAAAGGGAGTGTGAGACGTCGTCATGCAGTCTTTTTATTTTCCCCCTCTGTCATGTCAGAAAACACCAAGGATGAATCAGGGGAGGGAGGGGAGAATAGGAGACGGGACAGCCGCATTCTTGCTTGACTGATGACTAAACCTGACATAAACGAGCTTCTTCTCTGGCTGTAGGAGATGTTTAAACCTGGTTCTTTCTCTAGTGGCCTTCCCTTTGGCAGGCCATGACTCCTTCAGCCAGTCTCTGGGGTTGTAGGGCGGATTCTGTGCGTGCCTTCTCCCTGTTGGAGTCCCTGTCAACACCCTCCCAATCGCCAGGTTGTCATTTTACAAGAGTTTGAAATGGCTCCAGGCACAAGGTTTTTCTTTGAGCCCACATCTAGTCCACAAGGAAAATCACTCATTTCTTCCCCCCACCACTGGTGGGAGCGTAGTTACCTCCCAAACGCTTTTCTCTACATTTCCCTGTCTGGTCCACGTGCCGGCTATATGCCAGGCATTGCAGAATCTTCCAATTGCAGAGAACAGGTTCCAAGCTTTAAAAGCGGTTCCGAGGAAGCCTTAAGGTGAAGGGAAGGAGGAAGCACTGGCTCTCACTTTGTCTCCCTGACTCTCACAGTGCAGCCTGTTGCCCCCCTTGAAGAAGGGTGGAGACCCACTCAGGGGAGCTGCTCCCTCCGGGAAATCTCTTCACAATCTCTTTCAACGCTTTCATATGTTTTTTTTTTTTTTTTTTTTGTGGTACACGGGCCTCTCGGTGTTGTGGCCTCTCCCGTTGCGGAGCACAGGCTCTGTACGTGCAGGCTCAGCGGCCATGGCTCACGGGCCCAGCCGCTCCGCGGCACGTGGGATCTTCCCAGACCGGGGCACGAACCCACGTCCCTTGCATCGGCAGGCGGACTCTCAACCACTGCGCCACCAGGGAAGCCCTTGCTTTCATAGTTTTTAAAGCAGATAAGGAGGGATTAAAAAACAACAGGGCGTTTTTATGTTACCTACTTTGGAATTTCTGCTATTGGTAGAATGGCTCTCTCTTATTCTAGAAATAATAATAATAGCAACCATATAATAAGTGACATTTATTGAATGCTCACTATTGCCAGATGTTGTGTATACACTATCTTTTTTTTTTTTTTTTTTTTTTTAAGAAGACTTTATTTAGTCAAGACTATATATTTTTTTTTTTTTTAATTTTTTGCGGTACACGGGCCTCTCACTGTTGTGGCCTCTCCCATCGCGGAGCACAGGCTCCGGACGCGCAGGCTCAGCGGCCATGGCCCACGGGCCCAGCCGCTCCGCGGCACGTGGGATCCTCCCGGACCGGGGCACGAACCTGTGTCCCCTGCATCGGCAGGCGGACTCTCAACCACTGCACCACCAGGGAAGCCCTATACACTATCTTATTCAATCCATTAAAAAGAAAATCCTGCTATAAATTAGGTCCTAATCTCTAATTTAAAAAAAAGATATTGAAGCATGGAGAGCTTTAGTTACATGTTCGAGGCCCCATAGCTAGCTAAGGGCCTGGCATTTTAATTTAGAGGGACACACTTAACCACATTGCCAACTGCTTCTTCATGGCTATTAAATAAATCCGTGATTACATTAGTCTCACTTTCCATTATCCACTAGGATTTTACACAATTCCTGATGGAAAATAGGCTTCAAAGTTTTATTGAATGAGTGGAAAAAAATGACAAAAGTCTAAAGCTTCTATAAAATAGGTTATAGTTGTTTTAAGGACAGAAGTTTTTTTTCCCCACAATTGAGTCAACATATGAATTTGGTGCGGGGAGGGGCACAGTTCAGGCCATTACATGTGGTACTAACTGTCACAGTCTCACGACATGGGATGACAACTTCTTTTTATGATATCCTCCCAGATTTGTGTTGTCAGCTAATTTGAGAAAATGGTGGTGGTATTTTTCAATGCAGAGTTATTACTACAAGTCAGCTTACCTGGGGGAAACACACACTCAAAATCGTTCAACCTCATTTTACAAGCAGATTTTGTTTGTTGAATCTGCACTCCTTTTAATTTTCAGGTGACTAATGAAACTCCTGTAAGTAATGAGATCAGTCCTTACATATTCTGATCCTCTAGGACAGATTATTCCCCAGGATCCTGAGTGAGTTGTGCATCGTAACAGGGTCAGCAGTAAACAGAGCTCCCCTCAGCACTGAGAAAGGAGACGTGGAACGTGGCCCATTAGTCTGTGACTCTGCAGGTTCCTAATTCATTTAAAGAGAGATCAGAGTCTTAGCCCTTTTTCGGTTCCACTAAAGCTTACTTTTCTCTGCAGAACTCTTCTTTGATTTCTAAGTTTTTAGAATTTTCTTGGCAGGGTTTGCTAGAGCTGCTCTTAACATTCTTCTTAATAACCAGTTTTGGAATTTTCCATGATGAATGATTTTCCACAATTGGTCTTTATAAACGTCCTGTGCTGTCTGTTTATTTAAGTCTTCTCTGGCTCTCATCAAATCCACATTTCTACTTTTAAAAAAGTTACACTATAGAATTTATACTTGTTAAAGAAAGATGATGCTTTTGAGAGTCCAGGCTCTGTCGCCAGACTTCCTGGGTTTGAAATATGGCTCTCCTATTTATGATCAGCATGTCTTGAGTTAAATAACTGCTCTGTCTCAGCTTCCTCATCTGTAAAATGGGGATAAAATAGGATGTTGTTAAGATTCAAGGAATTAATTTATTTAAAAAGACTTAAAATGCTGCTTGATGCAGAGAAACAGGGAAACATTATTCTTGTTATTTGTTGTTTTTATTGAGGAGTTCTGGATATCCCTGGGCAGTTTAGGAAACTCCATGTTCCCTCCCCTCATATTCAGAATCAGCTACCAGGGGAGCTCATGGCCAGGGCTTAGTAGGACCAAAGTTACTGCACAGGCAGACAGACTCTGGGCTCCTGACTTTGCCTTTGTCCATTCTTTCCAAGCTGGGAACATGACTTAAGGAATGTAAGATCAGCTTTCAGATCCCCACCTCCTGAACCCACTGTCCTGACCACTAGCTGGTAGTAAAGATACTAGACTCATGGATATAGTTTTCTCTTCATGTTTGTGTACGTGGGCTTCTTTGCGTCACACTAGGAAACCATTATATTAGCTAATGTCTCCTCTTCTCCTTTGGTTCTTTCTGCCACAGTTCATCTCCCACCAGGAGATCCCTGAGTGTCTTACTGCCCAGGCTTCTTCATGTCCTTGAGGTGATCAGAACCATCCTGGGGGGAATCCTCCCTGGGCTGGCCTTCTCAAAGGGCATCAGAAATTATAGTAAACTGACATGATGGTGAGATGATAAACAGAAAGCAGGAAAAAAACGGGAGGGCTGGGAAGGTAAGTCAATATGCCTAGGAGATGCTGGCATCAGAGCTGGAGATTTGGAAAGCACCTACTGGACAGCACAGACTTTGGGAAAGTCAGGATGATGTGAGCCATTGGGCAGGTTTCTCAACTCTGCTAAACTTGAGTTTCCTGACACGTAAAATGAAGTCAATTACACTTCCTACTTTATAGGTTTATTGCTGCAAAGATTTATTAAGTTTCTCTCTCTCTCTATCCTTTTTTTCTTTCACCTATCATCTCTCTCTCTCTTTCTATCATGTCTCTAGACATAACTTCATCTGGGGCCTAGCACTGTATAATTCTTCAATAAATAGACTGAAGAAAGAAAGAAAGAAAGAGAGAGAGAGAAAGAAAGGAAGGAAGGAAGAAAAGAAAAGGAAGAAAGAAAGAAATAAAGAAAAAGGAAGGAAGGAAGAAAAGAGAAAGGAAGAAAGAAAGAAAGAAAAAGAAAAAGAAAGAAAGGAAAGAGAGAGAGAGAGAGGGAGGGAGGGAGGGAGGAAGGAGAACATATCTCTACTCAAAGCATCTAGGCTGACCTATCTCTGCTTTCTCTTTACTTGCACTAAGCAGTAGCCACCAGACATTGGTGCCTAGACCAAAGCAACAAGTTTGGAGAGGTGCATACTGCCCCCTTCTAGTTGAGGAGCAGGTATAGGCTGAGAGGAGGAAGCAAATGGAGTAGAACAGATTGATGGTGAAAATGTGAAGTAATCTGTGTTCATGGGAGAGGATTAGATATGACCTGCAGGATTCAACTTTCCAAGAAAACAGGAATGTTACAAAGAACCTTTGGGATATTGTGCAGCTATTCAGATTCAAATTCAACCAAGAGAGTTATACTCTACAAAGTATTTGATACACTATCAGGGTCTGATACATTTGCCTTGGTTATATATCATGTGTAATCTGATTAAAAACAATGCTTAAGATGGGGCGCATTTCAAGGCAGACATTTTCTCGTGGCATCACGTGCTGTTGCCCTCACTGCGTACTTAACCTGCTTTCTTGCCTGTATAACCATCCCTACTTTGTAACTTTCCAGACACTGTAGCCTGTGAGCATTTTAACAGTTCTAGCCTCCTCCTACCCCAATTATATCTCCTCTGCTGTTGATCAGTATGTATTCAGTGTCCCTGTCTCCCAGTAGTACCTGATCCTGTTATCAATGCTAATATCAGAGCTTCCCTAATTTTTTTTTTTTTGAAAAACTCAATTTTATTTATTTATTTATTTTTGGCTGCGTTGGGTCTTCGTTGCTGCGCACAGGATTTCTCTAGTTGCGGTGAGCGGGGGCTACTCTTCGTTGCGGTGTGTGGGCTGCTCATTGCAGTGGCTTCTCTTGTTGCGGAGCACGGGCTCTAGGTGCACCGGCTTCAGTAGTTGTGGCTCACGGGCTCAGTAGTTATGGCTCACGGGCTCTAGAGCACAGGCTCAGTAGCTGTGGTGCACGGGCTTAGTTGCCCGCGGCATGTGGGGTCTTCCCGGACCAAGGATCGAACCCGTGTCGCCTGCATCAGGGCTTCCCTAATTTTTTTTTTTTTCCCCTTTTTTTTTTTTTTCCTAATTTTTTTATTTGAGAGGAATCAGGAAAAACATTGACATTAGTTCAAACTGATTACAGAAACTGGTCAGTCGTGAAGTATTTCCAGGAGCTCCAGTCTGATCTTTGAGTAAAGGATCCTGATAAATTAGTGAAAACTGACAAGAGAGGATGGAAATGGTTTCAGAAATTCAAGAAAAATAATCGCTTAGATAGTGTGTTTTCCATCATGCAGAGACTGCTTCCGTTTGTTTTATATTGTTGACTTTTCCCTATTATTTCCCCAGCTCTCTTGTGCTGGGGCAACATCTCCTTTCAAAAAGGTTAAAAAACTCATTCTCGGGTATACATTCAATTATATACGGAGTTGCCTAATTTGTATAGGGCCATCATCCAGTAGGTTAGTGAAGGCTGTTTCCTGCCCCCTATGACAGGAATTCATAACTTTAGTGGAAATTTAGTGAATTTCTCTTTTGAATGGATTGAAACTGATTAGGTATCAAAGTCATATAAAAGTATTAAATAGAACTTCAGGCTGTATTAAGCAGGTGGAGTATATCATGGAGGTGAGAGAATCATCCTGAAGACCCTGGAGTCAGTGGACCTGAGAGCCGGGTGATTCCAAATGGGCAGTGATGGCTCCCGGAAGTCATGGCTTCTCTGGACAGTCAATTCCATGATAATAGGCGCCCTATCTGTGGTGTTCCTCGCCGTATCCTGGGGCCTATTTTAGCAACACCATACATTTTTATTGTTGTCTCAGGGAGTCAAAGAATTTAAAGGCTGGTCTTGCAAAGGAAAGCAGAGGAACGAGAAAATATAACTCCCATTAAGGTGAGCTGAGAAATTAAGTACACATTCAAATATCTAGGGACCATGGGAGTTTGTTATTATCAAGCATTCAACATAAATGTATCACAAACTTTTCCTTTTTGTTATATGAAAAGAGCACAATGACAGTCGTGTAGTAACTTCCCCTTTCCATCTTTTTCTCAAAAGGATTTGAAACAGACAATCTTATGAAAGGAATATCGTAGAGGAAGAGTGGGTCTCAGAAATTGGCTTGAGCTATTGCTGCCTTTTCAAAAACTTCCAAGACTCACAGAAATCTTTAATGGTTTTTCCCATGGTCTCACACACCCTAGGGCAACGGATAAAGTTAAGGGCATCAAATGTCAGACACTCCAGTTTCAGAGTGGCATCTAATCTCCCTTTGTCTCTGTTTTATTTATCCTGTTTATATTGACTCTCTTCCATGGCGCTGAGCAAAAGGAATCCGTCTCCTAGACGATGCTCTTGATTTGATCCTTAAGCTCATATGTAAACAGCCACATTTTATGGTCCAATAATTGTATACACAGTTTTATTTGTTAAGTTATTCATATGGATATCTCTATATCAAAAAGTTCTTCCCTGACCATGTGATCTAAAGCAATTCTCCATTCCATCCCACCTCAGTACTTGCTTTCCCTTTCCCTTATCCTGCTTTATTTTTCTTCTCACTAAGTTTATCACCACCTGACATTCAGATGTAAACATTTCCAAAATCCAAAAAGCTGACACAAGATCACGAGCACAGTATCAAAGAACTTTCCTATTCCCTTGCCTCTGTGCTCACCCCAAACTCCAACTCCAAAGAACTAGACATTTTAGTGTACAGTATGGGGATGAAGAATAGAAGCTAAGATGGGAAGTTAGCGAATTTGATTAATCCCACCCGTCCTTACTCCCACTTACCCTATCTAGAGTTAACAGCAAGCCTAGCATTTTATAATTACATGGTCCTGGGCATTTTAATTACTCAGTGAATCTCCATTTTGTGGTGTAGAGTAACTGGATATAGTTTGCTACCCAACAATGAAGAGAAAACTCTGGGGACCAGTTTTCATCTAGAAAGGTAAGAGAAGAAATGATTCTATAATCAATATCTTTATTCTCTTTCCAAGTAACACAAGGGCTTTAGAAGATTGAATTCCCCATGGATGAATTTTCTTTTAAACGTTGTATTATCACATTACCTGCTCCCTTGTTACTAGATGTATTTATTTGACTAATTCTGGCCAATGGGCTGTCAGTGGAAGTGATGACATGTATGTATATGTACATGTATATGTGTATACACATATATATGTATAAAAGAGCAAATAAGATCCTCAGGTGCTCTCTTCCCCAACCACAGAGTTGTGAGAGGCTGCATCTTTCAGGTATACGGATATGTGAGGGGGACTCCATTAGCCTGGGTCCCCCAGTGATAAGGTGGAGCAGAGTCTCCTAGTGACTGTTGTGGGTTATGTAGTTTGAGTGAGAAACAAACTTTGCTATGTTAAGCCACTGAAATTTGGGGGTTAATATGCTATCATAATGAAACCTAGCCTACTCTAAATAATAAATCCACAAATTCATCATTTTTTCTCATTTATTTATTTGAAGTATAATTGGCCCACAAATTCATCATTTTCTGATGTTCTTCATTCTCCCTTGCACCTCAGACTTTCTATCCAGGGTTACTTTCCTTTTTCTTGAAGTACATCTATTAACTCCTTTGAGGTATGTTTATTGGTGGAAATGTCTTAGTTTTTAATTGTCTGAAAAATGTCTTTAGATCTTCCTCGTGCTTGAAGGATATTTTCGCTGAATGCATAAGTCTAGGTTGGCAATTATTTTCTCCCAGCACATTGAAGATATAGTCTCCCTATTTCCTGGCTTTCCTTCTTGTTGATGCGAAGTCGTCTGCTCTCTGTCACTCCCTTGAAGTTAATTTTTATTTTCTCTCTACTTGCTTTCTTTAGTTTTCTTTTGGTTGCTATTTGGTTTTTCTGTGGTTTTCTTCAGCCTCACTTTAATATTTACGAAGTAGTATTTCCTTTCATTTGTTCTACTTTAAATCCTTCAGTTGGAATCTTTCATTATTTCTGAAACATTAACATCATTCCTTCAGTCATTTTCTCTGTCATCATCTCTTCAAATATTTTCTCTACCTCATTTTTCTGTCTTCCCTTTCTGGAACTCCAATTAAATGTGTATATGATAATTTCTCACTTCACTGATTGATTGATTCTAATCTATGAATGTTAATGGAACATCAAGTATTTGTGTTAAACTCACTTATGTTTTTAATTTTACTTATCACAGGTTTCATTTCTTGAAGACATATTTGGTTTCTTTTCAAATATCTTTGGTCATTTCTTTATAGTTTATAGTTCATTGCACTTATTTTCAAATTTATTTTTAATTTCTTTTTTGAATTGAGGTAGAGTTAATTTATAATATTATATTAGTTTCAGGTGTACAACATAGTGATTCAAAGTTTTTATAGATTATATCCATTTAAAGTTATTATAAAATGTTGGCTGTATTCCCTGTGCTGTACAGTAGATCCTAGCGGTTACCAGTGGGGAGAGGGAAGGGGGTAAGGGCAAGATAGGGGTAAAGGATTAAGAGGCACAAACTATTATGTATAAAATAAATAAGCTACAAGTTTATTTTTAATTTCTTTAAACATATCAACAGCAGTTTTATAGTCTTTTTGCTAATAACAGTATTTGAAGTCATGCTTGTCTGTTTTTGTTGTCTCTTTCTAAAGTTAGTTAATTTCCTTGAATGTTGATACATTTTGAAGGTGAGTACATATTTGGTTGATCTTTACATACAGAAAATCTGTTTGACTGGATTGAGGGTACTTACATCCTGATGGTACTTGTGTTTGCTTTTGCTGAAGCCGGGGGACACTTCTCCAGTCCCTGAACCATCACTGGTCCAATCCCAGGATTTTAGGTTTAGTGTTTTCAACTAATCAAAACCCATATCAGCGATTGCCTTCAGGGCAACCCCACTCTTCACATGTTCTCAAAGCTCACGCCTCTGGTTTCAGTTCACAGGTTGTATTTGTTTGATTGACACTTAGGTGGTTTCCCTTGCTTCTTGTGAAAAATAGAAATTATGTTTTCTCCAGAATCCAGCTGTTTTATACTAAGAGGTTTTTCAAAAGTATCTGCTTTTCCATATTGTTTGAAAAAGTACTTCTAGTAATTTTGTGATTAAAAAAAAGATTTGATTATATACCTTTGATCCATCTGTAATATATGCACTTGTAAAGTTATACTTCTATAATGGTGCAGTTTTCCATCCTTCTCATCTGTCTGTATGTTACTAACATTTCACACTTCTCCCTATATGAGCATGTACCACTTGTAAATGTGTTAGATACATGGATTCTAGAGAGTTACTACGCATATTTTTTTGTGGTTTCCTAAACAGTAGCTTGTATTGTACACATGTATTCATTTGTAACCCACTCCTCCGTGACTGTCCTAGCAGTAATGAGATTTGAAATCTAAACCGACTAGAGCCTTTTTAACGAAACATTGTGATTGCTGTCAATGAAACTCTTCTAAACTACATAAAGACTTATTATTATGTGCATTAATGTATTTTTAAATCCTGAAAATGTTCCAGAATTCCAAGGAGTATCTATGATATCTCATTTATAGCCGACAAATTGAGAGATTTCTGAAGCCTAATAAATGTCAACGCTGAGGTTTGACACACATGGTATCAGATTTGTGGTAATATATAAGGCTATTTTTGGAGTTCAGTTTGGTGCCTAAGTAGGCATGCACAGAACATTACTTTGGGCATATATTCTAACTGCTTCTTATTATTCTCCACTGTTAAGATTGCTGGGTGGCATTTTCCCATTCTACCTCATATTTGAGGGAAGATGTTTAAAATTTTTTTTAAGGAGCACGTTAAAAAACTGTTTGAAATTCAACATGTCAGGTTCATTGGAATTTGCTGGACAGATGTGTACTGCACTGTTGCTAGATACAGCCTGCCAGATGTTCTTGGTCTCTACTCATCGTTTTCTCTTTCTGTTCCTTTCCTACCTCCCTTGGCTTGGCCCACTGACTTCTCTCCCACACACTCAACCCAGCTCCCAGGCCAATCCTAACTTGAGGCATTAATATTGAATGTCCTCTTTCTGCAGTGATTCAGGAGACAGTTCTCAGTGCTGACCCCTGTATTCCAAAATGGTGCATTCGGTCATCGTTTTTACCAGCTTAGCTGCTGCATGGTGTTCCAATGATGCAAACTCAGAGCCTACTTTTTTCTCCAAGTAGCAGCCTGGGCTTCTCTTCTTGGACCCCGCAGGATTGCTTGTAAACACTGATGGGTCAGTGTTTGCTTGGCAAAGGCTTTAGTTTCACCATCTAAGAAATTTGAAAACATACGTTGCTATTAGATTAATGTATTTATCTCACGGTTTCCAAATCACGCTTCACTAATAAGAGAAGCTTCCCAGAATACCTCCAAGGACTGGTCCCTCCTTCTTGGGGATGGATTTCTGTAATGCTGGTACTGTCTGGTTTTCTGAGCATTGTTCAGCACTATTCCTGTTGCCAAGCTCCTATCTCCTGTCCAGGGTACCTATGTTATTTATCTTTGATCCATCATGCCAACTCTTTACTGGACTTGAGACCAGAGTTTGCTGAACACCTTAGGCACTGGCTCTTTGTCATTTTAGTAGGTGGATCAATTACCAGGCTCTAGTCCTTCCCTCTAACCACTTTATCTTTTTGCTCTACATCTTTGAGTAATATAACGTATGACTTATCTTTGGGCCTCACTAAACACTAGTTCAAAAATTCATAAAATGTGAATTTCTAAGAACTCAGAACTAAAAAGTTAGGGATTTTTTTACTTGCCTAAGTATAATATCATATATTAATTCTGTTTTGTTATATTAAGTCCTTTCATTCCTTTCTTCTTGAAAAATTTATTATTTGTTACATAAAGGGGAATTCAGATATCATTTTGTAGAGCACTTTCAAGTTACAGATAAGGAAATGTAGACTTGTCATGTTAAAGTGATTTGCCCAAGACTAAATTAGGGAAAAGCTAGGTTTTGTTATGTCTTACCCGAGAGAAGTTTAGAGAAATTAAGTTGTATATACTTTAGACTTTATTTATCAATGAGCAGCAGCCTCCTTATTTCAATGCTCAGCAAATTGGTATCTGAAGGATTACAGTGGCATTTAAATTTCAAAGAGTAGACTGTCGAGTTAAAGCAATGCTAGAAACAAGCTTTAGAGAAATTTTCAATTTTATAGAATCAACTGTATCAAAACCCAAGAGAATCTATCAGCTTTTAGACTCACATACTAGCAGTGACTAAGACAATGTCAGTAGGGGGCAGCCAGCTACTAAAATTTGGAAACATACCTCTTATTGGCTTTCCTGTTCATCTTGAAGTTTCCAAATCAGATTTTATAAAATACTTACGACACAGTAGCAATAATTTTTGATTAATAATAGTAAGAATTTATTCTGTTTCTACGCCAACTAGTGCAATACTAACTGGAGTGCTGAAAATCAATTCTGACACTAACCACCCAGAGTTAGTATTAGACTCCACAGGTTTAATTAGGGACAGGGTACCCAGGAAGACCACTCCCACCTCAGATGCAAGCCACAAGTTCAGGGGGATCCTCAAGCCACCACTCACATTTCTTTTTTTTTAAATTTATTTTATTTTATTTTAATTATTTTAAAAATATTTATTTATTTATTTCTGGCTGCATCGGGTCTCAGTTTGGCACGTGGGATCTTTCGTTGCGGCACATGGGCTTCTCTTCAGCTATGGTGCGCAGGCTCAGTAGTTGTGGCATGTGGACTTAGTTGCCCCATGGCGTGTGGAATCTTAGTTCCCTGACCAGGATCGAACTCGAGTCCCCAGCATTGGAAGGTGGATTCTTAACCACTGGACCCTCAGGGAAGTCCCCAGCACTCACATTTCTGATTGTCTGGATATAAAGGTAGGGGTTCCCACAACTCTTTAAGTTTTGGTAACTTACTAGAATAACTCACAGAACTCAGGAAAGTGCTGTACTTGTGATTACAATTTTATTACAAAGGATACAAATCAGGAGGACCAGCCAAATGAAGAGATGCATAGCACAAGGTCTGTGAGATAATGTAGATCTTCTGTGTCCCTCCTTATGGAATCAGGGCATGTTCTTCTGGCAATCAATGTGTTTACCAACCGGAAAGCTCTACTGAACTTTGGTGTCCAGAGTTTTCTGGGAGTCAGGCTGACATCACATGGCTCGCAGCTCCAACCCTTTAATCTGATTGGTGATTGGTCTTTCCAGGACCAGCTCCCATTCTGAACCTCTCTAGGGAGCACCATAAGTCATCTCATTAGCATAACAAAGATATTTCTGAAACTGGAGATATCCCAAGGATTTAGAATCTCCCTTTCAGGAACCAGGAACAAGGGTCACTCAAATTCTTTATTTTACAACAGAATCACATACATGTATATACACCCAATTTTGCCAAAGAACATTAGTGTTTAATAGTAATCTCCCAATTATCATCATCTGTTGCTGTTTGTTACTAAAGGACTAAAGAATCATATGTCAGTGATACAGACTTTTCTTCTTTCTTGAAAGACTGTACAGAGAGAAAAACTCAAGAAAAATGTTTTACTATTTAGACAATGTAGAAACACTTCATTCCTGGTTAAATATTTTCAAAGTTTGTAAATTATGAGGGAGTATATTCTAAAGTCTAGGTTTATATTCAGCTCATAATGGACAGTGCGGAAAAGTGAGCAATTCTAGATAAACCAACGCAGAATACAGGAGGAAAACTGCTGAGTGAATGAGGAAGGTGGTGGTCCTAATTAGGCATAGGGAAACCAGATTCGTGTCGATTTGGCGCTGTTTCTAGCTAGCTATGTTACCTTGAAGATCTGGTTGCTTTCAATCTCTCCCTTCCATATTCAATATGTAGACAATATATGTAATTATTTTTATTATGGTTAAAATACATTTCCTCATTTAAAAAATATGTCTTTTATCAGAAATGGCCAAGCCCACCGTATTGAAGTGGGACTAAAAGGCCATTACCACACAGGGTGCTGACACCTAGAGCTGACAATGGGGTTGCAGACTTCAGTGCCTCTGGGAAAAGTGGACTGGAGGTATCCTATGAGGGTAGGAGATTGGAGACGATATTTCTGCAGCCATAAATGAAAGCTGTAAAACCTTTCTCCTAAGTTTGCATCCGGATACAACAGTTGCATGGATAGGGAAGGGAGAAAGCAAAGAATATTAAATGATAGGAAACTAGACAAATACTGGGTATTGGCTTCAGTTGTGAAAATGTGAAATCCTTGAAGATATGTAACATATGCTACTGATTTGTGGACCCCTAGGGGTTGAGTTGAGGCTACTTAAATAGTAACTAAGAGGAAAGGAGAAATGAGAGAAAGAAAGAAAAATAAATCCATGGAAAAAAGACATACTAACAAAACTCACAAAGCACCTGATGAAATCCAACCCCATGATATGAATTGTCCCTTGCTGCAGACAAACACATGAACATGAAAACAACAAACAAAAATTCACTCATAAAAATATAGAAGTAATTAAATTATCTAGAAAGTACTTTAAATAAATATGTTTAAAAACCTTTAAGCAATATCTATAAAACAAAAACAATATCTGTAAAACCATGAGCCAGTTAAATTAATTGTAAGAGGAAAAAAAGTAATTAAAATGGGAACTGCAATAAACATTATACTTGAGTCAGTGCAAGAGAAAAATTCTAATAGAGAATTTTGAAAGTTACCTAGAATATCATTTAAAAAGATAAATAAAAATATAAAGTGAGGTTCAGAGGAATAGAGCATAAATTTAGATGCTCAAGGAAAATCTAAGAAAGAGAGAGAGCCCAACAATTTACAAAATTGGAAAATGATAAAAATCCTTATACTGAAAGAGCACCTTAAATGCCACGTGTAATAAATAAACAAAAGATGACTCAGATTGGATAGACTGGATTCGTGTTGAGTCCAGAGTCCAGCTAAATTGTTAAAACAATCATGAAAGAAACATATTTTTGGACATTTAAAGACTAAAATATATTATTTTTGCCACAAAATGTCATTGAAATTGCTCTAAAGGCTGTATTTTAGCAAGAGGAAAAATTAAACCCAGAAGAAAAAAGTGTGATGCAAGAAAAAATGTTTAGCAAAGATTTATGTGGGAAAATAAAAATAAGTGATGTCTGCAATCGTAAACTTTTTGGCGTATTTAAAAATAAAGAACTGGTGGTCCAGTGGCTAAGACTCCGAGCTCCCAATGCAGGGCGCCCAGGTTCAATCCGTGGTCAGAGAACTAGATCCCGCATGCTGCAACTAAAAGATTCCGCATGCTGCAACTTAAAGATCCCGAGTGCTCCAACTAAGACCCAGTACAGCCAAATAAATAAATAAATATTTTTAAAAAAGAACTAACATTCTAGCATTCTAGACAGTGATCAGGTGACATGTGGAATGGATAGCTCATGCTTGCTATGTCTTACCTGAGAGAGGGATAGAAAGACTGATTAAGTTTTAGACTTTATTAATACATTAAAAGTCAAGTAGGAGTATTTAGAGTTTAAGGGAAATCCCAGAAGAGATAAAAATAGAAAATTTCAATCCCACAGCAGGCAAGAAAGAAGAAAACAAGCCAAGATGTAACAGGAAATATAAAATAAGATGGTTGAAACTAGTCCAATTATATCAGTAATTACAGTAAATATAAACTGATTAAATTAATCTATTACAGGGATACTCTGGAAAGAAACAATGATGAGCTATTTTTAATTGGTGCACCCAAAATAAAGTGACATGGAAGATAAAACGAAGAGAATGGAAAATAATCTCTACCACCACCTCCACTCTCCTCTTGCCACGTTTCACAGTTATAAATAACATTTATGGAGCACTTTCTGTGTTCTAAAGATTATTCTAGGACCTTTATATGTTTTATCTGATTCATTCTCATTGCAAGCTTAAAGTACAAAGAAAGGTAATGTAATGCTATTAATATGAGATAGAGTTTATGAAGATAGTATTTTCTCACTTGCCCATTTTAACCCCATTCAAGCTATGCTAATGATAGATACCAAAGGGATTTTTCTGAGATGCAAATCTGACCATGTCAGTTATTTTCTTCAAGGCTTTCTTCAATGACTTTCATTTTCTACATGATGATAATAAAGGCAATTAAACTTTCAGAACACTAGCTACATTTTAGGAACTCTCTGACTACATGTATATGTAGCTCATTTAATCCTTACACAACATCATGAAGTGGAAACTATTATAGTCTCATTCTGCAGATGCTAAAATGAGGCGTGGAGGCATAATTTGTCCAAACTTATACAGCCATTAAGTGGCAGACCTGTAATTTGAACCCAGGAGTACCTGACTGGAGAGGTCATGCTTCTAGTACTGCATTATGCCATCTATCTTAACAAATGCTTTGACTTCTAAAATTTTATTTTCAACCCCCTGCATATGCTGTCACTGCATTTCTTCTTAATCTCTAACACGCACTGAAATCTATCCACCATAAACCATTAAACTTAACTATTTCTGAAATTTCAGGCCTTAGTACATTTACCAGTGCCATTTTCTTAGGCTGAAATATTCTTCCCTTTTGGTCTGCTTTTGAACATCCTTTAAGATTCAGCTCAGGTATCACCTTCTCTGGAAGCCTTTCCTGGTACTACAGGTAAGGATCAAATTATTTAATAACAGGTAGGGTGAGGTACCAGCCCATCAGAATGAATGCTTTGCCTAATGAGAAGCAATGCTGGCCACAATTGGCATGACTCGATGATGCTCATGGGCTGAAGATTGGACCAGCCTGGTACACTCTATCCCACTTCAGTCAGCTGTGCCCTCTATCACATCATACAGAGGTGTTATAATAGTGCCAGGTGTAACTCTTCCCCCGGAGGTTGTAAACTCCTTCAGGACAAGAACACTGTCTGATTCATACGCACATTGCCAGTACTTGGCACATACTTGGTGCTCAATAAATATTTGTTGATGGTACAGAAGAAGAAATGAAATCACTTAGTCCTTCTGGGATCTCAATTAGTTGGTGCATTAAGAAATGTAGAATAACTGAACTCTAAATTCTTTCCTGGAAAATATCCATAAACTAAATACGTGTTATTAATTGTGTCACCTGACATAGTAATTAAATGGTTTCAGTACAATAGCAATTCAAAAAGAGTGCTCTCTAATTAGACATTCTGAAATATTTAATATTTTAAGCAGACCCATTTAAACTTTATTAAGTCTACATTAAAGACCCTGGGGCTTCCCCAGTGGCCCAGTGGTTAAGAATCCACCTGCCGGTGCACGGGACACGGGTTCGAGCCCTGGTTCGGGAAGATCCCACATGCCGCGGAGCAACTAAGGCCATGCGCCACAACTACTGAGCTTGTGCTCTAGAGCCTGTGAGCCACAACTACTGAAGCCCATGTGCCTAGAGCCCGTGCTCCGCAACAGGGGAAGCCACCGCAATGAGAAGCCCGCGAACCGCAACGAAGAGCAGCCCCCGCTCGCCGCAACTAGAGAAAGCCGGCCTGCAGCAACGAAGACCCAACGCAGCGAAAAATAAAAAAATTAAAAAAAAAAAAAAAAAAAAAAAAGACCCTGTAAGAGGCATATACTAAATCTTTCATCAGCTCATAATGTCTTATGACTTGAAAGAAAAAGGTAGTAAAAAAACACCCAGAAAAATATTTAGTTGCTATTTCGTAGAATGAACTTCCTTTACTTAGGAAACTTTGAAATATTGTAGGCTAATGAAGGTATCAAGGAGAATGGAACAGGGAGTGCTTATAATCGAGTTATTCGGATCCATGGTAGATTGAATAAATGGTAAGGGGAAATGAAAACTGCCTCCTCCTTTTCTTTTTTGAGATTCATCTATTTGTTAGCTTAATGAGAGTATCTTCTAAACATTTGGGTTCCAGGAACGTCAAGAGTCAGAATTTAAGAAGGGAAGACAAGGTTTAAGAAGAGAAAGTGAATAGCAGGATGGGGAGTAGGGAAGGGCTGGGTTAAAAAGGAGAATGAATGTGTCTGTGTTTGGATCTAAAAAATAAGGAAGGACTTTTAAAGTTAATTCTTATTTAAAAAATGGAGAAGAGGGGCTTCCCTGGTGGCACAGTGGTTAAGAATCCTCCTGCCAATGCAGGGGACACGGGTTGGAGCCCTGGTCCGGGAAGATCCCACATGCCACGGTGCAACTAAGCCCGTGAGCCACAACTACTGAAGCCCGCGCACCTAGAGCCCGTGCTCCGCGACAAGAGAAGCCACTGCAATGAGAAGCCCGCGCACCACAACAGAGAGTAGCCCCTGCTCGACACAACTAGAGAAAGCCCGCGTGCAGCAACAAAGACGCAACTCAGCCAAAAATAAGTAAATAAATTAATTAATTTTTAAAAAATGGAGAAGAGATGCTTCTACCACGGCATAAGGGTGACATGAGAGGGCAAGAGGTGAAAAGAAAAGCATAGCCTTCACAGTGGGAATATTCTGGCTCACATATTTATACAATTAAGAATCTGGCTTATTTCACATAAATGAGCTGTTAAATATGCATGTGGATTAAGTATTGTATATATTAAAATATGAAGAGTTGGGGCCAGGAAATACCTTCCTATTGTACTGGAGAAAAAAAAAATCTTTTTTCTCTACCCATCTTATGTCGTCCAGCTGGGGCCTTGTAAATCAGGCCGGCGAAAGAGACTGATGAGAGAAAAGGAAACAGAAGTTTATTAACGTGTGCATTGCACATATACATGGAAGCACCCAGTGATGAGTAACCCAAAGGGGTGCTTAGAATTTAGGTTTATAGGCTAAACAAAGGAAAAGAGATTTGGGGCTCCAGAGCAAGGGAGGCAAGTTATGGGAAGGTCATCAGGAAAAGTATGGTTAACAAGGGTTGTTTAGTAAAGTTTGTTATGCAGATTTAAGTGCTTTTTTTTAAAACATCTCTATTGAGGTATAATTGCTTTACAATGGTGTGTTAGTTTCTGTGTTAGTGTTCTGATTCAAAGTGAATCAACTATATGTATACATATATGGAATCTAAAAAAAAAAAAAAGTGGTTCTCTTGAAACTAGGATAAGGGCTAGTTTTTAATGGCCTTTAGCTCAAAATCATCCATATGCCAAAGAGGCATATTTCAAGGTGGCGTATTCTGGTACTCTTTACTATGTATCTTTATCTGATTGAAAATGTAATGAGACGAAATCCCTTAAGATTTACCACTACCCACATTATATTCTTTTTGTCACCTTACACAAAAGAAGGTAATTTCCAAACCCTGAAAATAAACAAACAAAATAAGGGATCATGATCATTTAACTTCTGCACAGTTGTCTGCTTTTACAAAATTAAAGTTTTCGGCCCATGACATTTTTGGCTTTGCATACTTTATAATCATTACTTTTAAAATTCTCTTTTAAGCACCAAATTATTAATCTAACTCTTAATTTCCAGAACCAAAATTTAGTTGCCAAATTGCTTTTGGCAATTAAAGGTTAAATTAAAAATTTGATTCCTAGATTGTGTTGAACCTCAATTTGATAATTACACTATTATGTTGAATCTATTAGAGTACTAGTGGGTTTCTAAAGGAATTATTAACTAGTAGATGTTTGATCCATTCCATTGGCCCAATGTTCTACTTTGAAAAAAATCTAATTTAAATTGACAGATTTTCTTCTCTTCTAGTTCATGGCATTTTACATTTAGAATAAAATAGAATTAAGGTTTGGAATTTGAGTATCTAGTTCCCAGAATTGTACACCTTTCAGTGCCGGACAGTGAAGAAGAGAAACTGATTGTGTGAATCATTTACCCTTTTTCCCCATGCCATAATTTGTTCCCTGCCACATTAATATTTTCAACATATTTACAAAACATATTAATTCACTTAAGTCGAGAACAATAGAGATCGTTGAGTCATTTATGTTGATTTATAACCTGAAAAGTCCCCAGGTCTGAGGTGTGGATTATTTCCATTTGGCAAAGTCACCATTTTGTTTAGTTGAGATGTTTAAAGGACATAACTAGTCTGTTGAATCGGAATATTATTTAGATGGTATCTAGCAAATGCTGTAGATGATCGTTTTTTTTTAATTCTTAGCATATAAATGCTACTTTAAGAAAAATCAAAATCTAGACAAATTGATAATAAGTTTCAGCGCTAATTAATCAGATGGACCGCATCTCCATTACGTGAATTGGTGGCCAGACTGTCTCAGAGCTCTGAACTGAAACCCTCCAATCTTCATATTCGGTTCCACTGAAAACTATCATGACAGCCTTGTTCAACTTATGTTGAGCTGTGTCATGAATTCTAAGAATGGGCATTGGTTGTAGCTTTCTTTGTGGTGCTTCTAGGTGTGAGGCACTGATATCTTTGTCACTGTCAACAATGGAAGGGTAGAAGCCCTCTGCTTCCTTGGTGCTCCAGTTTTCATTTGTTTTAAACTGCAGTCTGCTCTCTGCTTCTAATTAAGATGCCATCACCCAGGGTAATTTGAGATCAGCAAATCGTCTTCCTGTGAATTGTCTTGTGCAAAAGGTGTAGTGTAAATAAACGAGAAACAGGCTTTTCATTATCTGCTTCCACTGCAACAACTCAATGGAGTAAAACAGGTAGTATTTGCCTTTGCCATGACACAGAACAGCCTTTGCTCTCATTATACATACGACAGTGAGATGTTTTCTTTGTTTTCAGATTCCTGGAATCATATATAGTATAAATCACGTGTAATATATGTGGTAAGCCTCAAATAATTAAAGCTCACTGGAAAATTCCTAAATTGTAGCATACCTTAATATTGTAGCATAAAAGACCTAAAGTAACACTGTTATATTGTAGGGTAGGATGATTAAAAATAGTTTTAGAGATACTAATTTGGAGTGGAATGTATAGGATGAATTGGAAAGTAGAGAGACTAGAGTCAGGGAGGTATGTTAGGAAACTGGAAGAAGTTTTACTGTGGACTGCTGCCTATGGTTATCATATTTTAGCTTGAGGAAAGGACTTACTGGTACTCTAGCAAGGCCCTCTAATATTTCACTGACTTAGGACTGGTAGAAAAAGACTTCTTTGTGGAAGAAATTATTTGCTTTCTCCCAGGTTAGGAAAAAAAAAGAATAAACAAGAAATTATGGATTAAGGGGCCACTTGGGTTGAGTCTCAGCTTTTGCCAAAAACTTGCCCATATTTGACAGAGTTTTTAACCAAGATTTACCATGAAGTTAGCAGAACTTATGCTTCAGGATCATTATGTCCCCAGACCATTTCAGGGGAGGTATTTGCAATGTATTCACATATTTCATAAAATTTACAAAAGCAAAATATTTTCTAAATTTAATTTTTATTTTATAATAGAGTATAGTTGATTTACAATGCTGTGTTAGTTTCAGGTGTACAGCAAAGTGATTCAGTTACACAGATACATATATCCATTCGTTTTCAGATTCTTTTCCTATATAGGTTATTACAGATTACTGAGTAGAGTTCCCGGTGCTATACAGTAAGTCCTTGTTGATTATCTATTTTGTATGTAATAGTGTGTATATGTTAATCCCAAACTCCTCATTTATCCCTCCTCCAACCTCTCCCCCCTGGTAACCATAAGTTTGTTTTCGAAGTCTGTGAGTCTGTTTCTGTTTTGTAAATAAGTTTATTTGTATCATTTTTTAGATTCCACATATAAGTGATGTCATATATTTGTCTTTCTCTGACTGACTTACTTCACTTAGTATGATAACCTCTAGGTCCATCCATGTTATACTGTACATGGCATTATTTCATTCTTTTCTTATGGCTGAGTATTATTCCATTGTATATATGTACCACATCTTCTTTATGCAATCCTCTGACAATGGACATTTAGGTTGCTTCCATGTCTTGGCTATTGTAAATAGTGCTTCAATGAACCTTGGGATGCATGTATCTTTTCGAATTATGGTTTTCTCTGGATATATGCCCAGGAGTGGGATTACAAAAGCAAAATATTCGATCACAGTCAATACCACAGTCTCTGTTAATGATTCTTATCTCAACTCAATCATAATTCCTCTTATATGGGTGGCATTAGAGTGACCATGGACATTTTTGACATCTGCCTGAGGAAAAATTAAGCTGTTGATATATTTAAGTTTGGATTTAATGTGATTGTATTTATGTGGTTGTAGTCACATTGTGCATCAGTGTGTTTTAGCTGTCCAGGTGAAGGAATGATTTCCAAGAATTCTTCCATACCCCAACTGAGTCAACAGGCTCAGTGACATCAACAAATGAGTGCTGGTTATGAGTGCTGTCAACTCACAGTACTTAAAAGTAGTCACAGCAGAACAAAACTTGATGTTTCTCCCAAATACTACAGCTTATATAAGCTTTAAAATTTTATATCTCATCTATGAAAGAAACTTGTTAGAAGATTCTCCAAATTTGACAACAATCTTAAAATTTATATGACATGAGTTGTAAAGCTCAACTATCAATAATAAATAAATTTCCATCAGCCATGCTAGAGGAAAAGCTAAATTACCTTCCTATTCTCTCTATAGAAAATGATTTTATAAAATTGATGTCTATGAAGAGGTAATCAAAGAGCATGTATCCGCAAACATAACCTTGAAGCGTGTAAGGTATTTTAATTAATAATTAAATTATATTAATTTTCTGGATTTTTTGACATTTATATTGTCAGCTTTTTAATATTGGTAATTTTTTGTGATGCCTTCTCTCCAATACCTATACATTCATTCTAAGACCCAATTTTGTATTGTTTTCCTTAAAAAATCATATCCCCCAAATTGCATATGATTAAGGTCACACAAACCTGGATTTCTCTCCAGTAATCAAGTCCTTAGGAATCTATATAAAGAGAGTTAAAAAAAAAAGGGAGTCAAGAAATACAGGACATTTCACCACCTTTGAGTAGTGTTCTTAGATAATGGCATACATGGTTAAACATGTACAAGATTATCTATTGGGATTTAGGAAGACAATATTTCAATTTCTGTATATAATTTTTTTAAAAAAACTTTATAAACACATAATTTTTGCACAAGCTTAATGTTATAATTTTTTTTTTGCAGTCTTTGTTTTTTACCTGTTTTTAATTTCTTCCTCCAGTTTCCTATTAATGGGAGTTTTATCAGTTACAGTTTGATCAGGGAAACAGAATGGCTGTAAGTGATAAGAAAAAAGGCATTTACAATATTATAGGAATTAGACCCAATGCACCTGTGGAAGCTGGTGAAGAAGTCTGTGGAGGGTGGTTACCTCTGTGTGTAGTGAGTCTGAAGTTGAGGTAGGTCAGAAGCGCTAACAGGGAGAAAAGCTGGAAATGAGGCGGGGGAGAGTTAGGAAAAATGGCAACTCTGAAAGGACCAGCTAGTATCTATGAAATCAAACTGGAACCCACATCTGCTTTTCAGTGCCTTTAACCTTGGCTATGTGTTTGATCTAGAAGAAAAAACTGGTGACCTTCACAAAGGAGTTGCACAAGTGCCTGTCTCAAGAGTCAAAGAAGCTCATAAGAGATTCCATGGGAGTTGAAGTAGATGTAGGTCTGGCAGGTACCCCAAGCCTACAAGGTGAGACAAAAGATCAGCTCCACCATGTGCAAGCTGTAATGGTAACTGGCCACCTGTATAGACTTTCAGAATGTAATGACTACTGCTTCCCTTGTGGCTTTCCAATCTTGGGCAAACTTGTCTTGTGCCCCAACCCTAATGTGCAACCATACAGGGAAGGGAATTCTGGGAAATGACTTTCTGACTTATGAAAATTGATACGTTTCTCCAATGACTAGAGATTGGTGTGTGTATGTTTTCATGATTGTTGACCATTCAGATATGCTCCAAAGGAATTAGCATCGTTTTCTTTTTCTTTTCTTTACCTTTTTTTTTTTGCCATTGAGAATAATGGATCAGTAAACACCCTTAACATATGTCCTTATGTACTGATAGTTTTATTTCTGTAGAATAGAGTTCTGTGAATAAGCTGGTCCAATTAGTAGGCATATTTTTAATTTTAATAGCTGTTAAAAGATGCTTTTCCAAAAAAGTCTTATAACGACATTTCTAACTACAGTGTTTTTAGTATATTGATTACCCCTGTAAACAAGAGAAATGATACCTTTTAAAATTTATAATAATCCAATGGGTAGAGGTGTTATTTCATTTTTAATTTGAAATTCACCTTTTACTAGATATTTTGAGTGTATTTTCATAATTGCTGGCCCTTCGTATATGCCCGTTTGTTAATTGTCAATCCATTATTTTGCTCATTTTTCTGTTTTGGGGGTCTTTCTGTCAATTTGTGCCATGTTATTTTTTGTTGTGTTGGGACTTATAATTTCAAGGTTGTTTGTAGATAACATCATATGTTATCTACATGGTATCTCTCTTCAGAGATGTGATGTTATCTCTCTTCAGAGAAGATTTGTGTTTGCTTCTTCCAGCTATCTGGTAGCTCTAGCAATGCAGACCATGTCAATTCTGTTTCAAGAATTGTAATTACCCAAATCTCAGCTGCAGTCTATGCAAAGGCCTAATGATTTCTGATTTACACTTACTCCTAGGGTGTAGTCTTTTTGTCCCTCTCTTTGATTCTTAACGCTTTTAAATCTAATTTTGATACTTCTCTCTTAAAGAAGCCCTGCAAAAGATACAATTCAGTCTATTACCTCTGTGACATTTCTTTTGGAATCTGCGAGGGAAAAGCATCTCCAAACTTCTGGGCTCATCTTCCTGAGCCTCTGGGTTAATGCTTCACTATTTTAAGTCTTCAAGCCCTTTAAAGAGATTAAAACAGAAATATGATACATGAGCTTTTCTACTCAGAGGTTGGGCCAAAGTACTCAATTCATCATTATCAGAACCTGATATCTGGATCTGAAATTTTAATGGCACTCATACTTAGAATGAAAGTATTATTGGTGGCATTGGGGTTTCTGAGTGAGCCATCAATAAATGGCATACCTGTCCTCCATTTGGGATTAACAACTTGAGAGATAAGGCAAAGAATTAAAACTGTGTCCAAGAGAACTCCCTTATTAATAACAGAGTCAAAGTTGCAGAAATGGCTTAGCATGACAGTCAACTCGACCTGTTAACTGAAACCCAGAACCAGGAAGATGTACCCAGCCAGTTACAGGCCATGCTGTATAGTGCGGTTGCTCCGTGTAGCTGTTCTGACCATGTGGCTAAACAGGAGACAACCTTAGCTTTCTACATGCAGGCCTGCTTTCTAGTCAGGAGTCTATCACCTGCTGAAGAGTGAGCAAAGGAATGGCAGAAATGTGATGGTACTTAGGGAAAATCCCTCTTCATGGATTCCCAGAGACAGCGAAAAGGAAAGGTAATTGTAGCAATTTAAGTTTATTAATTGAGAAATACCATCAAGAAGGCTAATATTTCATATTTATATATGGCTTAGCATAAAGAGCTATGGGATTTGAAGGGCTGAATATTCTTAAATAATGAATACACCAATACGTGATACTTCGACTTTCTAAACTGTATGACTTTGGACAAACCACTTAACTTCCAGCCAGTATTTCTTCATTACTACAAAGGAGATCGTAACCTCTTTTTAGCTAATTTTCTTTTTTTAAAGCTCAAATGAGAAGATGTGTTTAAAGTACTGTACAACATAAGGAAATGCTGTTAGCCTATTTTCTGTGTGTGTGTGTGTTTGTGTGTGTGCATGTGTGTGTGGTATTTTCAACACTTTCTGAATGCAGCCTCCTGGGCACTTCTTATTCGGGTGTTTGTTTGTCTGCCCTCTGCCCTCCTGTCAGTGCCTGAGGAGCCCCTTTATCTTTTCTTAGTGGAGCTCCCATCGTCATTTCCATGCAGCCCAGGCTTCACACTTCTGTTGCCTAGCTTTGTACTTTTTTCCCTAAGCTCAGATGAATAGCAGGTGTTACAGATCTTTTCTAACTTAATATTATGTTTGTGGTGAAAACCACTTTTCTATTTGAAAACTTCTCCCGAGCCCTGAAGGTTACTTCTTTCTATCAAAATATATTCTTTAGCTCTCTGACATGCTAGCTTATTAAACTGCAGCTCAGCTCTGGGCGCTCTGATGGAGAAAAATCTTCTGGCTGATTTTTTCTCTAGTATTTGTCTCAGGCTTTAACCAAAATATAAGCAGAGAAGTGTCTGAATATATAATTACAGTAATATATGATACGATACAATGTAGTGTAATATAATGTACAATATAATACAATATAAATAATTTTGTGCTACACCATCCCCAGACAAACTGCAGATTTCCTCTTCATGCTTCTGTACATGTCACAGAGAATTTTGAAATGTGATTGAGATTACTGCTGGGTTAAATGTAGCAGAGGATTTTTAATTTTTTTTTTTGGCCCCCGTAAGAAATTATTTTGCTATTACAGTCTAAGACTTTTAATAGAAAGCTTTTGTATGCTGTCTCTCTTTGCTTATAAATTACGGAGAGAAGAAATTAAAAATGCAAGTATACAGTTAAAAAATTCTATTGCTGGAACTGAAAATGCTTTCTTCTAAAGTCCTAATGCTAAATTCAGTTCCATTTTCCACCTTGGCTCATGAGATATTTTACACAGCTGGCTTATGAAATGGATGTGCAAAAGATTCGATTTTTCCTTTAAGTTTGCTAAGTGTCCTGTAAAGATCATCTCAGTTTTGGAAAGCTCTGCTCGTTGAAACCGTCTTCTGGCCGTTGCTAGTTTTATATCTTCTTGCTTCCACTGCTGCCTGTGGTTTCAGGCCTCTTTTTACTCCAGAGATGTCTTCTGCCTCATTCTGGGATCGTGGCCATCCTATCACTCTGTTCTACCACTAGCATCTCTACAAACTCAGCAGCTGAGAATGCTTTCCCCCTACTAACTAGAGGTGCAGGGTAGGTTAGTTCCTTTTTGATTGTCTCCCAGAATTCTTTAATTGTCTATTAACAAAAGGAACTCTGACCTTGGGGTTAGGAAACATCCTCCATTTATAATTACTCCTCCAAAATGAACAAGTCTGTTTGAAATCTTTGAGATTAAGATTACCTAGGGTGTTCCCCTGCTGGCCAGCATTCTTTTTCTCTGCTGAATATATGAAATTTCCTCTTAATTTTTATTCTCTGAACCATTTGTCTCTGTTAGGCTGAGGCTGCATAGTGCCAAAGTATCATGGTTTTCTACAGGATAAATGTTTGGACAAATGATGTGGCTGTTTAGTTAAAAACAAACAAACAAACAATACCTGTACCTTCTGATAGGCATGGCATCAGGGATCAGCAGCTTAACTTTTATATGTGTTTCTTGGCAGGGTGGGGATGAATTGTCCACTTTTATGTCTGTGTTAGGCCTGCACTCATGTCTTTGGTCATTTACTTGATATATCATACTTGATATTTCATGTGAGACTGTCCTTCTGTCATAGAAGAATAAAAATGAAGTGATAGAGAAACACCCTTGTGTTAGCATCCTGTTTTTTTTATCTTAAAGAAAATATATGAGGATTTGGGAGATACTTTATTATCTTCCCCTAGAATTGATAAACTCTGTTCAGTAATGATCTCAATTTCAATATAGTGCTTTCAGTGGCTCTCTGGGCTTCCAGATTTAACGCTGGATATCCTATGATAAGGCATTTATTTTCGATACGCTGTTCGCCACATTTCTCAAGTGTTAGTTCTCTTTGAGAAGATTAGAGTATATGCACTATTAAATGCCAGACCTCCTATGGAAATTGTTGAGGCTTAAGGCTATTTCATTAATCTACAAGTTTGACATGATATTTAGGAGTAAGAAATATGGGTGTCTCCAGAGCTCCAGAAAACAATAAGCCTAAAGTGGAAAACAATCATAGGTAACTCTCATGTCTTCATTGTACTATGGGAAAGAATAAAAATCCATCAGTCTGAAAATTTCATTTTCACCAGTAACCTTTTAAAAAAAATGTCTGCTCACAACTGGTAAGATACTAGTGAGGAATATGCTCTCATCTCTATTCCAGAGGTATTAATAAAATGACCACAATATGCTGCAGAAGGGAGAAAAGGTTTAGATGTTGATGTTCAACATAAAGTATACTTTTCTCTCTTTATGCCTTACTGTCCTTTGTTTCATTTCATATAATTTTAGAGCTAGGAGGAGATTTTCAGTATCTGTGCTGCCAAAGCAATCACTAGAAGGAGACTCAGAGTTCATGTGCTCACCTTTTTCTGTAGTGAGCAGGCTGAGATCCAGAGTTGTGACTGGTCCAGGATCTCCACCCTATTAGATCAGAGGCAGAGCTGATACTTGGCTATTACGACCAATGGCACAGGGTACTGTCCACTAAATCTCAGGGTGTCTCTTTGGCTCAGTCTTACTTTCATTTTCAAACATGTGATCTGGCTCAGTTGTGATGGAGAAGAATAGAAGGAAAACACAATTAGTAAACATCAAGGTTGGGAAATTATAGATTTTTTTGTTTTGAAAAAGTACAGATTCAAAGGCATAGTCTATATAGATATAGGCAAATGTTGCAGAATTTTAAAATGTAGTCTTCTAACTTTTTCTATATCTGAATCAAAGTGAAAATTCTAGATTGGATT
The DNA here is from genome assembly GCF_003031525.2 of Neophocaena asiaeorientalis asiaeorientalis. Classification (NCBI taxonomy): domain Eukaryota; kingdom Metazoa; phylum Chordata; class Mammalia; order Artiodactyla; family Phocoenidae; genus Neophocaena; species Neophocaena asiaeorientalis. The sequence goes on along the minus strand of NW_020174561.1, from coordinate 2,571,615 downwards.
TTAGATCACCAATTTCAGACTATGATTCAGGAGAAAAGATGTTAATGGACGTCCTCCCAAAAAAGTTTCCATGGCAAAAAATGTTGAGAATTCCAAGGGAAACAAAACTGTAGAACTTTCAAAACCTTTGTCTTGGTAATAAACATGCACTGTGAATCCCGCAGATGGTGTAGAGAGCTCAGTGTTTCTCAAAGTCATATAACCAAGAACTCCTTTTTTTCCCAATTAAATATAATAGTTGGGGGACCTCTAGTGTGTTTTCAAGCAGCTCGTGAAACTCTTTCCATCAAGTTCCATGGCTTTAAATTTTTTCTAAATGCTGATGGTGTCTGTATTTTTATCTCTGGCTCTGATTTCTCCCTTGAGGTCCAGAATCACATAGCTAACTGTCTCCACATCCCTATTTGGATATCTAATAGGCATCTCCAGCCTAATATAGTCAAACAGACGATGTCCACACCACACGTTTGTACACTCAACCTGTTTTTGTCAGTAATTCTCATCTCAGTCAGTTGCACCACCATTCATACAGTTGTTCATGCCAGATTAAAACTAGCTGTCACCCTGGAATCCTCTTCTTCTGTCACAGGTTGGATTCTCTGGAAGCATATGCTCAGATGAAGTTTGGCATGCAAGATCTTTATTAGGGACCAACACCCATGAAAGGAAGAAGGTGGAGGTGAGATTAGGCAGAGGGGAGGTTAAAATGTGCAGTACAGTCCCAACAGTGCTTCACCCAAGCTGGTTGGGAACTCTGAGTGAATAATGCCCACCAGAGTTGTACCTTCTTAGGATCCAGTGGCTGCTCTGTAGGACTCTGGCCTCACTCAGATCAGTTGCCATATCAGATGCCCAGGGAAAGGTATGACTCAGCTTTGAGATGTTTTCTCACAAGCAAGTGCTGGTTGGTACCCTGCTGAATTCTTGAGGTAGCCTCGCCAGAGCTGTAGAGTTCTCTCCCTCTGAGTGGCTTTCTCTGCTTGCAGACTCCATCTCCCTTGGTCTTCTAGGACATTCAGCTCTTCTTCCCCAACTCAGGTTACTCTGTGTGGCTGTGCCTGGGTTCCTTTTTCTTGATCCATTACCCAGAATCTCTTTCAAGCTGTAACCTGGGGCAGTTGTAGTTTTACTTCATCTATTTACCATCTTTCAGAGATAATTGTCCTTTGTTTTCTGTCTAGTGTCTTGAAAATAATGGTTTCAAGTATTTTGTTTTTGTTTTTTTTCAGTTGTTTCAAGGAGGAAGGTGAATCAGTTGCTTGTTATTTCATTGTGGCCAGAAGTGGAAGTCCCTAGTGTGTATCTTTTAAACCTTTCTTTGTACAGTTTGTTTACTGTTACAAGAAAATATTTTCTTGCAAGCTTCAATTATGTCTCACATCACTCCTCCATCATAATTGAAGCCTGTGCTAATTGCCCTCATTATAGTTTGAAAGATTTTTTTTCTCTTCCTCTCTCTTCTTCCCTTTATTTCATCCCTCCTCTCTTTTCAAGAGAGAAAACATCACACACACACACACACACACACACACACACACAAGTTATTTAAATTGAGAGTAGAAATATATCTTACTTCATCTCTCCATGTCCAAAATAGCTTAAGAGAGCTCTGTCCAATTGAACTTTCTGAGATAATGGAGATGTTCTGAATCTGTACCGATCAAGGCAGTAGGCAGTAGTTACATGTGGCTGTTGAACACTTGAAATGTGCCTAGAGCAAGCGACACACTAAAATTTTCATTTTATTTAGTTTTGATTAAATTAAGATAGCCACGAGTAGCTGGTGGCTACTGTATTGGACATTGCGGGCATAGAGTTTGTTTTTGCCAGAGGTAAACAGCAGCTTAGAATGTTATAGTTCATATCTCCCTTGTCCACCAATTTTTTTCTAAGCAATTCATTCTGTGGATAGGTTGAACTGCTGTGGAATAGGGTCCAAAGCATGAACTCCTCTCTTTACTTCCAACTGCTAATACTACTTTCTAACTATATGCGTGATAACATTTAACTTCTTTGAATTTCAACTTTCTGAACAAATGGGGCTAATGACACCTCATATGGGTCGGTTAAATTTTATGTAAGATAATGCATGGTACCTAGTTATTGCTCAGTAAACATTCATTTTTTCTTTTCCTTCTCCTGTATATCTCTTTTAAAAAATAAGAATATTTCTGAAGGTGATGCATATTAAACCACTCACTTTTGTGTTATTAATTTTAATAAATACCTTTCTTCTGGCTTTATTTGTGCACGGGGAAAGTACTCTCAAAGAAGGAAGGCGAGAAGCAATTAGACTATCTTTGAGGAAGTAGGATGCACTGAAGATAGAGTTCGTCAACTTGAAATGTCAGCAGAGCAAGATAGCAAAGAGAAAACCAAACATCATTCAGCCTTAACAAGGTAGTTGGTGTCCTTTTTACTCTTAGGTTATATGGGCACCCCTGTGGTTACTAAAAGTCAACAAAATTTCTTCCGACCTGTTGTTCCCTGAGAACACTCCATTCATAGTGATCTTTTACCACCAAGCTTCACGTTCAGCTCATCGGGGCTAGATTAATGAACTGGTGCAGCAGTCTGCAGCCAAGAGCCCCAGAGATAACCTTCAGATCAGCGACGACGATGACAACACAGCATATTTAGCTTGTCTTTTAAAAATAACACCACAGGCACGCTGGAGACTTAATTCCATCGATCTCTGTTGCTTTTCTTCCCCTTGTCACCTCATCTGGAGTGGAATGTGGCCGAGAGCTCTCCAGTAACAAGGAGCTTCTCTATTCACAACATGACCACCATGTGAGATTGTTTCTCAAAGTGGAAAACCGTAAGCCAAGTGTTCTGTTGGCAGTCATCGAGGTCTGTCACGTGCAAGCCCTGGACTGCGTGTTTGCAAAAGGCTAAGAGGATTTGGGGGGGCCTGATATCAGGTGGCAGAGAAGCAGGAGTTTATGCTCTCCTTGGCTGCATTCTTACCTGCTCTGGAGTGACACTGGGAAAGTTATATCACGTCTCCTAGCTTTAGCTTACCCATTTGATTAAAAAAAAAGGAAAGAACAAGTTCTAAAGTAGGGGTTATAATGCTATTCAGGGCGGTTGTGTGGATAAATGAGATCAAAAAAGTAAAAGGAAAACCTCTATGGGTTACACAGTTCTTATTTTCTAGAACTATGGCATTCATTTAAGCTGAATTCCCAGATTTGATCTGATTTAATTATTTTAAAAATTTATTGGTTTAAACCATTTAAAAACTTTAATGGAAATTGGCACTTTCTAACATAGGTTGTGTACCAATTTTCACACTTTGGAAACCACTAGTGCATTAGCTTGTACTGGTAGGCTAACTAATTTTGGGGCAGATGCAAAAAAAAAGAAGGCTTTTTTCCCCCTGCCAACGCTGAATTATAAGACTGTAGCTGTATTACAAGTCTTAAAAAGTCAGGCCTCCACCTAGTCGCCAAGCTAAATTGTATTAGCAAGTACCCAGTAGAGCACATCCACACTGAACTTATGAGAATGCCAGCCAAAGCTTAGAGGTCCCGCCTCCCCCCAGCTGATGCCCATCGTCGGCTGGTGCTGCGGCCCTGTGGATGGCAAGCAATGCTCGGAAACTCACACCAAGTCATTTGGAGTTGTGATGATACAGTTATGTTTATTTATATGCGAGGTTCAACTTTTATAGCAAAAAAAAAAAAGCTGAAGTCCTCGATGTATTTTATACAGAGAAATCGTATATTTCTGTTATCCCTGCAAAGTTACAATATCATCCTGAAGTACAGCACAGTAAGCATATAAATAAGACTCTCCACCTCTTTCAAAGATAAAATTGAAGGAAATAAATTGGAACCTGACAATGAAAACATACTTTTGAACATCATTTCAAATGACCATTTGGTAGGTGAGGGAACAGAACACAACACTGAGGAAAATCTCATGAAAGTATGTGCTGGTGATGTTGCAGCAAGTATGTTACGTGAGCTTTCATAGAACAACGACGGCTATTGTCTTATAAATATAGTTTAGAGAAGCATCTAAACATGCACTTGTGACAATGGTGGCAAACTGCTCCAATATCCCTTACTTTCTACTTCCTAGGAGAGCGAACCTGACTCTTCACTGGGCACACACCTCCATGAACAAAGACTGCATTTCTCAACCTTCTTATGCTAGATGTGGTCACGTAAACAGAAATTTTACATGGCATATTCTGGGAGTGCCTCTGTCCTTTCTTGCCCCTTTCTTCCATCCCACTGTGTGGAACATGAATGTGACGGCTGGAGCTCTGGCAGCAATCCTGGTCACCTGAGGAATGGTAGAGCAGTGTCTGCTGGGTTTGTGGAGCCACCTTACTAGCCCTGGGCTGCCTATTTCTGAATTCTTTTGTATGAAAGAAAATAAACTGTCTGTCTTATCTAAGACACTATTATTATGGTTTTCGATCGTACTCTGTTTTAAAGAATCCTAACTGATATACGCATCTACTCCCTTGAAGACAGAAATTCTGTACCATTGTTATAGTTCTAGTGACACTAAATTAAAAAGCTTTAGGTTGCTCCACTTGGCTTGACTTTGATGCCATATGTTCTGGGGGATGAATACGAGGGCACTTGCTACTTTTAAAGCGAGCAGCATAGGCATTCTAGGAGCAGAAACTATCAAACGCTTAAGATCAATTCTTAGTACACTATCAAATAAAGTGAAATCTAGTGACCTTTGTGCTGATAGAATAATTACAATAGCGGAAAACTGCAGGTGAGATAGTTCCTGTAATGTAATATCCAAAATGTTGCCAAGAAGTCCTTGTAAAGTAGAGCTGCTTCTTGCCCAAGAAGTAAGTTCTCTGACAAAAATCACAAATAGTATTACCTGCTAAGTTCCTTTAAAATTCTCATAAAGTGAGAATATATATATAGTTTCAGGTTATAGCTCTATTCAGATTTCTGGGAAGTCAAAACATTCTTCATTTGTGTTTATGGTAAAATCCCTAATTGTGAGTGGGCTACTGGGGAGAAAATTCAGAACTTCTCCATTTCTCTTCAGGGTTTACTTATGATTTATATATTAAGCTTCTAAATCCCAATGCACACTAATAAATTTGTTTGGGTGAAGATTAAATAAGATAGGGGAGTTGCATATGTTCAGCTAGGTTTCACCTGTAGCTAGGTTTCAAAGTCAGCTCACGATGTGTTATGTGCTCAGGAAGTGTCAGCTTTGTGTGCTGCTTATATATCCTCCAGGTGTTAGGCAGGTACCAACATCTTTCAAAACATCATTGGTTAATTTTCACACAGAATGTCAATTTTATGAGGGTATGTTCTTTGACTGTAAACTTTTCAAAATTCTTTGTAATTATGTGGGTAATGGAGTCCATAATCTTACTCTTTTATGTCTAAGTTCATTTGCAAGGTGTTGGTATAAATAGTTCACCATGTACATTATTGATAAAGAAAGTATATTAGTCAACTGTTTTTAAGAATTATAAAGACTTGCACTGGCTTTGTATCTTGCTGGTATTTTTAACCTACTGAATGAATTTGTAGAGATAGGAATGTAGCTGTACTCTGTGGATAAAATCCTAGGAATAAAATAAGACTTTAAGTTTGGACATGAAAAATACAATAAACATGACTCATTTGTTGCTTTGAAGGTTTGACAGAAATGAGCACTGAAGAATCTTTTAATTTTAAATTAATTTTTATTTGTGACAAAATCTTATGAGAAAATTTTAAATTTAAAAAAATTTTTATTTTTTATACAAGTTTTAAAGGTTACTTTCCATTTACAGTTATTACAAAATACTGGCTGTATTCCCCGTGTTGTACAATACATCCTTGAGCCTACCTTACACCCAGTAGTTTGTGTCTCCCACTGTCCCACCCCTATATTGCCCAACCCCTCCCCACCCACTGGTAACCACTAATTTATTCTCTATATCTGTGAGTCTGCTTCTTTTTGTTATATTCACTAATTTGTTGTATTTTTTAGATTCCACATATAAGTGATATCAGACAGTATTTGTCTTTCTCTGACTTATTTCACTTAGCATAAGGCCCTCCAAATCCGTCCATGTTGCTGTAAATGGCAAAATTTCATTCTTTTTTTGTTCTGAGAATTCATTCTAACTTACACTAGTACCAGCCCTTCCTAGGGCTGCCTGACTTCTACTCTAGTTTCTCTGAGAAGTGGAGGAGGCAGACAGACATAAATGGTGATGACATCCTATGGTTGGTAAGAGTGAAACTGAAGATAGATAGGGATCGACCTAGAGGTATAAGGGAGAGAGAATTTGGAATGAGATCCCTTTAGGACAAGGATGATAACACATAGAATGACACAGATTCTCAGCTTGAGAAGGAGAGACTTGGATGTTACCTAAGGCAAGAGGAAGAGTGTGTGTCCTTTGAGGGATATTGCTTAGATTTTTTTTAGTCAACATATTCCAACTCTGCAAGCGGGGAGAGGGCTGATGTATTTGAGTCCTGTCCAAGGACATGAACTCAGTTACGCTATTATGGAAAGTAGTGGTAAAAGGAAGAGAGTAAATATCCTTTGCAAAAACTCTTTTTCTTCTCCTTGCATGGAATATTTTTCCCTGTATTTTTCTTTGGCATTGAGTTGTAAGGACAGCTATACATACAGATTTGTGATTTTGTGAAATTTGGGTTGTAAATATAAGAAGTAACTTTATATATAAATCTTTTTGCTCTATAGGGTTTAAATCTGCCCTTAATAACATTCTATTTCCTCCACTGATAAATCAATAAAAAATTTCTGAACACCTGTTCTGCTCATTTCAGTCACCTTGAAAGGAGGTCAGGAGGTAAAGTGAGTTCTCTGAAATTAGGGGCTCTCTGTTCCGTAACATTCTGATTGTGCGAGGATTTAGAGACCTAGGTTTTTAAGAAGAAGGGAACCACAATCTGAAAAAAAAAAGACTTTTTCTTTTGGAAATAATACCGATTCTAATCATCTTTGCTTTAATTCTCATGAGGACGGAAATCTGGGAACACCTACACATGAGTTACTATTATTTTAAGTTCTTGCCTTGAAGGCACATGAATCCATTTATTAAAGTTTATCCTGGAAGTAGGTCAGCATAAAAAGACTTCAGTTATTTGTATATTGTCCCTCTGTGGTCTCTTCTTCCAAAACTTTTTTTTTTTTTTTTTTTTTAAGATTTAATATGACCTGGCTAAGAATCAGAGAGAACCAGATGCATGTCCTCAGGTAACACTCCCTGCTCGCAAGTGGCCACAATCAGGGCATGGTGTACAGCAGGGACCTCTAATTCTGGTCCACAAGCATCCTCACAGAGGCACTGAATCATCCTGGAAAGCCAGAGAGGAGCTTTGTGCCAGCAACTTCCCTAAGCTGTCTTTGAAACTGACCTTATTAAATTTCTGCTGGGGTAATTTGTGCTGGGGATCTCCTGAGTTACTTGAATGGATAAAAATAAGCTGTCAGTCTTTGACCTGAGTCTAGTTAGTAGGACCGGGTTCATGAGGGGTTAGCAGGGCTTCTGCTTCAGGCTGAGGGAAAGCTCACACAGGGTTGATGCCATCAAAAAGCATCTAGTTCTTCCTGCCTGAGCTACAGACTTCTCATGTGCCCCCTCCTATTACCTGCTTTCCCCATTGGGAAATACAAAAGTTATGGTAATAAAAATAAGAAAAAATGACTACTCTATTATTTTTGCCTCTTTCACCAGGGAGCACATGTGCTGGGGACCTGACTGAGCGCAACTTCTTTCCAAACCTTAGGGTGTGTTGGCTGGGTTTCCTCCTTTGATTCGATGCCAGCATCCAACTATTTATGCAGAATATTTCTGAACCTCAGTCACTGGCATTATTCTAGCTATTTTCCTAGGATACGCCTCTTACCCTGTTCATGTCTATGGCTGTAATGGACACTTGATGGAGGCAGGTACTCTCTGGATTCACACACAGAATCTTCAATTAGACTTAACCAGGAAAAGAACTGATAAAAAAAAAAAAAAGGTAAAACTCTGCTTAACAAGATCCTGAGTAAGAATAAAATGATAAAACAATGTGTTAGGACACAGCCCTTGGGCTGACATCCCCATCAGGGTCAGATGAGGGTCACTGTGTAGAGGCTATGGCAGACATAAGTGTCTGTGTCATCTAAAGGCCAGACTTACCTACAGGGCTCCCTGGAAGGGACACCTAGAAGAAAGACCTGAGTACACCTGAAACCTGCAAGTGGTAGGGACACCTGGAAGGGAGACCTGGTGGAGATTCCAAGGTCACTGTCATCTTTGAGAACATATACCACTTAAGCAAGGATTTGCAGGAGCTGTCCCAGAGCCACACTAGGACCAGTGTCTCTCCTGTCCTGCTCTGCTTGCTGGTGAGCGTATAGAAACACATCTACATCGTGTGTTGGGTCCAGAAGATTGGAGAAGAGACCAGGCTGACATTTATGTAGTTACTGGGAGTGTGGCTTAAGTGAGGTGAAAAGAAAGTAGGGTGACTACCATCCTGCCACTAATCCTGACGAACGTTTCTTGGATTCAAGGAGGAAAAGGTAAGAGGAAAGGAAGAGAGAAGAGGCAAAGCAGTAAAGGGCAAAGAATAAATAGAATGGCACAAGTGAAGGCATGGAAGATGATTCTAGAAAATCTTCTTCCATCAGAGGATGCAAAGGAGGGAGAACACCACTTAACTCCGCTGTCTATCGTTTTTATCTTTTGGGAAGCAGTGGCATAAAATTCAATCTAATTAACAGGATAAAAAGGGATTTAGCTTATGCCAGACACCATATTTCATGCTGTGAGGGATAAGAAAATGAAAGAACAGTCCCTCCCTCTCGAGGTACTGCAGTATGGCCAGGGAGATGACACATTCACAAGAAACAATAATTCACATCCCACTGAAGTAAGATCTGAATTAAAGATGCAAGCAAATAGCCTGGGAGCAGAGGAGAACAGAGTAATGAATGTTGTGTGTGGAAAAGCCTCATGGAGCAGGTGTGGGTATAAGGAACAACTGAGGACGCGAAGCAGACAAAGGGGAACAGCCTTCCGACCGAGGAGAGAGCTTAAGCGGAATAAGCATGGAGCTGGATAGGGCTCCCTGTGTTTGGAGAAAGGTGAACTTTCTCATGACACTGGAGCTAAGGGTGAACAGTAGGTGGTAAGTCTGCAGGGGAAGGCGAGGCCAGGTTGTGCAGATCCTATAATGTCAGGCTAAGGAGGTTTATTTGATGATGTTTGGAATGGCAGCTAATCAAGAAGAGACTGACAAGGTCACAGTTGTGCTTAAGGAAGATGAATCTAGAGGTGTTATGCAAGATCCACTAGAGAAAGCAGAGACTGAGATAGGGAATATTGCCCAGTAATCTCCCATTTATGCATACCTTGCAAGCAGAGGCACTGATTGCTTTTGTCCTGAACTATCTTTTCAAGGAGGTTTTTTTTAGTGAACAGCTTAGGGAGACAGAGATAGTGTCTCCTTAGAGAGCAGAAACATAGGCAGGCCTTCATGTTTCTTATAAAAGATTCAGTTTTCCCACTGTATATGCAGGAATTTATATGGGCCCATCTTCAGTGCCCTGTGGAACTTGGAAGTAAAGGGAACTGACATAGATATGTTGCTTATGTTGCTTGCTCTGCTGTGATTAATAAAGTACGTTGTTTCTTACCCCAAAGTCTCATGACTTCAGCCATAATCCATGAAACCAGGGCATGCTAACTTGTTGCTTTAAGTAGTGTAAAAATCTCAAATCTATCATAATTTTTCTATGAAGGGTATACCCTTAAGAAGCTATATCAATAACCTTAATAGTAAAGACTTGTTTTAGGGCAGAGATATAATTTCATTTATTTTATATATTTTAAAATTTATTTTTGTATCCTGACATTTACATACAACTGATCTTATAATGTCTAGAAAATACTGTCCCGTTATTACAAAGGTAATGTGGGCAACAAACACCCTGACCCAATGCCATCCACAATCATCAATTCACCCTTCATCTTTGTCTTGAGTCTCATCCACTAGAGTCTCAGGGAAAGTGTGGCTCCAGGAAGGGGTGAGTATCGGGTTCCTACCATGTATAGAATACTTTTACACTTTGAGTTAGCTCTTTCAGTATGCCTAAATGAAACCAAAATAGATGTCCCCCAAAATGTCTTATTATTGTAACTATTCAGGGGTTTAGCCAGTAGCCTAGCAGGTAGTAGTTAATTAGTAAATATTTAGAGACTGAAAGAACAAGTGAAATAAGGTAATTGAGATTCAAAAACAGAACCAGGTGGGAAATTCTTGTCTTTAATCACCTACCACAATTCCAAAGATAGAATTGTGTTCAAATTTATTTAATTCATTGTCTTTATACAATATGACCAATACTAGATAGATATTTTTAGGAGTGGTTCTGCCACTTAGTATTTTTGTGAACTTTAACCTCAGTACTTTTACCATGAAGTGAGACGGTTGGACTTGATTATCTTTGGAGTCTCTTCCAGTGTTGGATTTCAAGAAGTACAGTTCATGGAGCTGAGTTATAATATTATTTCCACCTTCTTTTTACCTTGAAAAGAATAGCCAGGGACTTCCCTGGTGGCACAGTGGTTAAGAATCCTCCTGTCAATGCAGGGGACACGGGTTTGATCCCTGGTCCAGGAAGATCCCACATGCTGCGGAACAACTAAGCCCGCGTTCCACAACTACTGAGCCTGCGCTCTAGAGCCCACGAGCCACAACTATTGAGCCCGCACATCACAACTACTGAAGCCCACGCGCCTAGAGCCCATGCTCCGCAACAAGAGAAGCCACCGCAATAGAAGCCTGCGAAGAGTAGCCCCTGCTCACCGCAACTAGAAACAGAAACAAAGACCCAACGCAGCCAAAAATAAACAAATAAATAATTTTTTAAAAATCTTAAAAACAGGAGAAAAGAATAGCCAGAGAAGTTATTTCGATAGGAAATGAGCAATCTGAGTATGTATGTCAAATAAGCTCCTTAGTTTCTTTTGCTATTAATAGCTTTCTGGCCCCTTTCTTCACTTTGAAGCAAAACTTAAACGAAAGGGTAGCAATTCTTTGACTTGTAAGTTCATAGTATCTTAAATCTCTTCCAAAGATGACGAAGAATGGGTTTGGATAAGGATTCTTTCACATGGTCATAAAAGTGGTGATATTCTCACTAAATATAGAAACACAGTTTCAGTACTGAGACTTCTGTCATCATGATTTGCAGCTAGTAATTAGCTTTTATTGTTTTCTAGAAGTGTGAAAAAGCAGGTAGGAAAATTCTTCACTGTTGGAAGAAATGGCCTATTAATTGTGATTGCACAAAAACAAAAACACCTCATGGTGCTGTTTCTCCTGCCATGTGTAAAGATGGCCATATGGCTGCGTGAGTTCGGTTGGTTGAACCATCCTTTTAAAGAGGCCGAGGTCACAGGTTGAAGTCCAGTATGGGCCAGCCAGCTCTGCTCTCTTCTGCCCTGCCAAGCATCTTACCAACAGGAACCTAACTGGTAGTCAGACCTTATTGATGTTATGTCAGTTATGACTTCACACATGATCAAGAGCGAAAAGAAGGTTACCAAGTCCACTCTGTTCTGCCTACTTTGAATTCATGATTTCCTTATATGCCAGTGCAGTTTAATTCAACAAATATTAATTGCTTTAATGTGCTTAAACCCATGAGCTAGGCAAACGAGTTTGGCCTGGTGGTATGATATAACACCTATTCTGGAGAAGCTTATTGTCTTGAATGGAAAGAGAAACTCATGAAACATGGGATCACATCAAAATAAACTAGAAGTAGTATAGAAGAGTACCTGGCTAAATCCCTGGAGCAGCAGTTAACACGCACATTTTCTTGAAATAATTTTACTCAGACTATATTCATATGCATGTTCAGTATCAGTGACTTAATTTGTAGAACTTCTTTGGAATCAACTAATGTTTACCTAGAGCAAAACATCTTTGCTTCCAGCTAAAGTGTGATATCAGCCTAAAAGTGAATCTGTGTATGATTCTATTCCCAGAAATGTTATCCTGGGTATGAGTACCCAATTATGTAATATTGGGACATTAGGACAGTCTCTCTTCCTCTATGTGTGTATATTTTTTTTCTTCACAATGCAATCACTTACCCTATTGCTTTATACATTATCTTTAGAAGGCTAGTTTTCAATGATTCGATACTTGGGACTGTAAAATCACATCCTCAGAGATAATGAACAAGTCTTCCTTTCTCCTTAAAAAAAAAACTTATTCTTTACATTTACCTGAGCTAACCTGACTCCCCTAAGTTTTTCAGTAACTCCTTTATTCTCCACACGCATCTGGATTCTCTATTTGCCTGGCTTATGCCAAGGAATGTTCTCAGATCCAACCGAGACTGGTAGACTTATCCTTTGCTTAACAACTTTAATTTTTTCCTGGAAACCCTGCTAGTAAGTGAAAATCTGTTAAATTAAAAAAAAAAAAAAACCTTTAGAGAAAGATCATGATGTATTTCCTCTCAACATAAGACATCCAAACAATTTTCACAGATAGAAACATTTGGCAATAAAACAATAAAAGCAGGCTTATATCAGCAAACAGTTTGCACGTAAAGAAGTGTAGGTTGTATATAAAATGAAATGTACTGAAAAATTATTGTAGGTACCAAATGAGGCAGCGAAACCATGATGGTAAGTTTTGGGGATGAAAGGGTATGAGCTAATCATCCTTTGAATGTAGATTCTTTTTTTCTGCACTGTTTTCTTCATCAGTTTTTCAAACATAATGAGGCCCATGGCTATCTTGCCCTCAAACTGCACTTAAAAGCAAATTTGCAGCTTAGAAAACTCGCTTTTAGGACAGAATAAAAACTAACCACAAGAGTGCTTTGAAGCCCATGGAAAAAGTGCATGTGCACATTTTCTATGAAAAGTCACAGAAAATTTAAACTTTTCATTCCACTCACTTGACTTACATACACAGAGAAAAATGTTTTGAGTTCTTCTAAATATGGCACACAATTCAGATTTGTTCCACATGATGGCCTCTTGCTACGAACTTTTATGTTGGGTAAACATGTGTGTCTTAACCTGAAACTACAATTTTAAACTATTACTTAATGGCGTTAAGTATTATGGAGCATACTTTTTGGGTGTGTTTTTGGATAAAAAAATCATTATGAAGAAAACAAAGGAATCATCTAAAAAGTGGTATAACTTTGAATTGTTATTACAAAAACTTACTGATGAGTAAATGTGTGGAATGAATCTTTATTCTTGGTTCCAGAGGCCATCTTTGGACACCCAGCTGGGTGAGGGGTTCCTTCCCTTTGCTCTCCTCTGTGTAGACTTTTTCCAACTCTTCAATGTTGCTTTTAATGATCTCTTTGTGTATTTCTACTACTGTATTTAAGATCTTTGAGGGAAGGACCATAATTTTTGTGTCCCTAACACTTAACCCAATACCTGGCCTGTAGTTCTTGAATGAATCAGTGAATAAATACATCTCCAAATTCACTTCAACTACCTGCCTCCAGATGCAGGTTACTTCTGGAAGTAGTATCTGTGTTACCTACTCAATAGACTACTGGAAATGGTTGTATGTCTTAAGTTACCCCAGATCAATAGAGCATTTCACGTCTGGGAGAACATTTCCTCTATCAAAATTATATCTGATAACTTGGGTGGAAAATTACTCTAGTGATCAAAAATTTATCTTTTTTTCTTTGAATTTGCCTCAGTTTCGGGTGGAATAAAATATTGGGTTTCTCTTGTAGTGATCTGAGACTATTTACTCTGGGTACCAGATGGCTGTCTCTTCCACTTGAAAATGAAAACATCTGACAGACTTTGTCAGGGCATGTGTCAGTCATGCTACTCATGGGGAAAGTCTTCCAGATGACACGCTTGTCTTGGAGGGTGTTTATCTGGAGCATGTGCTATGTCTTCAGATGCCTCAAGTTCACACATTAAAGACATCAGTTCAGTTGTAAATTGTTGCAGGTCTATAGGCTCAACGCCTGAATGAAATCATACTCTGGGAAGATGAACATTTCCATTCTGCTTTTTCTTTTTAGGGTTCTAAAATACATTTATAAACTGAAAGGGGGAAAGAAATTCATATTTTCTTTTTAAAACACGATTCACCTTGCACTGATTTCTTCCCATACTGACAGTCAACGAAATTTTCTTGGAGACTAACATCTGCTAAGAAACTGTGCCTGGGAGAGCATCCAGACTGTCTTCTGCCAGGCTCTGCCCCATGCTCACTAACAAATAACCTCTCAAAACATCAGGCTGTGCTGTGATAACGTGTTAATGTCTAGCATACAGACATCACAGCTGACAGTGCCATACAATATTTTAATAGTGAAAATAGGTTTTAGTTAAGTCACCCCTCTCCACCTTGTAGGACAGCTAACAGCAGTTAGAAGGACAATTCTCTGGATGTAGAAATTGTGATCCTGGAACAGTTTATCTCTTTACAATTCTGATAACACAATCTTGGCCTCATTAACACCAAGTCCATCTCTCAGGAAAATTATCATTTGATGGATCATCATTTCAGTGTGTAACTGCAAGAACAAAAAGGAGGAGGAGAAAGAGGAAGGATTCTGATAGATATAAAGATTTGTTATAACTACTGTAGTAATTAAGGTAGCATGAAATTAGTGAAGGGTTAAGAAACCGACCAGTTTTTAAGAAACAGAGCCACAGTATGACTTAGTATGACTCAGTTGTTGCTTTGACAAAATTGAGGTAAAGGCGAAGAAGAGGAACTTGTGTAATATTGGAAGGCCATTTGTCACCACTATAGATTATACCCTCAATAACATTTTAGAATGAAACTTATGCCAAAGGAGCTCTGAAATTATAAGCTGCAACCTCAGCTTGACAAGGCTTATTTCACTTTTGAATTGCTGATCTCTCTTAGAATTCAGTCCTCGAGGTAGGGAAGAGTCTATCTCTGATTCTGTGCCTTCCCCATTAGTGAGCCCTCTGTCAGCGCTGTATAAATAATTAATTATTATTAAAAACTACCATCACTGTCTTCTGTTTGTCTCTTGTCCCTGAACATAGCCAGCACTTCTCTGATCAACTTCAGGGAACAGGTTTATTGTCTGGTTGCTGTGATGAATAGGACACACCAAGCATGCCCAGGGCCACAGAAAAATTCCAATAATAATAATTGGGTCAAATAGCTTCTGTGCCACATGAAGACAAGGTTATTTGCAACTCAAATATTTTTCACCGACTTGAAAAATATAATTAGAATATTTTGAGTTTTAGTCTTTACGAAGAGGCAGGAATTTATATTTTGAGTTTTAATCAATCAGCAAATATTTGTTGAGTTCTTACTACTTGTGAAGTGCCTCAAGCAGCGCATTCAGGAGTGCCCTCTCTCCCTTTCTAGGTCTGAAACTAAGCTCATGTGAAGGAATGCTCCCTCCCTACCATGAACTCTCCCATACTGAAGCTATGATAATCATTTCATCTTTCTATTTGATAAAAACAAAAAATCCTGCATTTTTAGATATATAAAAATGCTAATTATATTGATATATCTATTTTCTCCAAGTCATTCTCAAAATATATAATTATTTGAAGAAAATGGAATTGTATATATACATATAGACTTATATATATGTATTTATGTATACATTCTGACAGTTACTTCAGGTGGGATGGGGAATTGACAATGGATTTTTTATTAACCATTACGAGATCTTGGTATTTAATACTCTTTTCTTAAAAATATATACATGTACATATATGTATATATACACACATACACACATATGTATATATACATTGACAATATCTAATGAAATGAAAAACACCTGAAAATAGTGAAAATACCAGCAATGACAAAACAGTGGAAGAGTCTTATCCACATGCTTTAAACCTCAAGAGATGGTAATGAGAACAGAGTCCACAGATTCAAGGGAGAATCCTAGCCCCACTTCCATTACCATCTGCTAGAAGCACCATGACAGCATTCTGAAAATTCTCATGAATAGTACAATATTTGCAGAAGAGTGACAGCGGTGATTTTTCTCATTGTTTCCCCATTTAGCATGAGGGAGAGCGGAAATAGCTGGTGGGGAGATGTAGATGAAGCAATCAGGGCTAAAGATCCTCACAAAAGACTCTATAGTTATTTGGGGGGAAGATTTGAACTGTAAGAGTACCCTGGACATTTCACCCATTCTAGAGAGGAGAGACGCAAGTTCCATTAACAAAAGATTCACAAAGCTTCAGAAGAGCCTTTTCTTCTTCCCCATCCCCACTCTCACTTCGCAGAACTATAGAATACAATGCTTCAGGAGTATTATAGCTTAGGGGGCTATAGAAGAGAATTAACCTATGTTATATCAGATCAAACAGAAATTTTGAGAAAGAATTCTGTATTAAGCATGGCAAATATAAAAACAAATGGTATGATAAGTGTGGAAATAAATGATAACAAACAAGCACATTCCATATGCAAAAGAAGCGTGTAGAACTTTCTGAATAAAAGGCAACCTGAAGATATATTTTTATTTGTTTTGAGTTGTTTTTATTTTTGCCAGTTTTATTGAGATATATTTGACATATATCATTGTATACGTATAAGGGGTAGACCATGATTATTTGATACTTGTACATATTGCTAAATGATTACAGCAATAAGTTTGCTTAACACCTCCATCACCTCCCATAATTACCTTTTTCTTTTTTTTTGTGGTAAGACATATAAGATCTACTCTGTCAGCAACTTTCAAGTATATAATACTGTAGAGTATTGTTAACAATAGTCACCGTGCTGTATATTAGATTCTCAGAACTTATTCATTTTACAACTGAAAGTTTGTACACTTTGGCCAACATCTCCCCATCCCTTCACCTCTCCACTCCTGGCAACTACCATTCCATGACCGTACAGTATTTACCTTCCTCTGACTTATTTCACTTAGCATAATGCCTTCAGGGTCCATCCATATTGTTACAAATGGCAGGATTTTCTTCTTTCTAGTGGCTGAATAACCTCTCTCTCTCCCCCCACCCATCTATCTATATCTATCTCACATTTTATTTATCCATTCATGAGTAGATGGACACTTAGGTTATTTCTGTACCTTGGCTTATGAATAATGCTGCAATAAAATGGTAGTGCAGATGTCTTTTCGAGTCAGTATTTCATTTCCTTTGGATATATACCCCAAACTGGAATTGCTGTCATGAGGTAGCTCTAGTTATAATTATTAAAAAACCTCCATACTGTTGTCCATAGTGACTGTACCAATTTACATTCCCACCAACAGTGCACATGAGTTCCCTTTTCTCTACAACCTCTCCAACACTTGTTATCCCCTGTTTGTTTGGTTGGGGTTTTTTGTTGTTTTTTTTTTTCTGATAATAACTATTTTTACAAGTGTGAGGTGATATCTCATTGAGGTTTGATTTGTACTTATCTGATGATTAGTGATGTTGAATGTCTCTTCTTGTACTTATTGACCATTTGAATGTCTTTGGAAAAATGTCTGTTCAGACCCTCTTCCCATTTTTAAATCGAATTATTTGTGTTATTGCTATTGAGTTGTATGAGTTCCTTATATATTTTGGATATTAACCCCTTATCAGATAGATGGTTTGCAAATATTTTCTCCTATTCCATATGTCGCGTTTTCATTTTCTTGTTTCTTTTGCTGTGCAGAAGCTTTTTAGTTTGATATAGTCCCACTTGTTTATTTTTGCTTTTGTTGCTTATGCAGTTTTTTGGTGTCCAAAAAATCACTGCCAAGACCAATGTTGTAGCTTTTTCCATATGTTTTCTTCTAGGAGTTTTACAGTTTCAGGTCTTATGATTAAATCTTTAATTCATTTCGAGTCACTTTTTGTGAGTGGTGTAATACAGGGATCTGATTTCATTCTTTTGCATGTGATAATCCAGTTTTCCTCCAAACCATCTATTGAAGAGACTATCCTTTCCACACTGAGCATTCTTGGCTCCCTTGTAAAATAACAGTTGACTGTATATGCAAGGATTTATTTTCTGTCCCTTTGTTCTGTTCCATTGGTCTATATGTCTGTTTTTATGCCAGTACCATACTGTTTTGATTACCATAGCTGTGTAATACAGTTTGAAATCAGGAAATGTGATGCCGCCAGCTTTATTCTTTTTTTTTTATTGAGGTGTAGTTGATGTAAAATATTACATAAGTTTCAGGTGTACAATGCATGTTGACTCACAATTTTTAAAGGTTATATTCCATTTATAGTTGTTATACAATAAAATCTTGGCTATATTTCCTGTGTTGTACAATATATCCTTTTATTTTATTTATTTCTCACATAGTAGTTTGTACCTATAATCCCCTCCGCCTCCTCCTTTCCCTCTCCTCACTGGTAACCAGTAGAACAAACCACAGTTTGTTCTCTGTATCTGTGAATCTGTTTCTTTTTTGTTGTATTCACTAGTTTGTTTTATTTTTTAGTTTCTCCAGCTTTATTCTTCTTTCCCAGGATTGCTTTGACAATTTGGAGTCTTTCGTGATTCCACCTAAATTTTCAGATTATATTTTTCTATTTCTGTGAAAAATACCATTGGAATTTTGATAGGGAATGCATTCAATCTATGGCTTTGGGTAGTATGGATATATTAATTTTTCCACCCATGAACATGGGATAGCTTTCCATTTATTTGTGTCTTTTTCAATTTCTTTCCTCAAAGTCTTATAGTTTTCAGTGTATAGATCTTTCACCTCCTTGCTTAAACTTATTCCTAAGTATTTTATTATTTTCAGTGTTATTGCAAATGGAACTGTTTTCTTTATTTCTTTTTTGGATATATTGTTGTTAGTGTATAGAAATACAACTGATTTCTGTATGTTGATTTTGTGTTTTGCAACCTTACTGAATTTGTTAATTAGTTCCAAAAGTTTTTTGGTGATGTCTTTAGGATATTCTATATATGAGATCATATCATCTGTAAACAGTGAAAATTTTAGTTCTTTGGAAGTTTGGATACCTTTAATTTCTTTTTCTTGTATAATTGTTCTGGCTAGGATTTCCACTACTACATTGAATAGGAGTGGTAAGAATGGGTACCCTTGTTTCTGATCTTAGAGTAAAATCTTTCAACCTTTCACTACTGAACATGATGTTAGCTATGGGTTTTTCCATATATAGACTTTATTATGTTGAGTTATGTTTATTCTGTACTCAATTTGTTAAGATTTTTTATCATGAAGGATGTTTTATTTTGTCAAATCTTTTTTTCTGCATTGATTGAGATGATCATATAGTTTTTATCTTTCACTCTATTGATTTGTTGTATAACATTTATTCATCTGCCTATGTTGAACTCTCCTTGTATCCCAGAGATAAATCTTACTTGATCATGGTGTATAATTCTTTTAATATGCTATTGAATTCATTTTGGTAGTATTTTGTTGAGAACTTTTGCATCTCTACAAATCAGGAATATTGGCATGTAGTTCTCTTTTCTTATAGTGTCCTTGTTTGACTTTGGTATCAGAGCATTTCTGACCTCCATAAAATGAGTTTGGGAGTGTTCCCTCCTCTTTGAATTTTTGGAAGAGCCTGAGAAGGATTAGTGTTCTTTAAATGTTTGGTAGAGTTCACCAGTGAAGCCACTGGTCTCTGACTTTTCCTTGTTTGGAGGTTTCTGATTACTGATTCATTCTTACTCATTATTGATCTGTTCTGATTTCCTATGTCTTCATGATTAAGTCTTGGTAGGTTGTTGGTTTCTAGAAATGTATCCATTTACTGAGTTATCTAATTTGTTGGCATATAATTGTTTCTCATAGTCTTTTATGATCTTCTGTATTCTAAAGAACATATTTTTAAAAAGCTCCATAGCACCATAAATTATTTTAATGCAACATAAATTTTAAGATCAAATTAAAACATGAATGTAATGAATCTTAAGATCAGAGATTTTACCCAATTTGATAGTGCTGTTTCCTGACTCGTAACACTGACACAGGACAAAGACTAGAGAAAAATAAAATAAATCAAAGATAATGATATTATAGTAATAGAGATACCAATAGATTAAAATGTAAGATTATTAAGAAATTACTATGTGCCAGGTGCTTTTTAAGTGCCTTACGTATTTCTTCATCTGATACCAACACTACGAAAGGAGTTATTTTTGTGCTCATTTGTCTGCATTTCTCAGAGGAAGAGACTGATGCCTGAAGAAGTTAAATAACTTGGCTAAGTCACACAAATAGAAAATTGAGAATCTGGAATTTGAATCTAAGCATCCTGACTCTAGCGCCTTCACTCTTCAGCACTGTGTTCTGTTACCTTCCGTGCCAGATGTTGAGGACAGACAGTCTCATGAAGGTTAAATGGTATCTTAGAAGTTAAGAACCCAATGAATGGGGCAGAAAAAGTTTTAGTCAAAAATATAGCTCCAGGAATTCAGCCCCACCATGTGGATAATCAAAACAGATTTAAAGTTTATACCAGAAAACCTAAGTATTTTGCTTAAAATTTTTTAGAAAAAAAAAAAAAAAAAAAAAAAAAAAAAAAAAAAAAAGCAAAACAATGTTCCCTAAACTTAAGAGATGAAACTGCAGCTTGAAAAGGCACTCTGTGTTCCAGAGAAATGTACTCACACCTGTGGATGCCAAGAGTATTAAGCCTTAAACATAAAAATATTGTTCCTTACAGATTTTTTTTCCTCTTAGAGTGCCTTTTAGGAAATAATATCTCCTGTAGTGAAGAAACACTTATGTAATGTTCAGAATTCTGCCAGCTTGATTTTAGTTTCTTTGTGTTTTTTTTCACTTCTCTTTGGTTCAGCAATTAAAATTGTTGCTTTTAATTACCAAGTATCATTTATATTATAAAACTATTTCTATCTTTCTCTGTCTCCTACATATATATGTGTAGGAAAAGACGACTCCAAGCTTTACATTTGATTACCTTATGAGATATTAAACTGCTTTGCAGTTATTAGCAAATGTATTTCAGCATTTCTAATTGCCTATACTATACACATAAGTCTGACCTTCAAATTCTCTTCAAACAGGTTCTAACGCCTTACTCAATTCCTCACTAATTAATTAATTAAAATCTTTGACATATGCTCATTTCATATTTGTATGAGAGTCATGACTTACTATTTGAAAATCGTACTTAAGCAATATGAATACTGACCTAAAGAACATCTGAATTTTGGGACAATGGAGATTATTTTTTTATTTTGTTTAGTTTTGTTTTTAATAACAAGAAAAACATAAAGGGCTATTTCAGAAAAGTTTGCTTTCATGTACTAAATGTAAAATTTAGTTTAAAGGATTTATTTTGTGTGTATTTACATTTAAATTTGTTCAAATCACTCAATTTTTTTCTCTGTTTGAAAGACAGATCAGTGAGATCTCTTGCCAACAGTATGGAGCACATAGAGAAAATAGGCAAGAAACAATTAATAGACCCTTGATAACATGAAGGGTACATTCCTTATGATTCTACCTAAATAAAGTAATCATACTTGAATAAAAGTATCGACCTTGAAATAAAATTTACAATTCCTTATCACTGTTATGCAATTTTAAAAGCACTTCCAACTTATTATTTTATTATCACCTTAACAGCATCAGAGGCAGAGGGATAATGTATCAAATTCTATATTTTAAAAAGCACCAAGAGGTTAAATGGCTTTTGTTCCCATAATTAAACAATGAAGAGCTTGCAATACGATGAACAGATCTCAGGTCTTCTGTTACATGGTCGGATTGTGCATATCTCTTTTTACTACAATATATGCTGAAATTATGGATGAAATATCACTCCCCGCCTTTTTTGGTTTTGTTCAATGAGTGCAAGTTACTTGGCTCAAGTGGGTGAGAGGATTCTTTTTCTCTAAATAATGCAAGAGTTCCTAGTGACACAGAAAAGAACAAGGAGCTTTTGTTTTACCAGCAAAGCTTATGCAGAATTTGGTTATTTTGTAATTTAAACAAATAGCAGCTTTGGTTTTAATGTGTTCCTCTCTTTGTGCACTTAAGAGCTTTCAGGATCAAATTCAGTTTTTAATCTCTTTAAATTAAAGAGTGAAGTAAAAAGCAGGGCATTCCCAACAGTTTTGTGAAGAGAAGCTTTTTCTTTTTAAATTTTATTCCACAAAGCCTTGAGATCTTGGGGTGGGGGGACAAGTGAAGGTTAATAATAAAATCCAATAGCTTCTTCCTTCTGAGAATCCGAGCAGATTTCAGAGAAAAGCAGATTTCATTTATTATTTTATCAATTCAATAAATGTATATTTTCTGAATACCTCTGTGTCAGCCACTGTGATAAGTGCTGGTGGTAGGAAGTACAATATGGAATAAGATTTGCTTCTTGAATGTAAGGGAATTCTAGCAAGGAAAACAGAACAAACAGCAAATATGAAAGAGGAGGCAGTAGCTTGAAAAATACTACAACTGGGGTATGTATAGAGCATATAGAACACAAGAGCGGAGAACCAATCCAGGTACGGCTGGGCCAGAAAGATGATGGCTAAGAGGCAAGGAATTTGTAATAAATGACTTCATGTTATTTATCCTGTTTCCTCATCTTTAAATTGTCCACTAATACTCCCTCATCAGTCTCTGTGCAAACAAAAAATTATGTATATCGCTAAGCACATAGAAGTGTTTAATAAATGATAGCCATCATTATTACTCTTATTATGACTAATAAAAATGGAGGTTGAAGGATGAATGGCAATATCCTTTGGTAAATGAAAAAGGGCAAGTAGAGATTTCATATGTAAAGACCCAGAAGCAAGAGCAAACTTACTGAAAGTTCTTCATCATGACTGGATCTAGAGTGGATGAAAGAGATGCCAGAGATGAGCTTGAACATCAGGAACAATCCAGATCGTATAGGGCCTTGCAAACCACCTTAGGAATTTGGAATTTATCCTAAAGTCCGTGAGGAGCCATTAAAGGATTTCAAACGGGGGTGTGATATGTCCTGGTTTCCATCTTACAAAAATCAATTTGACTATAGTTTGGAGAATGTGTTAGAACAGGGCAAGTTTGAAGGAGGCAGGGAAACAATTACAGAAATATATATGAAAGACGATCCTGTCTTGAACTTGCCTGGAGACACTGAAAATGCAAAGAAGTAGATAGATTCGCAAGTTATTTAGCAGATGGAATCCACTATTTTGGGACTAGAAATGAAAGACAGGAGGGTGGGGGGGATTCAGAGAAAAACTCAGTGTCTTCCTTAGGAAAATGGGTGGCCAGTGGTGTATTCACTAGCCTTGGGATGCAGGAAATGAAGAAGAAAAAGAAATGTAGGAGGAGGAAGAGATTTTAGGGGGATTTAATAAGTTCAGGTTTGGACATGTTGGGTTCTGAGATGACCAGTGAAGGTTTTGCATTGGTGGACGGGACTATGGTCTGAAGCTTAGAGGAGATATCAAGGTTGGGAATATAGATTTCATAGTTGTCACTGTATCAGTAATATATCTGTGTCTGTATATAACATGTCTAAAAATCCATGGAGCATGTCACATATTCCTGGAAAGATGTCTCATTTGTAGAAACATAATCCAAACAGGAACTCCAGTTTGTACTTGTGTCTGTGTCTGTCTCAGATATTCAAATGGGTCCAGAAACAAAGTCCTCAGTAACTTCTATTAAAATTTTTTGGCTTGGTCTGCTCTCTAGAAAATCTTGAGAGTCACCTATTCTCTCACTTTACAAGAAGCTACATTTTAATCGTGTCACCCACACTGTACCATCCCCTTTGTTTTCACTGAATGGCATGCTTTGGATTTGTCACATCCCTCCAACCACATGTTGCTTCCTTAGAAAGGCAGTTCTTCCTCTCCGATTGCTTTTCGTATGCAGTATGGACATGTATCAGGCACAGATTTCAGGTCTACTCATATCCCAATATACCACTAATAAATGTCCTTAGGCAGTAAGCATTTATTCTCCTTCCTGATACACAAAGGTAGATTAAAAATGAAAACCCCAACCATAAATAAAACTAATGTTTGCATTTGATTACTTTGGGGGTGTTTTATGGAGAAGATTTTCTTTTGAGCCTTGGAATGAAATTCAAGTGGCAAATAGCCATCTTCTTGAACCCCAAGAATTGGGAATTGTACTGAAAGGAGGCCTTTTTCAGTTTCCTGACCACAGAGCAATGCTGACTTCAGTGAGTCACGAGCATTTTATAAAAGTGGCTGAGAATGCAGAGAACATGTTACTGTGCTAGTGAGTGTGAGATAAAATTTACTCTGTAGCCATCATCCAAGTTTCTGGATTTGGGTTCATTAAGTAAATTATGCAAATATAAACCCCCAAATTAAATACACAAATATTAATATCTTCCCTTACTCTTATTTTGTGGGGAAAACATTTTCATTTTTCCATTTTTAAATCAATATTTTTATTAGGCAACTATGACTTCTTTTAAAATCTCATATACCCTTAACCTCATACTTTTGTTATAAGATATAGCTTATAAACATATATTTGATCATCTGAATCCTCTTTCATTACTGACGGGGCTGTTTTAAGAACTTTCCTGTGTATTTGGTATCCTAAATGTCAAAGAAACTTCAAATTCACCTTACTATGCACTACTTAGGAATTAATTTCTAAGGCAGTTAGTTGGCCACTTGGGTTGAGGTATTTTAGGATCTTCAGTTGTGGCTACTTCTGTCTTTGTCAGGTCGGCAGAAGAACAACAAAGAATGTTATCTTTATAGAAATTTGTCATATGCTTCTAATCTATCCAACTTATTCTGTGTAAATTTCTCTTGATGATATCCTAGGGATACGGGCTGCAATATCTGAATTTCCAATGTGAAGTGAAGGTGTGGGGATAGATATTGGAGTGATCACAAACTGGTTTTTACACTCTTGGAGGCCACTGTGGTTACAGATCATAACAGCCCCAAGGTCAGAGATAAACACAGATGAAATTTAAAGCTCTGGGTAAAAAGTTCTAGATGTATCTATAATTTTTGTTTCTGGGTTGTGGTCATTAAGCAGAATTTAAATACATGAGTACATTTGAGTCAGTATGTGGAATTTCTTTCTTTTGTAGATTAACAACGTTGTGATAGTTTCAGGTGCACGGCAAAGAGGCTCAGCCATACATATGCATGTATCCATTCTCCCCCAAACTCCCCTCCCATCCAGGCTGCCACATAACATTGAGCAGAGTTCCCTGTGCTATACAGTAGTATGTGGAATTTCACTCATTTATTCTCAGTGATCCATTCATTTTTGCTGAATACCATCTTGTGTGAGGTGTGTAATTGCTATAACACTAGTGTTCCATTGCCTTTCCAGGGGGGAATTTGTGGTGTCTTTTATTCTCTCTTGTATTTAAGCAACAAAATTCGTTTGTTGCAAGACTTGACAATTTTCAACCTTGAGTGATTAATAAACCACCTAAAAATAACCAGTTTGTAAGCAAAAAAGGGGATTAACCTTTACAGGTAACATTCTCATTTTCAATTAGGGACATTAACTTTTAATTTTTTTAGTTTTTGGAATTTTTCTCCACTCAAATAGTGTCTCCAAATCCCTGATAATGTTTTTTATTGGTGGTAAAAATGAAAATTATTTCACCCGAGACACTAGTTGACGGTTGGTGTAGTCAGAATTGTCAGGGAATGAACGATCACGTGTCCACTTTTACTACTTCATACATCACACTTCTGTTCACCCAGTTGTGCACTATAGTCTATTCATTAGACTAAGTCAAGTAGGAATTTGATAGTCTGGAATGAAAAAAACTTTCTAAGGAAGAAAAATAATCACCAAGAAAGGAACAAGATATTGGGACTCTTGATTTCTCCTAGGCACTTGGGTTGCAGAAAGAATGAGAAGGTATCTGTGCGACAGAGGAAGAATAATTAAATCACCTCTGCTCATTTTCTTAGCACATCTGGTGGTAAGTGAAGAAGAGGGTGTCAGTGGTGTTCCTTTCTTTTGGTTAAGACCAGTTTGTGTACTGAGAATCCTGGGTGGATAAGAAACAAACATAGGACAAGACCTTGGAAATGTCAGCTTTTATCCTGAAACTGTCATTTTTTTCTGTAGGAGATATTCTTTGGGGAGCCCAGAGAATCGTATTTGTCCCAGGTAGCAATGAGGCTTCCTATAAATTTCTTCCTTTTAATTTGTCTCATTCCCTAAGGTAATTATTACTCAGCTTCTGGAAATGAGAAAAAGATTGCTCAGTTAGTAAATAAAAATAATATTTTTTCCAGTTCTGTTCAGCTAAGTATCTTTTCTGGCAGTATGTTGGAATAAAAAATACTCATACTCTCAATACATGGTCCCTGATCAAGACCAAAGCAAGACAGAATAAGCAGGATGTTATTGATATTTATATGTTATTTTATGGAACTTACTGTGACCCAGGTCCTTGTGTATGAGATATGCTAAATATATACTTTCAGATGATGAAATGTGTACAGGGACTTTTCTCACTGTGCCTTCAGAGGCTAAAAATACACCCTTCCTGATGTGATTAAGTAAAGTCCATTAAAACATTCCACACACGGTTTTCTTTGGAATTAAAATTCCCAAAGAGAGATTCTGTGGTTTAATCTCTCACTGGTAGGAAAACTGACTAAATTGATTTCATTTTGTATGAAATTTCTCTTGGTGGCAAATGAATGATGGAAGTGAGACCACAGGATCTTTAATCTTAAAAGAAGATGATTTTCGACTTTTTGATTACTTTTGATATAATCACTGATAAATGCTTGATTAACTCATGTTGCATTATTCATTAAAACAAAGTCCTCAGCAAGCTAAGAACCTAGGAACTACTTTGAGAAATCAAAGTCTCCAGAATTTTCTTGTTCTCCTTCCTTCTAGCTCTGTTGTCTTCCCAAATGAAAAATACCTAAAAATGACATGAAATTCTAGTTAAATATGGCTAATTTCTAGTCATCCATCAATAAGTATTGTTCATCTTACCACCTAAACACTGAAAACGTGATTAAAGACCAAAAATGATAATTTTTGCAGAAATTTGATTTTCATTTTCTAGTACCCATGAATTGGGGAAATACACAAAAATTACGTAAGGCACAGCGACCAGAACATTAATAAGCCAGATATTCTGGAAAAGCACAACAGCGTTAAGAACAGAGATAAATTTCTTCCTGAGGGATAAACTGTGTACCATATTAAATGACAACCTCAGTAACACCTTAGAATAAATGAAATAATGACCTGCATAGAGCTTTCCTTATCAGGTCCCATAATGTGGCATCATTCAAAACAGTGTTCAGTGAAAGCATTTTGCTGTTTGGGAGGACAGGGCGGAAGATGGGGTGGGGGGTAGTCTCTGGCACTGTGATCTCTCAAGGATGGACATTGGTCTGTGGATGAGTCAGGCTCATGAATCCTATTTCTCTTAACAGTATTTCTGATAAGACCTGGGCCAGAGAAGCTCTAAGATCATACCCTCTAAATTAACAAATATCCTGAGTACAGCTGACTCAGTGTTGCCAGTTAAGGGAAAGCTACAAACTTTTGCAGTCACGGTTGTTCTCCATGGTGTAAGCTTTACTAGAAAGCTGAAGCCCTTCTGCTTGGGCACAAGCTGAGAGTTATTTATCTACAACAGCAAGATACTCCTCAAGAGATCATTTTGGATGTATTCTAATAACGTATTTTCAAAGGAGTGCTCATGGTCTGAAGTTTTTATGCTACAATCTGGCTATAATTATTTTAGCCTGGAATATTTAAAAATGCATATAACTTAATGGGCATATTTACTACGATTTTCTGTTTAGTAAAATGTCCATAGAGTATTTCATGCCTAACTATGTAATTTATCCTCTAATTTCCAAGATAAACAGGTTATGATGTATAAATTTCAACCACAGTTACTAAACGTTATTTATTTTAGACTTATTAGCCATAGAGCAAATAGTTAAAAATGAAGATAACAGCTGGGAGGGAATCATCCAGAAATTTTTTTTCTGAAAAATTTTCTATAACCCTTCTTTTTAAATTTTATTATTGAAATCATTTATATTCTTGGTAGATAAAAATATGAGTAAAAATAAAATATTTTAATTTTATTCATATCAACCATAGAAAACCACTTATATTTTGTCTGTTTCCTTCTAGGCATTTGGTATATATATATATATAATTTATACTCCACAGCTCATTTCTGTTCACAGAGTCAAGTGCCGGAGAAAAGAAAAAAAAAAAAGTGTCAACTAGCTTTTTATGTTGCAGATTTTCCATGACTTGTTAAAAATATAACATACTTTAATAGAAGAAATATGGTAACTGTAATTTGCCAGGTCCCAAGGCAGACCAATAATTGGAGAAGCTTCGGCTTTTCAATTTTTCAAGGAGAGAACAGCATATATTTAATATTACAGGTCTGGTAAGCTAATGTTCTTATAATTATGAGAACTGAAATGAACCCATTTGGAAAACGTAGATAAACTATACTCTTTGTCTACGCAGATCAGAGACATCTGTAGAAATAAATGTTAACAAGTTAACAGTGTTGGGGACAACTATTCAGTGGTCCTTGAATAATTTTGGGGTAGGAAATACCTCCCATGTATAAACAGATTGCTATTTCTTCCAATTTTCCCTGAATAATGACTGCATTTTAACATTCCAGGTTCCTGGTTGCTTCCACTTCCTAATTCCCATAGGTTCTTAAATTCTATCATGAGCAAGGGGGTAGGAAGTAAGGAAATTATGAGCCCCATTGAAAATGGCTTGACTGTTTCACATAATCCCTCTGAGATTTTTTTGGCTATGTCACGATAGCAACCATATGGTGGGAAGATATTTTGCTGAATCATAATGCCTTAGTATCAGGAAAACTGAATCCATGCAGGATGAGCAAACCTATGTTTCAAAAATTTTTCCAGAATGAAGCTGTGATGAAAGTCTTTGCTACAAAGGACTCAGATACCAAATGTACTTTCTCTCAAAAGTCTAAATGCTTCATAGACAACTTTCTAAAAAAAGTAAAGCACAAAACCCACGATCGACTCAAATCTTCATTTGCTCAAGGGAGCTTGAAATTCCCTGTTGCCTAATGCCTCATGAATTAAGAACCATCTAAACCTCAACCTCTGAGGAACTGAGGTTTGTTTCACGAACAAATCTTTAATGGGGACTTAAAATCACTGAATGTGACTGGGTGAATGTGTTAAGACCCATGTTTTCCTTTTCAATTGTTTATAATCCCTCAGGAGAGACATGTATAAAAAGCATAAGTAATAGTTATGAAGGAAAGTATGGTGGAAGATGCCAATAATGGTTAGTTATAAAAATAACCACCTTCAGGGTTTCAGACTGAGACTCTGTGTGGACCATTTTTAACTTTTATTCCAGCAGCATGTTTGATGGTAGAGTGCTACCTGAGTCTAGAGGAAGGGGACAGGTAAACTGGAGGAAAGAGAGACAATATGGGAGACCCTTTCCTGATACGGTTTTACCTGCTTAGAAGAGGCGGGAGCAAAATTTTACACACACACACACACACACACACACACACACATACACACAAATACATGCATTCTAAATCTTTTTCTTCCTATTTGAAATGCTGAATTGGTTATTATTTCAGAATTCTGTTCCCAGTCTTACTCCCATTACTGTTTCTCTGGCATGGATGGAGCGGGAGTAGGGGAGTCTTCTACTCTGGCCCAAATGATATTAATATAAAATGCATTTGCTCCTTATATCATCATGGAATGACAGACGAGACCAGCCTGGGTATTTGGAACAGAATTTTCAGCTTTCTCAGCTTGGGTTTAATTTGGAGCCAGCTCTACCTGAACATGTCTGGAAAGTGAGGATATTCAGTCTATAGGAAGCCTAATTTGCATGAGGATCAGCAAATTAGGGTGTTCCAGGAATAGCCTTTTTATTTTGGGATGAATCACTCTTTAAGCAAAATGCATGTGCTACACACCTGTGAGGTTTTGCTAAATGATAGCTGAGGAGATATGTGTAGCTTGAATGTTTCATATTTCAGCACTGCCTAATTTGTACTGGAGCTCTAGCCATACGAAGTATTTAGTTTTACTCTTTATACTACAGCCCTATATACTAATTACTTATCCTTTCTGCCTATACATAATTAATTCTTTGCTTATACTTTTTATCTATGCTTGTTACCTATAATATTCCAACTTTTCCACCTCATTCACCTCCCCCTAATATTTCCACTGCCCATCCTTCAAGAAACAGGTTAAGTATCACCTCCCCCAGCAAACTTTTACAACCTCATTAGTCTGGACAAGACTCTCTCTAGCACTCTGCAAACCTCTTTCATGTTCTTTGCTAAGTCGTTTGATGATGGTTTCTATACGCCACTAACTCTGAACTCCTTGAGAGCAAGAACCATGTTTTGACATCTGTGTACTCAATGTCTAATTCAGCTTTCTGAATAAATGACTGAGTGCTACACCTAAAGAAAAGTGGAAGGGAATCTTCAGGGTGGGCAAAGTTAGAGGTAATTCAACGTGTCTGTATTAAGTTCCTATTGCTGTTACAACAAGTTATCACAAATTTAGTGGCTTAAAACAACACAAATTTATTACCTTATAGTTCTGGAGGTTAGAAGTCCTAAAATCAAGTGTTGGCAGGGCTGAATTTCTTATAGAAGCTCAAGGAAAGAATCTTTTTCCTTGCCTCTTCCAGATTCTTAGAGGCTGCCTGCCTTCCTTGGCTTGTGGCCCCTTCTTCCATCTTCAAAGTCAACGGTGTAGCATCATCAAATCTCTCTGATTCTGAACTCCTTTTGCCACATATAAGGACCTTTGTGACTATATTGGAGCCACCTAGATAATCCAAGATAATCTTCCCATTTCAAAATCCTTAATCCCATCTGCAAACTCCCTTTTGTCATCTAAAGAAAGAAACATATCCACAGGTTTTGGGGATTAGCACATGGACATCTTTTGGGGGTTATTATTTTGCCTCCCACAGTGTCTCTTTGGGATGCCCATTAGCAAATGTGGTCTAGTGAAAAGTGCCCTGCTTAAGACTGGAACGGGGAGGCTCATGACCTGACAAGATAAAGCTGCATCTTGCATCTCTACCCTTAGATGTTTGCCTTCTTGGTTTTATTTAGGGAAACACATAGTAATTTATAGATATATTGGAAGAATTTATAGCATAGTGATCCCTGCCCTCACATTGAGGAAGCTTTCTTCTAATGTACTAAGTATGATTTTCTAGCCAAATGATAAGAGTAACAACAATATGCATTGTTACTTCTCTCCTTGAAAGTAAGAATCATTGCTTCACCAATAATCTTATATATCCGAGAACAGTGGCTCTCAACTGCACATTTATATCACCAGGTATGCTTTCTAAAAATACCAATACCTTGGGATACTCCCCCCTCCAAAGATTCTGATTTAATTGGTCTGGAGTGGAGTCCTGATATTACTCTTTTAAAATCTTTCCAGGTGATTTTAGTATTCCAGCCGATTCCATTGGCATGCACAAATCATAAATGGTGCATTATAAGTTATTAAGCTGGTAGTTATTCTGGTGTCAATTGAAAGGACTAAGAACTGTACAAGCTGTGCAAATTCAGCAGGACAAAGCCATATTAAATTCTTCTAGACATTGTTCTCATATTTCAAAAAGTAGCCATAGTTAGAAATTTGAGATGATATGCATTTACCTGTAAGTTAATAATCTCATTTCACTTGTGATATAGACACCAGAGATATATTTCAGGAGGAATGATTTAAATGTACTGAGGATATGGTGGGGACTGAGGCACATACAGCAGGAAGAAATTTGCACTGATCTTAGTTTGTTCTGAAAGTGGATAAAAGGGGGGGAAAGCATCATTAATTGCTTCACAATGATTTTGTTCAAAAAGCAATGTAAGGGGCTTCCCTGGTGGCGCAGTGGTTGAGAGTCCGCCTGCCGATGCAGGGGACGCGGGTTCGTGCCCCAGTCAGGGAAGATCCCACATGCCGCGGAGCGGCTGGGCCCGTGAGCCATGGCCGCTGAGCCTGCGCATCCAGAGCCTGTGCTCCGCAACGGGAGAGGCCACAACAGTGAGAGGCCCGCGTACCGCAAAAAAAAAAAAAAAGGCAATGTAAGTATACTTATATCCCCATATCCCCTCCCTCTTGGATCTCCCTCCCACCCTCCCTATCCCACCCCTCTAGGTGGTCACAAAGCGCCGAGCTGATCTCCCTGTGCTATGCAGCTGCTTCCCACTAGCTATCTATTTTACATTTGGTAGTGTATATATGCCTACGCCACTCTCTCACTTTGTCCCAGCTTACCCTTCCCCCTCCCCGTGTCCTTAAGTCTATTCTTTATGTCTGCATATAGCTGATTCATTTTGTTATACAGCAGAAACTAACACAATAATGTAATTACACTCCAATAAAGATGTTAAAAAAATAAAAAATAAAAAGGTAATTAGGAAAAAAAAAGATGTAGCACATTATACAATGGAATATTACTCAGCCATAAAAAGAAACGAAATTGAGTTATTTGTAGTGAAGTGGATGGACCTAGAGTCTGTCACACAAAGTGAAGTAAGTCAGAAAGAGAAAAACAAATACCATATGCTAACACATATATATGGAATCTAAAAAAAAAATGGTTCTGATGAACCTAGGGGCAGGACAAGAATAAAGACACAGATGTAGAGAATGGACTTAAGGACACAGGGTGGGGGAAGGGTAAGCTGGGACAAAGTGAGAGTAGTGCTGACATACATACACTACCAAATGTAAAATGGATAGCTAGTGGAAAGCAGCTGCATCACACAGGAAGATCAGCTCGGTGCTTTGTGACCACCTAGAGGGGTGGGATAGGGAGGGTGGGAGGGAGAGACGCACGAGGGAGGGGATATGGGGATATATGTATACATATAGCTGATTCACTTTGTTATATAGCAGAAACTAACACAACATTTTAAAACAATTATACTCCAATAAAGGTGTTAAAAAAAGTCACCATTTGCCAAAAATGACACATTTACCTCCACATTTCAAATGGCATTACTCTCCTTTTTTCTCCTCTGTCTAATTGCATTAGCTAGTATCTCTAGTGCAATAATAAATAAGGGTAAACACTGAAAAAAAAAAAAGCAATGTAAGGCAACAAGGACTGTTGGGCTTTGGATGCATTTGAGCAAACCAACGTGATTATAAATAAGAAGAAAGGCTCAGACTATTGTATGTAAGGAAAATGACGAGCTTTCCCAGTGCATCACAGCTTTGGCAACATGGATATAATTATACTGTTCTTTAAAAGTGCACTACAAGCCGCATTGCCTGTCAGAATGGTGGCCACTTCTTAAATCACAATCTCTAGCAATCTTATTATGCAGGGAGATACCATCTTCTAAACTAGCAGTCATAAGATCAATATATAAGTTGCAAGATATGTTTTATCCTCATCCTATGCACCTAAATCACTAGATTCTAATAGAACACCTACAGATTTGATTATACATCAGCATGACTTAACTTTTTAATTTTGGTGATGATGTTTTAAATTCTTAATCCATGATTAGACAGCTAGACATCAGAGAGAGAAATCAAGAAATATTCTAGCTCTTAGTACTGACATTCATGCTGAATGTGACTGTTTTATGAGCTTGGATTTCTTTTTTGTCTGCGTATTAACAATTCAGGTAGTAACTCTTGGGACTCTTTTAAAAAATGGCAGGGAACTCCCCAGAAACTCATAGTACTGTGACAGTCATTTTTTGCATGCTATAATTTTTAATACACTTCAACCTATCCCTCTGAACTTTTCACTTAGGTGCCTGCTGCAGGGCCCACGGCACAAGAATAGAAGAAGACCCACAGCAATAATTTGAGACAACAGAACCTTAACAGATACTGTGTCCTTGATTCATTAGAAATGGCATATTCTATGTGCTAGAGGAACCATCTTTTTGAAGTTCAACACTTTAAAGAAAAAACATCTGATCAGGTTCTTGCCTATTTGGGTAAGTCCCTCGGCTTAAGGGCCATATAAAGCATCTTTGCTAACCTGGGTTTTGACATTTAATATAAACAGTACCTCTGTGGGTTTTTCTATAAATGAATGAACAGATATCAGACACGTGCTATTTTCCACATTTAGTTCTGCATTGACATTCAAGAACTTTTTTTTTCTTAAGAATCTGATGTATTTCAAATGATTCTCCACTTGTTTTTCACTCTTTCTGTATTCAGAAACATTTTTTTTCTCTCATTTCTCTCCAGGCAGCAAAGCAGAAGTAGAGCATAATTATTACCCTACATGTAGTTAAGTGAAAAATGTAACTTGTGTCAGACACGAAAGCCCCACGCTACAGATAAGGTCTGTCATGTACATTCTCCCTCTATTTCCAGTTCATCAGACTTTGGTCTACAGTAAAATGGAAGAAATGCTTTCATTTTCCCGCGATATCCACAATAGAGCTGAAGACGAAAAAGGAATT
The DNA here is from genome assembly GCF_003031525.2 of Neophocaena asiaeorientalis asiaeorientalis. Taxonomy (NCBI): domain Eukaryota; kingdom Metazoa; phylum Chordata; class Mammalia; order Artiodactyla; family Phocoenidae; genus Neophocaena; species Neophocaena asiaeorientalis. The sequence goes on along the minus strand of NW_020174561.1, from coordinate 2,537,183 downwards.
TGTCTTGAAGCTGCTTTTATCCCCTTGCTTAATTGTAAGCCATAGAAAAGGTGAAAGCACATGTCGGGGCGGGGGCGTGGGGTGGCGAGGGACGCTTTCCATTTCTCTAATGCACTACAATTTCGAGACACTAACATTTGTGACTGCAGGCTCAGTGGTTTTATTGGGAAGAAGAGAAAAAGCGCTCTAATGGTGTCTCCCGGGCTTGACAACTAAAGCTTGTTGAAAAGACAATGCCCTGTCTTCCAAATGAGGAATGAGCCTTTTTATTCTGTTTATGAAGAGTATTTATGCTTCGTTATGAATACATGGTTATTTATGTGTGCCCTTTTACTGTAAAAGGCTTAAAGCTTTTCCACCAATAGCAAACGCAATTAAAGGCAAAAGGACACCACCTTGAACAAAAACAGGCAGGCGAACAGAAAAATAGGACTTCCCTAAATTGAGGGAAAAATGAAATGTGTGGAGGCAATTTCTGGAGTGCTCCCCGCCCACGATATCACTGTAGGATTTACATCATCTTCAATCTTCAAAATTTCTTACGGTTTTAAATTTTCTGCCTTAATTTTTTCCCCTGGGATCCTTGTCACATATTCTGGTGTTGGAAATTTAATGAATGAGGGTATTCTTCTTAAACGGAGCTGCTATACTTCTGTGTCTACTGAGACAAATCCAACTATGTACTTAAATCCTAAGTTCTGATGCTTATGTGTTTACAGAACAGTGTTATTTTGGAATTGCAACAGACTTTTTGGAGATTGTTCTGGTCCATTGTTTTATACCTAAAAAATGGAGACCCTCTAGTGAGAATTTTTTAGTTACGCTTTTAACTTTTGAGTGTGTTTTTGGCAACATAAACTGAGCTAGGTGATGGCCTTAAGTGGCTCCAGGGGTTCTTTTGGCAGGACAGGCCTACTCTATAAGCAGAAGTGCACGTGTGTACTAAAAAAGCCTTGGTCTAAAGCACAATAACGGGAACATGCATTTGTTGATTGAATTAATAAAATACAATGTGACGCCTGATGGACTGCCTGAAACAGCTACCAAAGGAGAGATTCTGTTGTGAGTTAAGACTTTATATTTCCAAGCACTCCTCTGTAAGAGGTTAACAAATAAAATTAACAGATAATGTGAGAGAGCATTATTCTGAGCTTGCTACTATCTGAATCCACATGGCTTAGAGCGGTGCTTCCCTAAAACTAAAGAGTGGTGTCAATTCACATCAGAGGTTTTTTTTTTATCAGTCCAGGGATAAATGAAGATTTAGTAAAATAGAAATAAATAATTTTAAAATATTTTAAATTCTCTCAGTTTAAAATATAGTCCTTTTTTTCTGAGATGAATTCCTTTCTCTTTTTCTTATTAAAATATCTAGTTTTAGGAAATAATCATGCTACTGTATGGTAGGTTTTTTTCCTTCTGTCATCTTTATTTGGAAAAAAAAATTGACAACACTGTATTTAATTGGTCCCACAAAGCCAAAAATTTGTTAATTCTTGACTTCTATACACTGGGTGTCTTTTTACATGTTAAGGGCAGGAGCTGGTCATAATTAGGAAAAGCCCCGTAGTCTGGCTGCTGGGGTTGAGAACGAGGTGCTTTCACTGCAGGGAAAAATAGTGGACCTCTGTGAGCTGCCACCCATCAGCTGTCCAGAGCACACACAGTTCCCAGATAGTTCCTCTTCTGCTGTATCTTATGAAACATCCTTTATCTTGCATTCTTTTGGTTCCATTCTGGTGGTGTAGGTAAATGTCCAAGGGGTGACCCAATAGGTGATTTTATGCTGCTTGCCTGAACGAGATATCCTATGTCTGAATTTCTTTTTTTCTTTTTTTTTAAATTTATTTATTTTTGGCTGCATCAGGTCTTCCTTGCAGCGCGCACAGGCTTTCTCTAGTTGCGGCGAGTGGGGGCTACTCTTCATTGCGGCGCGCCAGCTTCTCATTGCGGTGGCTTCTCTTGTTGCACAGCACGGGTTCTAGGCACACAGGCTTCAGTAGTTGCAGCACGTGGGGTCAGTAGTTGTGGGCTCTAGAGCACAGGCTCAGTAGTTGTGGCACACGGGCTTAGTTGCTCCACGGCATGTGGGATCTTCCCCGACCAGGGCTCGAACCCGTGTCCCCTACATTGGCAGGAGGATTCTCAACCACTGCGCCACCAGGGAAGTCCCTATGTCTGAATTTCTAATTTCAACTTCACTACTCAGTACCAGTTGTGAAATTGAATATAACTTCCTTAGCTTCTTTAAATCCCTGTTGCCTCTAATGTAAATAGAAATAATAATAATCACTTTATAGGATTATGGAAATGATTGAATAACATTATGTATGTGTTAGTGCCTGGCACACAGTAACCCCTTAACAAATGGTAACCTTCTCTCTATATAAATGTATGTATATGACACTGTATATGTGGTATATATATCGTATATATAATGTCATGTACATATATATAAAAGACACTATAAATATCATATATATGAGTATATATGTCATATATATAAAAGTCATATATACTCACTATATACATACTATATATACTACTTACTATGTATGATACATATGATGTATATATATGTACACATACTACATGTATATATATATCTCCTCTATGTATATGTATGTATGTGTATATACATACACATAAGTGCATATGTGTGTATATATAGTGTGTATACACATATATGACATATTAAATGATTATACAATAAAATTAAATGGTAAGTTTTACAAGTTTAAAGAAAGGAGAGCTAATGGCCATGCAAGTATATAGGTATTTAGGAAAAGCTTCGTGAAAAGGTTCTTGCTAAGCACTGAAGGGTGGAAATCGGGAGAGAGGAATGAAGCAGATGTTCAGAGACAGATGGGATATTGTAGAATGACGATGGGATCTGAAGTCGGAGGGCTTACACTTAATAAAATAAATGGTTGGCATTTATTCTTATTCTAAAAAATTGGCCCAACCTGAATAATGAACCACCTTTTCAAAACTAAGCTCTTCTCAATTAGTAAAAAGTTTAAAAGGATAAACTGCCTTTGTGCCACAGAGATTTTTTTCTGTCTCAAACATTAAAGTCCATAGACATTAGAATGAATCCAAAAGGCATGCTTTAAGCCTGTTTGATTAAAAGAACGAAAGTCATATTCTTTGAAGACTCGTGGTAGTTAGTAATATACAAATGCATCTGTTTTGCATTTCATTAACGGCATCAAAGGCACTTTTTCAGGATTTTCTGATTTTTGCCTTCAGCTTTTGAGATACGAAAAAGCATTTGGAAATGAGCCTTTATTTTAAGAATGCTTTAGGCTGGTAAAGTGGTAGGATATATTTAAGGTGAAGAATTAGAGATGGATTAGATTTTGCTTGGGAGTTGCTAAGTCAAGCCCTTTTCTAGAGTCGTTAAACTTGATTTTAACTCCATTGTACAGTGGGATCTTCTTAAATGTTTCCTTACTAACTGCATTTTCATGAGTTGTGTGGGTTATATTTCTAAAGAGATAAAAAATTAGGAAATGCATTCCCACCCAACCCTGGACACTCATGTGTCTCCTTTAAACACTTGTCACTTTTAAAGTATATTTCTTTGCACAGGACTACCTACTAATGGTAGTTTGAGGACAGGAACCAACCACGGGGTTAGTTTACAGAAGTTGATGTTTTAATTGTTTTATTTCAAAATAAACAGCAGCTGTCTTATCTCTCGTTCACTTATATGGAGTTAGTTATAGCTTCTCACCCATCCACTCAAAGTTCCTAAATGTGAATCTCCAGATATGACATAGTATGTTAACCCTCAACTGTATTTCTTACTACTGTCTTCTGGGCTTCTCTACTCATTATTCTATAATTATTCCAATGTTCATTTGTCTAAAATGGAATTTTTACATTCCCCTTTCCAAAACAGACAACATCAACAGCAACCAAAAAACCCAACTCTGACGCTTCATCTCAATGATTATTCACTTTGTCAACAGAAACATCTTTTTCACAGGCTAGAAGACTCGAATTCCTCTTTGCTACTTCCCTCTCCTCTGCAGTCCTTGGAAGTGTCCTTCAGATTTAGCCCATGCTTCCGACAGCTTGAATTAAGCCTCCCCTACCTTCAATCCATTAGACAAGGGTGAGGGGGATCTTTTGAAGGCATCTCTTCAGCCTGCTGTGCTTAAGCATTTAGTAACTCTGTTACTTAATCCATGGCCTCATATTCCTTTGTCTGATTTTCAAGCTTGTCTCTTCTTGTTTCCACCCTATCTATCAACTCAATTTACTCCCAGCCCCAGGCCACCATGCTCACATTCATGAATGCTCACCTATCCAAGTCAAACCACCCTACTCCCTTCCTCAGCTTTCTCTCAGTGTACTGATTCACACTGCTGACAGTCTGGAAATAGCCTCTTTCCCCCTTCTGCTATACAAACATCATGACTGTGTTTGAGGCCAGTTCAAATATCATGTCAGTTTGTTGTCTTTGATGCAACTTCCCCAACTACTCAAGTTCATCTCGATTTCTTCCTCCTTTAAAACTGGTTTGCAAGTAAAGACAGAAACTCACAGACTATTACTTAGTCGTTCTCTGATCGTTTCATGTATATTGAGTTGTGAGACCTATTTCCTAACAGGGAAAAATAAGTACTTGTTTTTGCACACAGTAAGTACTGATTTTGGGGGGCAATTGATGGATTGTGGTTCTCTTTCAGGACTTAAATATCGTTTTTAGGTTCTTGGAAACCATAGTCTCGCTCACTCTAAAGTAATTTGTATAAAAAATGGTTCTTTAAAAAAATTTTAAGACTAAGTCAGTCCTTTGAGAAAAAGGGGTGGCTTTCAGCCTGGGTCTAAAAAATCATCACATTCTTTAGAAAGTTATCCATGAGAAATTCTGAAGAGAGTGCTTTAAGGCATATATAATAAAAATCTACATTTATGCTTTCATCTTTATCCAAACACATCAGTGCTGAAGAGACAAGACCTTATATAGAAAAAGGCCTTGAAGGCAGCAATGTGAATGAACAAAGAGCAAAGTGAAAACAATGTAAGAAAGGGATTGTGGACCACATGTCAATCATTTGAATCATCTTTCCAGTTACAGGAGAGCATTTCATGCCACAGATACTTACTGAACACTTATATGAAGAGAACTCACTGTGCAGGTACTATGAATCGCAGAAAATAAAGGATTAAGATAGAATGCATCAATAGAGACCCGTATGTGGGGTGTGTGTTTGTGTGTGTGTGTGTGTGTGTGTGTGTGTATGTGTGTACAGCACTTGCAGTCAGACTCAGTTTATTGAAATTATTCAATCAATTAATATAATAGTTACTATTTCCTCGGGACCCACTATGTGCCATGATCTGTGCTAGGTGCTTTAATATACCATATCATTTAATGGTCACAGAAATCCTAAGAAGTAGATACATTTTTCCTATTTAAGGGATGGTAAGAAAATTTCATTTTCTTACCCCAAATTACACAATGGTGAAAATCTGATTGAAGTCAAGTCCTGACTGACTTCAAACACCATCATATGTTGCCTCCTGAAGTGGCAGTGAAGAAGCAGTTGCTGACTCTGGGAAGCAAGGAAGGCTTGTCAGGGAAGGGGGGCCATACCATGTGTTTAGAAGGAACAGTGGCCTTTTGGCTGACGGAAGCAGGTGTAGGGGAGGTATTGGAGCAGTTTTAGGCATGGGTATCCACATGAGAGATAAAGCAAAAAGGCAGGAATCAATAGAATATGTTAGGGTAACTGTGGGTTGTTCAGTATTGTTCAAGTCAGCAGGTAGATTTGAGAAGCAAGGGTGTAGGTTGGTGAAAGCCATACCACAAAACAACATTGTGTGGACTTTATCCTATAGATAACAATGCTTCACTGCAGGTGCTAAGCAGGGAAACATAATCAGATTTACATTTCAGGAAGGCCGCTGCATTGGCAGTCTGGAGGATGGTTATGAGGAGACCAATTAGAAGGATGTCGATCTATTAATAACGAGAGATAAAGGGATCCTGAAGTGAAGTTGCACAAGGGCATGTGGAGAGGATGCGTCAAACCCGAGAAATATTTTTTGCGGTAGGTTTTAGAGGGCAGAGTATTCAGTCTGACGTGGTGACGGTTAGAAAAGGTAGAGCCAAAGATGCCCTAAGATGGTACCCCCCTTAGACCCAAACAGTGGGGATTCCTGCTCTAACCTTGAGCTTTAGAAAGCCCTGCTCTGACCCTCGTCTGTGGTCCCAATCCCTGAGGTGGAATCTGCAGAGCTAAAGGCAGATTCATATGGAGCTCACCCTTCTAAACTATGCCGAGTACCTGGGACCACAGATTCCTTGCCCAAACTACTCCAGTGCTACTGCCTGAGCAGGCTCTTGCCAGGATCCATTCTCACAAGGGCGTATCAGACCACTGTATATCCTTAGGTCTGAGACATGGGCAAGGGTCTGCTGTTGTGAGGGTGGGTGAACAGAGACAGAGCGTGAGGGGTGAGGCATTGAGGCACGTGTGCACAAGGCCCGTTAGAATTAGGGGGAAGGGAGTGGGAAGAGTGAGGAGTGAGCCTCGGGCCTGGAGCTTCCTTTTGTAATTTTATCCTGGGCCCCACAAACATCAGGAGTGAGCCTTCTCTCCGGTTACTGGTTTAGGCAATGGGCAGACCCTTAAATCCCACTGTGAATAGAGAAGGAGAAGCCCGTCTAAGGGAAAAGAACAGAATAACTTGGTTTGACATATTTGTGATCTAGCCAGTGAATGAGACCTCTTAGGCAGCTGGGAAAAAAGGCATCACGTTGCTGCTTTTGTCCGTTTTTGTTTGTACGTGCAATGAAGAATCTGGCTCCATTTTGGATGTTGGACTGCTGACGGCTTTTAAGCCCCACCACTCCCCATTCCCCTTCTGCCCCCACAACTGGGCAAGTTGATAAGAAAGTCTGGTGGTCCCTCCTTTGACACCAAAAGGAAATTCAAACCTCCCAAACCCCTAGCCCAGTCTCCCCTCCAGCCATAAAACTCCAAGACAGTTGCCCCTCCCTCCCTGCTGTCTCCCAAATCTTTTTATGTTTCCTTTGGATATTGCACTGGTATCCCAACACAGCTTCGTGATGTGAATCAGAAACCTTTTCATGCCCTCCTGGGGCATAAGTGATGCCATTAAACCACATGTTGGGAGGAAAGTCCATGCTGGCTCCACTGTGATTTCTTAAAGTGTTCTTGAAGTATAGTAGAAAAGTATTCTACCATTTCAGTCATTGAGGCTCCACTGATCTCCGAGAAAAATCCCAATCTTTCTAAGAGTGCGTTTATGCTCAGTGCGTGTTTCTGTCTCCAGTATATTTTCTGTTGGCAGGGAAAACCGTTTTGGAAAGATTGGAACCATAAATTATTCTAAGGGCCTTTGATGCACAGCTGTTCTCCTGAATGTTGTGCCCGATTAAGATTTGAAGACTGAAATTAAGATCTTGAAAATCCATTTCAGATAAAGTGGTGATGAAACAAGTTGATATCACCAAAGTTAGTTTCCTAAGTGCACAAGAGCTAAAAAGTATATCTTGGTATTTGACATTTGATAAATTGCTCCACACCTCCCTGTGAAATATTTAGTTGAAGTATCATCTCAATTCCTTCCCTGAACGTAGTCTTCTGATGAGCGTCCTTTCACAAGTACCCTTGTCCCTGGTTTTTGTTTTCTTTTCTTCCCTGATGCGGCGGCCATCTCTTGCAGTAAAGGCCTTTAATATGGCTTTTAATCTGATGTTAATCTCTTCGTATGAGCTTTGTCAATGCAGAAGTAATGGAATTTAGTTTCGGCTTGCAAGAACCAGTAAACTGAGTAAGAAATGAGGGGAGGGGGAAGTGGGGAGGTGTTGGTGAAAGGGTACAAATTTTCAGTTATCAGGACAAATAAGTTCTGGAGACCTAATATACAGCATGATGGTTATAGTCAACAATACTGTGTTGTGTACTCGAAACTTGCTAAGAGGGTAGATCTTAAATGTTTTCACCATAAAAAAAGAAAGAAAATGGTAGCTGTATGAGTTGATGGATATGTTAATTAGCTTGATTGTGGTGATCATTTCACAGTGTATACATATATCAAAACACCGAGTTGTACCTCTTCTATATGTACAATTCCTACTTGTCAATTACACTCCAATAAAGCTGAAAAAAAGGGATCACACACAGCAGCTTCTATTTTTTTCAATGTGAATGTTCTATTCAGTGTATTAAGATGGCTTTTATTTCCAGCCCAGCAATTTTTAGTTTTATTCATTTACTTTTGTTGTTTCTAACATGGGTTTCTTTCCTGTAACACTTACTATTTTAAATTTGTTTCCTTAGCTCTGACTGTTTAAGTCTCATTATGTTGTCTACAATTTCCTTTAAACTAAAACAAATATTTAAATAAATGACTTTTACAACAGCTTTATGAAAGTATAATTGACATAATAAAATGCACATATTTAAAATGTGAGATTTGTTAAGACTCAGCATACACACACTCATAAAACCATCATCACAATCAAGATAATGAATATATCTGTCTTCTTATAAGTTTCTTCTTATTCTTCTGCAGTTCCTCCCTTCTGCCACTTCCTGCTCCCCTCCCCCACCCCGAGGCAGCCACTGATCTCCTTTTTGTCACTGTACAGTAATTTGCAACTCCTTGAATATTATATAAGTGCAGTTATACAATGTGGACTAGTTTCTTCTGCTTGGCTTCTTTTACTCTGCATAATAATTTTGATATTTATCCACGATGTAATGTGTGTCTATAGTTCATTCCTTTAAGAAAACATTTTTACAATATTTTGTAATAATTTTAGATTCATAGAGAAGTTGCAAAGAAAGCACAGCCCCTGTATACCCTTTATTCAGAAAGCTTCCCTGGATGTCAACATCTTATATAACTGTGGTACGTTAGTCAAAACTAAGACATTAACATTCTTATACCACTAATGACTAAACTATAAACTTAATTTGGAATTGACCATTTTTGTGTGTGTGCCAGAATCCAGTCAGATAACCACATTGCATTTAGTCTTAATGTCTCCTTAGTATCCTCTGATAATCTTACAATTCTTAGCTATAAAAAAATTATGACCTTTATAGTGTTTAAGAATACTGGTCAGGTGTTTTGTTGAAAGTTCATTTCTTTTTATTTCTGAGTTGTGTTCCATTGTTAGGCCACATCACACTTTGTTTATTCATTCACCTGTTGGCGGAATTTTGTGCTGTCTCCAATAAAGTTGTCATGAACATTTATATGCATGTGCTTGTATGGACATACGCTTTCATTTCTCTTGGTTAAATATCAAGGAGTTGAATGGACGAATCGTATGGGAGGTGTAGCTTTACACTTTAAAAAATTTGCCAAACTATTTTCTAAAGTGGTTATACTAGCTAACATTTCTACCAGCAGTGTATGAACCTCTAGTTTCTTCACATGCTTGTTACAACTTGAAATGGTCAGACTTTAATTTTAGCCGTGCTTGTAGAGGTGTAGCACTATCTCATTGTGGTTTTATTTGCATTTTCCTAATGACTAATAATGTTGTGCATCTTTTTATGTACTTATTTGCCATCTGTCTATCTTCTTTGGTGAAATGTCCATTCAAATCCCCCAACTCTTTTTGTTGTTGTTGTTGGGTTGGTTGTTTCGGAGTCCTGCTTTATATATTCTGTATACTAGTCCTTTATCAGATATATGCTTTGCAAATATTTTCTCCCAGAGTCTGTGTTTTGTCTTTTCATTCTCATAGCTATTTTTTCAACTTCATTTCTCTCTGTATATTTATGTGTCAGTATCACATTGTTTTGGGTAAATTTATCATGCTTTGATTTCTTTTTTTTTCTTTTTTTTTTTTTTTTTTTTGCGGTACGCGGGCCTCTCACTGTAGTGGCCTCTCCCGTTGCGGAGCACAGGCTCCGGACGCGCAGGCTCAGCGGCCATGGCTCCCGGGCCCAGCCGCTCCGCGGCACGTGGGATCCTCCCGGACCGGGGCACGAAGCCGTGTCCCCTGCGTCGGCAGGCGGACTCTCAACCACTGCGCCAGCAGGGCAGCCCCATGCTTTGATTTCTGATGAGACTCGTCCCCCACAGCATTCTGTAGTCTCAGAGTTTTCTTGGATCCTCTTTCTCGTTTTATTGCTCATGTTAATATTAGGATTAACTTATACACAGTTTAAAAATCTTATTCGCATTATTAGTGGGATTATACCACACTTTTGATTTACTTTAGAGAAACTGGCATCTTTGTGATCTTGAGTGTTTTCCAATAACATGATGTGTCTCTCCATTTGTTCAGATCTTTTTGTGTTCTTCTGTAGCATTTTAAAGTTTTATTCATATTGGTCTTATACATTTTTATTATGTTTAGTCCTAGGTAATTCATCTTTTTTGAGGCTATTGTAATGGCATCTTTTCTTCTAATATATTTCTAATTTTTTGTTGTTTCCACATATGAAAGGTATTGATTTTTGCATATTAATTTTTAACCTAGCCACCCCACTGAATTCTCTCATTTCTAATAGCTTTTCAGTTGACTCCTTTGAGTTTTCCAGGAGGACAATTTTACTTTCTTCTTTTCAATTTCTATACCTCTAAATCCTTTATCTTATCTAATTGTGCTATTACTTCCAAGAAAACACTAAATAACAGTGGAGATAATGGTCATGGTTTCAGTTTTCTGTTTTTTAGTAGGTTTGTTTCACGTGTTTGACCATTAAGCATGAAACCAGCTTTGAAGTAGAGTTAGACTTATTTTTATTATAATAAAAATATTTCTCATTTCTAGTGCCTGCTGGCTGCTAAAGTGTGTGGTTTGTGGGTGGGAAAGAGAAGAGTCATCTGGGACCTTGCATAGCTTCTTCTCAGAACACACACATGAGAACAGTTATTTCTTTTGTGGGGTAGATAATTTTTCTGCAGTTTTTGGCATTCAAGAGTCGTAGCTTACACCAAACCTCTTTATAGTCACCATATCTCCTGTCACTTCTTCACTGTGCTTCTTACTCAACAGGCCCTTCATCTGGGAACTGGGTTATAGAAAATAGGAATAACATGTGGACAAGAGTTTTGCTTCAGTCTCACCTTCCGTGATGTTCTGTGCTATCACACTGGACTCTTCAGTGACATTTCTTGCTACACTTACACTGGTTCATGGCTTTGCATCCCAGCATTGTACTTAATGGATAGCTAGGGGTTCATATTTTGAACTTTCTTAAAGTCTAAGTTGCACGTGTTGGTTTTCAGATTTTGGGTTTACCTTCTTAGCTAGATATGCTTTTTTGCATGAGTTTTGGGGGTAGTAGCAAATGACATGTGAACCTTATCTGTAGTATTTTTTCTTCATTTTCTTATATTCTGTGAGTTTTCCCTGGGTATAGGTTGAGAAGAATAGGTTAGTCTACGTTTATTCTCTTCTTCTTCTTTTTTTTTTTTATTCTCTTCTTTTGATTTAGAAATCTCCTGGGTTCATTTTCTTTCTTTCTTTTTAATATTTATTTATTTAGGTTGCACTGGGTCTTAGTTGTGGCAGGCATGCTCCTTTGTTGCAGCTCGCTGTCTCCTTAGTTGCAGCACGTGGGCTCTTTAGTTGTGGCATGCATGTGGGATCTAGTTCCCTGACCAAGGATTGAATTCGGGCCCCGTGCATTAGGAGCACGGAGTCTTAACCACTGCGCCACCAGGGAGGTCTCTTGGGTTGATTTTCAAATGAGCAGTGTACATATTGCTTTTAAAAATTGATACTTTGAGAAAATATGCTAATACTAATGATGTTATTTTGCAAAGGCTTTTAGAAAAAATCTCTCCTTGGAAGCAAGTTCAAGATTAACTTTTGTGATGTATAAAATTCACCTAATTACTTCCTAAGTCACATTGCATTTTTAAATGTAAAATGATCTTATTTAAACACCCACCTCACTCTTCAGTCACTGAATAATTCTGGATCATATATGAAAATTAAATTAATCACCAAACACTGAAATCTTAACACTATTAAAGATTTCCAAATAAATGTCCCAAGTAGATTCATTCTTTGCTTTTCTCATACACAGATCTAAAGTTATATATTTTTCAATTGTCCCAAAGGGTACAGCTGTTTCCCACAGAATTAACATTAGGCATAATTATCCATTCCATTTTTATGAGCTATTCCACTTTATGAATATTTTATGAATTAGAAAGTTGTCACTCACCTTTAAAAATCTTTTAATATTCTCAGTTTTTCAGAACTGTATTTTGGCTGGTACATGAAAAAGGGCCCTAATGGTAAATAACTTTGAGAACTATGGATAAACAAAGTTAAACACATTTCTTTGTTTCAGTACTTCTGAGAGTCTTTTATATGCTAATGTGCGCTGTGAATATCCAAGACTAATGTAATGCATAGCATTCCCTAGATTGGGCTAGCTATCTAGATTCTCTCCTTCCTTTTTTTTTTTTTTGTCATTTATATTCCATCCTTCACAAAGTGTGTAATATTCCAGTAACAGCATTCATATGTAATGTAGTAAAGATATTTGTGGACAGGTGTTACAGGGTTCAGTGTACTTGGAGCTTGGGAATTGTGGCTTTGTGTGGCCCATTATCTTAGCCCTACAGCCTTCTTGCTCTATGAGGTTGGATGTGGCCAGAAGAAGCAAGAGTAGGGACATCTCAAAGCACCGGACTAAGGAAAGAGGTAACACTTACCCTGTTGTAAGGATACTGATAATATGTTACTTGAATCAGTCTTGGGATCCTACAAGTTTCAGCTTAGGTGATATAAAAGAATATATAGTGTACCTGATGAAAGAAATTTATAATTCTTATCTTTTGATCTTCTTTGGTGCTTCTTTCAGAACATTATAGAAGGTCCAATTGATAACACACATCTCTTAACATCCCTTTCATTGTTCCAGCTGCTAAATATGGTCTCTTAAATACCGCAGCTGTGCGCAGACCTTTCTCTTGTCATTCCTCACTTTCAACTCCCAGTCAAAAACTCCTTCTTTTATTTCCACTCTCACTCTTTCCTCATGCTTCTGTTTTCCTCTCTCCTCAGTGACATTCTCCCTTTTTTGGTTCTCTTTCTAAAGAGTACTGAAATGATCACAACAAGATCTAAGAGAGATGAAGGAGAGGGGAAAATCTAAGTAAGCATTCTAGAAATTTCCTTGGGATGCAGGTTGAAGATGCAGTAACCTGGTTATTAAAACTGATTTAGGAATCATCTTTGGCCTTCATTTCCTCTTTCCTTCAATATCCAATGAAGTACAGCATCTTGATGATTTGGCATTCTGACTGTTGAAACATACATTAGAGAGTCTCAGGAAGAAATACTGTCATATAAAACATAGTTAACCTTAGCAAGAGCAATTTCAGTGGAGTGGTATAACTGGCAGACAGAGTGCAGAGTATTGAGTAGTGTATGGAAGGGTGAGAAAGTGAAGAAGAGTAGGTGAATGTAGACAACATTTTTGAAAAGTTGTGTAAGCAGTGGAGAAGAACTAATGAAAGTATAAATGAATGAATGAATGTACTAAATGTGGTGCACCTTCTTAAAGTTATAGAATGTTTTACTTCCAAAGGCAGTGGTTTTACCAATTATATTAAGCTTATCTAATTCTTATTGAGGATGTATGTACTAAAATTGTGGATTTCCAGGGATGATATCCTCAGTCCAAGTTGTGCACTTATTTTTTAAGCCTCCAGTTTGGTATCACACTTTTTCAAGAACAGACTAGCAGGGGCTTCCCTGGTGGCGCGGGGGTTGAGTCCGCCTGCCGACGCAGGGGACGTGGGTTCGTGCCCCGGTCCGGGAAGATCCCACATGCCGCGGATCGACTGGCCCGTAAGCCATGGCCGCTGGGCCTGCGCGTCCGGAGCCTGTGCTCAGCAACGGGAGAGGCCAAAACAGTGAGAGGCCGGCGTACCGCAAAAAAAAAAAAAAAAAGAACAGACTAGCAGTGTGATAAAGAGCTTATAGGGAGGTTAAGGCATCAGGTGTGTATTTTAAGTAATGATAACCTTTATGATCTTTTACAATTCTGAGATTCTATTATTTTATGGCCTAAACAGTCATTCAGGCATAGAATCAATTTTGTTCCCTAAATTTATTGTCATGCTAATCACATTCCCAAGCTGTAAAGTGGTAATGTTGTTGCTTGATTTATAGACTATCTAGTTTTATTTTACCTGATTGAGTATAGATATAGATATAGATAGATAGATAGATAGATAGATAGATAGATAGATAGATTTTTTTTTTTTTGCGGTACGCGGGCCTCTCACTGTTGTGGCCTCTCCCATTGTGGAGCACAGGCTCCGGACGTGCAGGCTGAACGGCCATGGCTCACGGGCCCAGCCGCTCCGCAGCATGTGGGATCTTCCCGGACCGGGGCACCCCTGCATCGGCAGGCAGACTCTCAACCACTGCATCACCAGGGAAGCCCCTGATTGAGTATATTTTATAAAGTGGAACTCAAGAGTTCTAGGTTAGAAACTTTAGATTTGGATACTTGAAAGAAAATTCCAGGCTGTCTAAGAGTATTTAATTGTTCCTGGTCTTTAAAAAGCTTATATTAAGTTCAGTGATGGTAAGACATAATACATGAAATATTTGTCAGTAATTTTAAAACTTTAAAAGATAGCACCCTCCCCCCCCAATTAAACATTATATCATATCCTAATACATTTAGAAGGTAAAAGAGGAACTGTTCTGGCTAAGGCAGGGGAAATGGGCCCAGAGTCCTGGCCACTTAGCTTCATCATTTAAACTTTCCTGCTAAACACACAACCACATTACATACACAAACACACCCATATATACACACCCTTATATACAAACACCCTTTAGGGCTCTGCAGAACACCATTTAAAAGTGGCCAATTAACACTAAGTATACAATGCAAAATAATTTGTGATGAAGTTCCAAAATTATGGCATCATTCAGCAATGAAGGAGATTAATATCCACTAGGAACATTTTATGGAGTGTGTATAAATTACCTATTGCTGTGTAACAAGTTACCCCAAGACTTAGAGGCTTAAAACAACACTTATCTTACAGTTTCTGTGGGTCAGGAATCTAAGCATAATTTAGTTGGGTCCTTCAGCTCAAGGTCAAGGTCTCTTACAAAGCTCCAAAGTATAGGCTAGGACCACATTCATCTCAAGGTTCTGCTGGTGCAGGATCTGCTTACAAATTCTCCCAGTGGTTTTTGATAGAATTCAGTTCACTGCAGGCTCTTTGACTGAGAAGTTTACTTCTTCCCTGGCTGTGGGCTGGAAGACACAGTCTCAATGAATATAAAAAGATCTATGCATTTATACTCACTATAATTTAAGGTCTTAAACTTGAGAAATATTTTGCTAGTTATACTAAATCCAGTGTTTTATGCTCTGTACAATTTTTGGGAACTTTTCTTAATCTTACTTTTCCTCCAGAAACTTAATGAGCCTTAGCATTTATTTTTCAAGTGTTGCATTCTCTATATCTAAGTTTTATGGAATATTTCACAACCTCAAGTGTGTGTTTTGGGGAGGAGAAACAGGGAGTTAATTGGAGATTTGAGATGTCTCCAGACAAAACTTAACATCTTGATGTGTTGCAGAAGAATCACGTTTCTCTGTTTGAGGTGGAGTTGCATGATGCCTTTACTCCTGCCACAATACTGAGCCCCACGATCACAGGCTGATGAAGAGCCAGACCTTCTGTCAGAGGTACTTGTCACTTCAGAACAAATTATCCTTAAAGAGCAAAACCAGAAAGCAAGTTGCTACGCAAGTTGCTATGCACTCCATGTTGATGTGGCATTTAGATAATGTGGAACGAACAGCTGTGGGTAATAGCATAACTCATACCAAGTGAGAATCAATACAAACAAGGCACATTTTGAAGTGAGCTTTCTCCTTCATACCTCTTACTGAATTCCACCCAAAGGATTTCCAAATGCAAGACAATCAAGTTCTTTCAGAAGCACTTCCGTAATCGTGCCTCATTTTCTCAAGGAGAGACAGAGAGCAGCAAAGACAGAAAGCTGTTTTTTCCTAAAATTAAGAAAAGAAAGCCGTGGGTAAGTGAAGGTTTTGCTGCTTCCTATCTAATACTGCCCTAGAAACATCTGGAATCGCAAAGCTGGAAAGTAGTGCTAGGCTTTAAAAGAGTTCTGTCTCTCAAAGAAAGACTCTTTTTAAGAACAAAACGACTAGAGATGAGGAAAATCCATAGCCCTGGACTCCTTGGACTGCCTCACCTCCCCAAGGGCTCTTTGCATGTTGTATGGGACCAGTCCTTAACATTTACCAACACTCTCCCACTACTACTTTTGTCTGAGTTTACAGCATGTTTTCCTCAATTTGGGTTCTTACAATTCCGTCAATCACCCCAGATCCCTACTGGCTGCTACTGATTCTACAGTAATGCTGCTGCTACCTTAAAAGATGAAGCTCCGTGCTCCCTCTAGCTGGAGACCACATTATTGCTTCTCCTTTCTTACACCTCACCCAGTGGCCTCCTACCACCCACATCTTGTCAAAGGCTCTCATTGGTTTTCTGCTGAATCCTCAAGAGACCGTTGCCTCTCCTCATATCTATTCCATGATGCAAATTGTTTGCCCAGCAGTAAGAAGAATTGCCCTGTCAGCCTGCTATGGCAAGGACTTTAATGAAGTCCCTTAAAAACTCTTCTTCACTTTTACCCACCTTTGGGCAACTGACACCAAAGTGTCATACTCACCCTACTACTTCAGAAGGCAAGGCCTTTTAATGTTTCAGCTTTTTTGTCCTTCCCTCTTTGTACAAGATTTAAGACCCTGTTTAAGGGTGGGCCTGGGAAATGATTTTAACTTTGTGTGCCCTCACATGCTAAGGCACTATGCTCCAGTTGTTGGGATAGGGGACATACCAGTACCCCCATCAATCTCGGGATTCCTCATACCTTACACTATAATTATCTAAGTTTGCTAGGAGAGAAATCTAGGTTTGAGTTTCTATAATCATGCTTCCTACTGTTCTCATAGTCCCACAGTGACACCACTTGTATGATTAATTCCTAGAGGATTAAGTCATTCAGGCATACTCTCTAAGCCTTAATGCCTCTCTTTCATCTTAAAGAATAAACCTATAAGGTTAAACACTATATTGAGTGGTTCAGATGGAAAACAATGGGGGGATAAGGTGCTAATGTGGAAAAGAAGTGTAAGAAGGGAGAGTTCAGCTGTAGCCAATAGGAAAATGTCATGGTTAAGGTGAGGCTTGAGATGTGCTTCAAAGTAAGAGAAGTTGAATGAAAATAGCATAAGAACAGGCAGGAGGGATGAACAGCCATATATATATAGGTGATTTGGGTACCAATAGTAGTTAAAAATACTGATCCCCTTTGTAATAAAAAGCTAATTTGGTGTTGTTACTGTTCTTAGAAAATTAACAGCTCTACAATTATTCAGTTTGTTTAGACCGAGTTGAACACTTCATAGTAAGAGAAGATGAACGAGTTAATTCATGAGTTAATATACTAATTTAAAGGGGAATTCCATCTCTTTGTATAGGGCTTATTTTTGTGGCTTTTGAAAATCCCATCCAAAGAATTAAAAAGAAAAAAAATGTTTAGAAAGGAAAACACTTGATGTTTTCACTTGTAGGTACAAGTAATTTATGACATCCTATTACTCAGGGTTCTCCAGAAAAGCAGAACCAATAGAAGATATCTATATATAGATATCGATATACAGATATAGGTATATCTAAGAGAGAGGGAAAGAGAAAGAGAGAGAGAGAGAGAAAGATTGATTCATTTTAAGGAATTAGCTCATGATTATAGAGAATGACAAGTCGAAAATCTGCAAGATGCACCAGCAGGCTGTAGACCCAGGGATGGGCTGATGTTGCAGTTCAAGTCCAAAGGCACAACTCTTGCAGAACTCGCTCTTCCTTGGGGAGGTCGGTTATTTTGTTCTACTCAAGCCTTCAACTGCCCGGATGAGGTCCATTCACACTATGGAGGGCAATCTATTTTATGTTTTACTCAAGGTTCACTAGTTTAAATGCTAATCTCATCTAAATACACCCTTACAGGAACATTCAAAAGAATGTTTGACCGCATATCTGGGTAAGTTGGCTCAGCCAAGTTGACATATAAAATTAATCTCTGATACTCAGGGTTTTTTCCTTGTAATCCTAGTGACAGTAAATAAGTCACTCACTCATTCTTTCCAGCCCTCAGTCTTTTCTTTTGTAAAATGAGGAGAGATGATTTCGAAATTCCCTCTATTCCAACCTCAGAATATCCCTTTCCCTAATGTAGTGTCTTTCTCATTTCCTTAATGTAGTGTCCTTCCCCACAGATATACTTTTATAGATGTATAGGAGCAGAAGCAATTGATGATTAATTTATCCAGTTATAAGAGGCTGTGACACCAAAAATTGCCTACTTTTTTCCTACATGAATATAGTATTCCCATACATTATTAGAAGAAAGGACTGAGTTGCTTTTTTACTCTAGTGCATATAGGTTTGAGCTCTGTCATCTTCATTTTCTCATCTGGTTTACCTTGAGGCTAAAGGTACACATGGTAAGAAAACTCACTATTATTTCTGTGTAGACTGTGCCTTTAGGACAAAGGTATCTGGCTTCTGGGGGATTTAATGACCTTATTTGCATTAGAAATGTGTTCTCTAATTAACTGAACCAACTAGGCTAATGGTCTGAGGGTTTTGTGTACATAGCTAACACACTAGGATTCATGAGAAAATGTCTTGTTAGTTAAAATACCAAACTCAAATAGCAAAGTGATGTTAAACAAACTGTATCAAGAGTTCTAATTTAAGGCATGATTACTATGAGCAAAGTCTCTGGAAGTGCTTGGCTTCCCTAAATTAAGATTGGAAAAGTAGGGTGTTAAGAAGTATAGGCTTATTAAAAGTTCACCTTTATGATACATAGTTCTACCTTTCTAATGTGTACAAGTAAGTTTTCACAGTCACAGAAATGGTCCTAATCAGAATTTTAAGAAATAGTATGAAACCTTCTTCCCAGAGTGCAATGGCCTTCCAGAAGGCTTAGCCAGTTCTGCACAAGCTCTTGGCTGTGGAGATTTCCCTAAGACTCAGCCCTGTGTGAACATCCTTGGACTGACTTCAAAAATAGAGCTTAATTGCCCCAGACAAGGTGTATATAAAGTAACTGGAATGAGATCATTTCTAAAAACAGATTATCAAGAGAGGCTGCTAAATGAGATATTATAGAGAAGACTGATGTGGCCACACCCACAATATTCCCTTAAAAACATTTATGTGATATGGGCAGTGTCCAATAGAAGAAAAATTTTAAATAGATATGTGTTAATTTCATCAATAAGGAAATCTAGGTTTCAGTAATTTTAGAATTAATTTAACTAACTTTAACCAAGTGGTCAAAATGATATTTTTGAAAGACTGTGGAGAGTCTTTCCTATGTTGAGGCCATCTATCACAGTGCATTAGAACATTCCAAAAGTGTACCTAAAATGGGCTTATCAAGCCTCAGGAGGCTTAACTAAAATTGATTCCTAAAGAATAAATGGATGTGTTAACACTACATGTACTTTCTGCCCTTAGGGAATAAATCTTCACAGCGTAACTGTGGTCTTTGAAATGTACTCACTTCTGTTCAAATTTTTAAAATTATATATATATATATAGAATCATAGATATAAGGTTCTAGGAACTTGTAAAAATTAAAGATAAGTAATAATAATTCAATAATTTGCTAATTAAGAAGTACTCTCCTCCATCACACAGTAACACTCAATTTTCTCTGTGCAATGCACAAAATGAGGATAATAAACAAGGTGAAGTTGGCTTTTTTTATGTAAGAAGGTAACTCATGTCTTACAGTCAGTATAGGGAATTGATAGAAAGGGCTTATGATAAAGACTGATTCATCATAGTGAAGGCTGAGAAATCATGGGCTGATTCCTGTGAATGTAATAAAAGATCATTTAATGGAAAGGGAAGAGCAGTATTTTATCTCCCCTACTTCATCTTGTGCCACTCTTGCCCTTATTACCTCTGCCCCAGCAGCCCCTTCTCACAGTTCCTCAGGTGGTCCAAGCTCTTTCTTGTCTCAGGGTATTTGCACATTCTATTCCCTCTGACTGAAACACCCTTCCTCCCACTCTTTGCCTGGATAAGTCTTACTCACGCTTCAGAAAGTCCTTTACTCACCATTCCAATCTAATTGAAGTCCTTATTATTCTCTTTCATTGCACGTTTTCTTTTCCACTTTAACTTTTAAAAAAATTTATCATCTATTTCCTCGTTTGTTTATCTTCCCCTAAACTGCAGATTCCATGAAGCCAGGGAAAATGTCTCACCCTTATAACTGTAGTGCCTAATACACTATAATTGCTCAGTAAGTATTTATTGAATAAGTGAAAAAGTTAATTATCATGGAAATTTCAACTCTCTAGTTCTTGTTAAGTGGTTAAGGTGGATCATAGGATAAAATCTGGACTCATTTTCCTGACACCTTCATTCCTCAAGGAGTAGATGAAACAACGTAGATATCTGCCTTCCTTAATTTAGGTGTGATGAGTAATGACTGTTTAGTGATAAGGACCTTGGAGAATATAGTAGTAGAAAAAGAAGAGATTATCAAACATTGGTGTGAAAGTGCGATCACAGACTCCTTTGCAGAATGGGAACAAGACCTGTCCTGCTTATGTTCTGGAGTTTTGTTGAAGGGCAGATAAGCTAAAGATACATCAGAAAACTTGGGAAATTGTGAAGCCTTATACAACTACAAGCTAGTAGTAGTGTGCCAGTTAGGGGAGAGGACATTTCACATGTTCAAATAAGTAACAGATAGATTCTAAAAAAAAAGAAATGAACCAAGCTGAAGCACTTTATTCTAGTTCTGAAATAATAAATATTGATTATAGAAAATGTATACAATTAAGATTAAAAAAGAAGATAAAATTCGCCTTAATTTTATCCCTTGAAAATAATTTTTAACATTTTGTAGACATTTTGACATTTAATTCTTTTATTAACAAAAATGGTGTAATTTTCTAAAACTGCTTTGTAATCTTTTCACTTAATAATATACTTCTTGGGCTTCCCTGGTGGCGCAGTGGTTGAGAGTCCACCTGCCGATGCAGGGAACACGGGTTCGTGCCCCGGTCCGGGAAGATCCCACATGCCGCGGAGCAGCTGGGCCCGTGAGCCATGGCCGCTGAGCCTGCGCATTCGGAGCCTGTGCTCTGCAACGGGAGAGGCCACAACAGTGAGAGGCCCGCATACAGCAAAAAAAAAAAAAAAAAACTACATTCACTATGTTCAAAGAGATACACATAAAACTGGAAAATTCTGTCAGGAAACAGGAAGTGATAAAAATATATATATATATATACACTTCTTAGTGGATGAATAGCATTTCCCTATGTTGAGCTACTCATTCATTCTTACATCTATTCACTGATTCAGTAATTATCTTTTGAGTACCTATTCTATGCAAAGTAACGGATTTGGTGCTGGGAAGACCGTGGGGGTCAAGACAGAAAATAACGCAAAATTATTCCATTACACATTTGGTTCTAATACTGATAAATGCTAGGAGGAGAGGTACATGCTACATTTAATGGGATGTTTGACCTAGTTGGGGACTGGGAAGTCAGGGAAGACATATTTTGTGGTGGGTTTTCAAAGATGAGGAGAAATTAGCTAGGCAAACAACCAATGTGCTTGGCTTCCCTAAATTAAGATTGGAAAAGTAGGGTGTTAAGAAGTATAGGCTTATTAAAAGTTCACCTTTATGATACATAGTTCTACCTTTCTAATGTGTACAAGTAAGTTTTCACAGTCACAGAAATGGTCCTAATCAGAATTTTAAGAAATAGTATGAAACCTTCTTCCCAGAGTGCAATGGCCTTCCAGAAGGCTTAGCCAGTTCTGCACAAGCTCTTGGCTGTGGAGATTTCCCTAAGACTCAGCCCTGTGTGAACATCCTTGGACTGACTTCAAAAATAGAGCTTAATTGCCCCAGACAAGGTGTATATAAAGTAACTGGAATGAGATCATTTCTAAAAACAGATTATCAAGAGAGGCTGCTAAATGAGATATTATAGAGAAGACTGATGTGGCCACACCCACAATATTCCCTTAAAAACATTTATGTGATATGGGCAGTGTCCAATAGAAAAAAAATTTTAAATAGATATGTGTTAATTTCATCAATAAGGAAATCTAGGTTTCAGTAATTTTAGAATTAATTTAACTAACTTTAACCAAGTGGTCAAAATGATATTTTTGAAAGACTGTGGAGAGTCTTTCCTATGTTGAGGCCATCTATCACAGTGCATTAGAACATTCCAAAAGTGTACCTAAAATGGGCTTATCAAGCCTCAGGAGGCTTAACTAAAATTGATTCCTAAAGAATAAATGGATGTGTTAACACTACATGTACTTTCTGCCCTTAGGGAATAAATCTTCACAGCGTAACTGTGGTCTTTGAAATGTACTCACTTCTGTTCAAATTTTTAAAATTATATATATATATATAGAATCATAGATATAAGGTTCTAGGAACTTGTAAAAATTAAAGATAAGTAATAATAATTCAATAATTTGCTAATTAAGAAGTACTCTCCTCCATCACACAGTAACACTCAATTTTCTCTGTGCAATGCACAAAATGAGGATAATAAACAAGGTGAAGTTGGCTTTTTTTATGTAAGAAGGTAACTCATGTCTTACAGTCAGTATAGGGAATTGATAGAAAGGGCTTATGATAAAGACTGATTCATCATAGTGAAGGCTGAGAAATCATGGGCTGATTCCTGTGAATGTAATAAAAGATCATTTAATGGAAAGGGAAGAGCAGTATTTTATCTCCCCTACTTCATCTTGTGCCACTCTTGCCCTTATTACCTCTGCCCCAGCAGCCCCTTCTCACAGTTCCTCAGGTGGTCCAAGCTCTTTCTTGTCTCAGGGTATTTGCACATTCTATTCCCTCTGACTGAAACACCCTTCCTCCCACTCTTTGCCTGGATAAGTCTTACTCACGCTTCAGAAAGTCCTTTACTCACCATTCCAATCTAATTGAAGTCCTTATTATTCTCTTTCATTGCACGTTTTCTTTTCCACTTTAACTTTTAAAAAAATTTATCATCTATTTCCTCGTTTGTTTATCTTCCCCTAAACTGCAGATTCCATGAAGCCAGGGAAAATGTCTCACCCTTATAACTGTAGTGCCTAATACACTATAATTGCTCAGTAAGTATTTATTGAATAAGTGAAAAAGTTAATTATCATGGAAATTTCAACTCTCTAGTTCTTGTTAAGTGGTTAAGGTGGATCATAGGATAAAATCTGGACTCATTTTCCTGACACCTTCATTCCTCAAGGAGTAGATGAAACAACGTAGATATCTGCCTTCCTTAATTTAGGTGTGATGAGTAATGACTGTTTAGTGATAAGGACCTTGGAGAATATAGTAGTAGAAAAAGAAGAGATTATCAAACATTGGTGTGAAAGTGCGATCACAGACTCCTTTGCAGAATGGGAACAAGACCTGTCCTGCTTATGTTCTGGAGTTTTGTTGAAGGGCAGATAAGCTAAAGATACATCAGAAAACTTGGGAAATTGTGAAGCCTTATACAACTACAAGCTAGTAGTAGTGTGCCAGTTAGGGGAGAGGACATTTCACATGTTCAAATAAGTAACAGATAGATTCTAAAAAAAAAGAAATGAACCAAGCTGAAGCACTTTATTCTAGTTCTGAAATAATAAATATTGATTATAGAAAATGTATACAATTAAGATTAAAAAAGAAGATAAAATTCGCCTTAATTTTATCCCTTGAAAATAATTTTTAACATTTTGTAGACATTTTGACATTTAATTCTTTTATTAACAAAAATGGTGTAATTTTCTAAAACTGCTTTGTAATCTTTTCACTTAATAATATACTTCTTGGGCTTCCCTGGTGGCGCAGTGGTTGAGAGTCCACCTGCCGATGCAGGGAACACGGGTTCGTGCCCCGGTCCGGGAAGATCCCACATGCCGCGGAGCAGCTGGGCCCGTGAGCCATGGCCGCTGAGCCTGCGCATTCGGAGCCTGTGCTCTGCAACGGGAGAGGCCACAACAGTGAGAGGCCCGCATACAGCAAAAAAAAAAAAAAAAAATAAAAAAAAAAAAAAAAAAAATATATATATATATACACTTCTTAGTGGATGAATAGCATTTCCCTATGTTGAGCTACTCATTCATTCTTACATCTATTCACTGATTCAGTAATTATCTTTTGAGTACCTATTCTATGCAAAGTAACGGATTTGGTGCTGGGAAGACCGTGGGGGTCAAGACAGAAAATAACGCAAAATTATTCCATTACACATTTGGTTCTAATACTGATAAATGCTAGGAGGAGAGGTACATGCTACATTTAATGGGATGTTTGACCTAGTTGGGGACTGGGAAGTCAGGGAAGACATATTTTGTGGTGGGTTTTCAAAGATGAGGAGAAATTAGCTAGGCAAACAACCAAAAAGCTGACATATTGCAGAGACCTTACTATAGGAAGGTACATGCAAATGTGATTTTTGTATGGGAACAGAGATTGGAGCATCATTAAAAAGTGAAATTCTGATCATACTCTTTAAACAATTCCAGTTAAGAAAAACAAAAAACAAGGGAGGCATTTAAAGAAACTAAAGAACAGGAAGGTTTTTCACACTCAGATTTTAGAAGAATATCTAGAAATTATGAAAGAAGGGGCATAGAATAAAAAAATCTTATTATTCAAGGATCAATTCAAATGTCCCACAATTTGGAGCACCTTCTCTGATTTCCTTAAATAATTGAGTTGGGATATCAAATTAAGCTTGATATAGCATAGTCATTCCCTACCTGTTAGAAGTAGACCCTGATGGAGTAATTGTATAGACCCTGTGAACCCCAAAACATGTACAACACAGTGTCGTCATGGATGTGTCTCTCTGAATTATTTTTCACATGTATGTAGATGGATGTCACGCTTAATAATATACAAGTATATTTGTATATACTTGTATATAATATATATAGTTGTATATACTTGTATATAATATACAATATATATTGTATATACAAGCAATTTGATGAATAAGTCTATGATTCATATACAAATAACTATAATAAAATTCCTTATGGAATTAGTACCATGGCAAAGATATATTACAGAAATTCAGAGGATGGAGTAACCATTCCACTGGAGTGAACAGGCTGTTAGCTCCTGTGGGAAGGAACCATGTTTATGTTACATTGTATCACTAGTGCATATCAGAGGAGTCCAGGAATAGCTGAATGCATGAATAAGAAGGTACTTCTTTGATAAGGTAGTTCAATTTAAGATGTATCATGACTTTCAGAGAAAAAAAGGGGAGGCACTTTAGGCAGAATCAGTCGTACACTGTGAGCCACATTAGAGGAAACCATATAACACATTCTGAAAACAATTCAGTTTAAGTGCAAATTATATGTGATTAGGCTGGTAAGGTAGATGAGAGCCATTTTGTAGAGGTTCTTTACCTATTGCTCACTAGGAAATTGGGAACGAGGGAAATTTTTTAACAGGACTAAATATCGTTTGGAAAAATTAATCTGATAGAAATTTATAGGATAGACTGGAGGTAAGAGAAAGTCGTTAGATGATTGCACTGGTTGCTGTAAGGGTTAAATAGGACCTCAACTTAAGTG
Organism: Neophocaena asiaeorientalis asiaeorientalis; assembly: GCF_003031525.2. Lineage (NCBI taxonomy): Eukaryota > Metazoa > Chordata > Mammalia > Artiodactyla > Phocoenidae > Neophocaena > Neophocaena asiaeorientalis. Next base: position 2,511,494 of record NW_020174561.1, on the reverse strand, counting down.
GTGGTAATGAGAAGGGAAATGAAGATGTATATGAAAATATGTAATGGAGGTGGAATTGTTAAGACTTAGTAACCAACAGGATGTAGAATAGTGAGGTAAAAGAGGAGAGAATTTAATTTTTCAGACAAGATTAAGGGAGGGCATTTTGCCCTTATCAGAAAGACTGAAGTCAGAAAGAGGGGCTAGCTTGAAGGAAGAAGGAAAGATGTCATACTGACAATGCCAACAGGACATGAAAGTGAAGAAGTACCCAAAGTAGTTGGAAGAACAAATATAGTAAGAGTAGGAAGGTGTTAGTGACTCGGATTTGTCAAGAGGTTATAGTCAAATCTTCAGAAGTTAATGAAATATTGAGAGGCGATCTGGAGAAAAGGGAGCAAATAAATACTTTGGAAAATGTTTTTGTTTAGGGAGCTCGAGGAGAAAATACAGCCAGCTCTACACAGAGGGGTCAGAGTCAGAGATGAGAGAGGACTCAGATTGTTTGCATCACAAAACCCAGTGAGAAGATGGTTTTAAGATGATGGTTAAAGACAGAACCTACATTGTAAAGGGCAAAAGTGTGGCTTGATGGTGAATGGAGAGAGTGAGAAAATTATCAGTGAAAGGAACGAGAACCTAAATATGTAATAGTACAAAAGTTTACAAGGGGAATATTTTAAGATAGAGTAGACATATCATATCATTGTGTCAATAAAAATTAGTAGAGAAAGAGGCACTGAATATTCCAAAAAAAGTAAAATGCTATATCGAGATCTAAAAAGAGGATATAGGAATAAAAAGGAGGGGGGGTCAAGGTATTATCCCTGAAAGAAGGAGTTCCTTCTGATACAAGATGAAAAGGGATGATGAGTGAAGATATAAAACAATAGGTGGTGAAGAGAGAAGTGGATTGAGTTCAATGTGCAGGCTCTGACTTTCACAGTAAAGAGAAAGCTGCATGGCATACAATGATCTTCAAAGGCTGAGGCAATGGAAAGGGTGCTGTGTAGCCACTCTAGGACTGTCATGAGAGTTCCAGGTGATCTGAGTGAAATAAGTGATACAGGGAAGTTGCATGGTAAGGGGAGTAAACCAGATCCATATAATGTCACAAGAGTATTTGACGCACTTGACTGACAAAGAGACAAATTCCATTAACTTTAAATTAAGCAAATTATGCAGGAAAATAGTGAATCCACCTTGACTAAAGAATGTGATAACTTCAATTATTAAACAGCTCAGTGGTTTGCAATGACAGTACACTTTGTTTTTGTTCTTTGCTCTATATATTTCTTTTGAAGAGTTCGTTATAAACTATTACCTTGCTAAAGAATGAGGAAAATTAATAACATTAACTCTAAGAAGTCTTTACAGTAAACAAGGCTGTGCAACATTGCTCAATCCAATGTTTTTCAGATATTTTTTTACCCACACAGAGAGACATTGTTTTGGGCTATAGCACTTGAGTGCTAACATATGATTAGAAATCTACGTTTTCTTTTTTCTTTAAGTGTATTTGTATTTGGGGTTCATAAATATAATGCATTTTTAATGTAGATAACAGTACGTGTGTAAATTCATTTAACTGATTTTTTTTTGTTAGATCATTTTTGTCTTTTTCAAATTGAAGTACGGTTGACTTACAACATTATATTGGGTTGGCTAAAAATTTCGTTTGGGTGTTTCCACAAGATGGTACGGAAAATCCTGAACGAACTTTTCGGCCAACCCAATATTAGTTTCAGGTGTACAACATAGTGATTCAATATTTTTGTAGATTACATACCATACAAAATTATTATAGTATAATAATACTATACCGTTCCCTGTGCTGTACATTACACCCTGTGACTTATTTAGATCATTTTTGTTTTGTGGTCAGAACATTGAACATGAGCTCTGCCCTCACCAGATTTTCAAGTGTACAATACATAATTGTTGACTGGAGGTGCAATGTTGTACAGTGTTTCTCTAGAGTTTATTCATTTTGCTTTACTGAAACTTTATGCCCTTTGATTAGTAACTCTCCATTTACTTTTCCCCCCAGACCCTGGAAAACACCATTCAAACTCTTTGATTCTATTAATTTAACTCATATAAGTGAAATCATGCCATATTTGTCTTTCTGTGACTGGCTTATTTCATCTAGTATAACTGGCTTATTTTTTTTAGTATAATGCCCTTAAGGTTCATATATGTTGTCACATATTGCGTTATTTCTATCTTTTTGTAAGGCTGAGTAGTATTCCATTTTATGTATATACCACATTTTCTTTATCCATTCATCTGTCAATGGACATTCAGGTTTTACAGAAATTAAAAAAAAAATTCTAAAATTCTTATGGAACCACAAAAGACCATGCATAGCCAAATCAATCCTGAGCAAGAAGAACAAACCTGGAGGCATTACACTTCCTGATTGCAAAAAATATTACAAAGCTACAGTAATCAAACCGTATGGTCCTGGCATGAAGACAGATAGATATCCAATGGAACAGAATGGGGCATGCAGAAGAAAATTCACACATGTACAGTTAGTTGACTGATCTTCGACAGTAGTTCCAACAAATGCACAGTGTGGAAAGGATAGTCTCTTCAAGAAACAGTACTGGGAAAACTGTATATCAACATGCAAAAGAATGAAATTGGATCCTTATCTTACACCATACACAAAAATCAACTCAAAATGGATTAAGGACTAAAATATAAGACCAGAAACTTTAAAACTCCTTGAGGAAAACATAGGGAAAAGCTTCGTGATGTAGGTCTTGGCAATGATTTCATGGATGTGACACCAAAAGCACATGCAACAAAAACAAAAACAGGCAAGTGGGACTACATCAAACTAAAAAGTTTCTGCACAGCCAAGGAAACAATCAACAGAGCGAAAAGACAATTATGGAGTGGGAGAAAATATTTGCAAACCACATATCTGATAGGGGTTAATATTCATAATATATAAAGAACTCCTACAACTCAACACTGAAAAAAATACTAGTAACTCAATTAAAAATGGGTTAAGGACTTGAACAGACATTTCTCCAAAGAAGACATACAAATGGCCAATGTTATTAGTCATCAGGGAAATGCAACTCGAAACTACAATGTTATCACCTCACACCTGTCAAGATAACTATTATATAAAAAAAAAAAAAAGACAAGTGTTAGAGAGGTGGGAATGCAAAATGGTGCAGCTATTATGGAAAATGGAGTTTCCTCACAAAATCAATAATAGAACCACCATATGATCCAGCAATTCCCCTTCTAGGTAGTTATCCAAAAAATTCAGGATCTTGAGGAGATATTAGCACTCCTATGTTCATTGCAGCATCCTCTCACTGCTGTGGTATCTCCCGTTGTGGAGCACAGGCTCCGAACGCGCAGGCTCAGCGGCCATGGCTCACGGGCCCAGCCGCTCTGGGGCATGTGGGATCTTCCCGGACCGGGGCACGAACCCGTGTCCCCTGCATCGGCAGGCGGACTCTCAACCGCTGCGCCACCAGGGAAGCCCTAACTGACTATTTTTAAAAAGATCCTTCCATTCTTCCATATTCACGTACCTCAGAATTTTTTTTATTGTTGTGGAATTGGCTTTTCATTCATATATGTCTCCTAAGTTTACTGAGCAATAACAAAGCTTTTCTTTCATCTGATACTTCTGTCATGAAATCTAAGGCAAAAGTTAAAGTTAGGTAAATGTCTTCATCCATTTAGGCTGCTATAAAAAAAATACTGTAGAGTGGGTGGCTTAAAACAAAAGAAATCTCTTTCTCACAGTTCTGGAGACTGGAAATCTGAGATCAGGGTGCCAGCATTATCTAGTTCTGGTGAGGATCTTCTTCTAGCTGTAGACTGCTGCCCTCTCACTGTGTCTATATATGGCAGAAGGGGTCTCTGGGGAAGATCTCTCTGGGGTCTCTTTTGTAAGGGCATTAATCCCATTCATGAGGTCCCCGCCTTCATGACCTAATCACCCACCAAAGGCCCCACCACTTGATACCAGCGCATTGGGGGTCAGGCTTTCAACATATGAATTTTGGGGGTACACAAACATTCAGTCTATGGCAGTTAAGGAAGTTTTACTGTCTTTGTAAACATGGCAGAATTATTGGAACTTGTTTTCTCCCTTAATAAAACTGTGACTAGGTCCCCAAAATCTCCAAGAAAAAGCCCGTCCTCTCAGGACACTGAGAGGATGAGCTAATTTCCAGCAATAAAGTAGCTGAGTGTTTTTATTTATTTATCTATTTTTGGCTGCATTGGGTCTTCGTTGCTGTGTGCGGGCTTTCTCTAGTTGCGGGAGCGGGGGCTTCTCATTTTGGTGGCTTCTATTGTTGTGGAGCATGGGCTCTAGGAGTGCAGGCTTCAGTAGTTGTGGCACGTGGGCTTAGTTGCTTCGCAGCATGTGGGATCTTCCCAGACCAGGGTGCGAACCCTTGTCCCCTGCATTGGCAGGCAGATTCTTAACCACTGTGCCACCAGGGAAGTCCCTGAGTTGAATGTTTTTATCCTAATCAATAATAGTGGTTCCTAAACTTCACATCTAATTAGCATCATCTGGGCATCCTTATGCCCGAGTCTCATCTCATAGGAATTAAATGGGGGTAGGCGCCAGGAAGCAACATCTTTTTAGAATATACTGCACCATCCCAAGGTGCAGAAAACCTTGGGAACCACTGCCCTGAAATAAGATTTAAAGAAATACTGATCTCTCAGCAACTTCTTTGACTAAATTGAAAATGTTAATAGTTTCTACTTAAGCTAACTCTTTGGTTTTCTTTACCTAATCGAGGAAGAAAACTGTTTTCACACCCATGAATTCCTTCCTGGGGCTGAGATTCAGGACCAGGCTCATTGCCACCAGGTTGCTACAAGGTCTCAGAGGAGAGAAACCCAAACCCTGAGAACTGCTTTGCTTCTCCTTTCCTCATTCAGACAGCCTTTAATGATTCACTTGAACTGGTTGTCCTGAATGAGAAGGCTTTTTTGCATGATTTTTTTTTTTCTGTTCTAATTGCCTGGTTTGGTTCTGTTTCTTGTGATCCCTGCAAAGGTAACTGAAGTCCAGGATCATTCTTGCTGAATGACTTCCCCTACTTGGTATCATCAATTAGGAAAAGCTTACCAACAGTAACTGCTTCTAGCCCCTGCAATTTACTCACAGTTGCTACCTTATCAGTCCTTCATTTACATGAATTATTTTGTGTACTAAGCTCTGGCACAGGTCACTAAGTCTGTGAACAATTTGAGTGTCATTAATAGACAGTACAACTGTTATATGCTTATTTCCTCATGGTGATACTGTACAAAGTAATAGGGAAGCTCATCAAGGATGTTTCTTTTCTTAAAAAATTAATTAATTATTTTTGGCTGCGTTGGGTCTTCGTTGCTGCGCACAGGTTTTTTCTGTAGTTGCGGCGAGCGGGGTCTACTCTTGTGGTACGCGGGCTTCTCATTGCGGTAGCTTCTTTTGTTGCGAAGCACGGGCTTTAGGCACGTGGGCTGCAGTAGTTGTGGCTAGCGGGCTCTAGAGCGCAGCCTCAGTAGTTGTGGTGCAAGGGCTTAGTTGCATCGTGGCATGTGGGATCTTCCCGGACCAGGGCTCCAACCCACGTCCCCTGCATCAACAGGCGGATTCTTAACCACTGCGCGCCACCAGGGAAGCCCCATCAAGGATGTTTCATGTTGAAAAGGTTCTTACTTATTAGTGGTGAGTCACTACATTCGAATTTTCGTTAGATTGTAAAGCGTCATGTATATCTTTTAATTGATAACAATTAACAAACAAAATATTAACTCACAATGTGACAATTTGATATCATCCAAAAGTTTATCTACAGTTATATGAAATGAATCGTTCTGTCTTAATAGCTTTTAATCTAATAAAACAATAGTATTGTGTGTTTAATAACAGTATCCTAAACATATTCCCATTTGTTATGATTAGTTCATCAAAAAGGGGCTATTAGAATTACTTTTTCATCTAAAATTCACATACCTGATTATTTATAGTAAGTATTTTAAGGACAGATACAGCGACATCCAGATACAAATAATGAAGAGGGTGTGAAATAGGCAGAGGATACTCAGAAACACTGGCCTGAAAAAGCCTTTGTAATTGACACCAAAACTTTGCTTTCTATTTTGTATTAGTCCGAAGAGAAGTGATATTGAGTTGCAGTAATCTCATTAGGTAATAAATGAAAGCATGACAATTCTCCAAGAGGGCTAATTCTGATGTCCAACAGAGATGTCACCGGCTTCATATAAATTACCTTTAATCATAAATTTACAGAAGATATAAAGGCTATTCATATGACCATTTGCATATAGCCATTCCTAATACTGACCCTTAATGAAAGTCAAGAAAAAAAGGTTAAATTACAGTTGTGCCAAGGCAGTTTCATCTTCAGTAAAGCAACCATCCTAGGTATATAGCTGTCTAGTATTTTGCCCTTATGTTGGGGTAAGACTCAGAGAACTCATTCTAAAGAAAGTGTCTTAACACTTTCTTAGTCTATTCTTAGTTTATTCTTTTATGCTAGATTGTTTCAGCCTATTTTCCCTCATCCTGTTTTTCAAAGAAGGTATTTTTTTTTCCAACTGCAAAGTTACCATGGCCAGATTTATGACTGTTAGAGCATTAACACACATAAACGAATCTTGCATATAGTATAGTGGCCATATTTATCCACTAATATAAGGGGATGGCTATAAAAGGTAACAAAAGAAGTTCCAGCTGGGTTGAGACACACTTCTTGGTTGTAGGAGTTAGCAAATAATGCAATGAGCTAGTAAATGGGGAGGAGAAATATGCAATTTTTAAAACGTGAAAAAGAAAAATGTTCAGTTAAAGTTAAATAGAAGTTAAATATGTGCCTCTCATCTCATTATTTGCCCTCACAGTGCCCTGTTCTCTTCCTAAGGCACTTACTAGTGTTGGCAGTTTATTTCCTTGCTTGTTTGTTTGTTTATCGTCCACGGGCCATGTTTGGTTGTAGTTTTATGGCTATTTTATGACTTTTTTGTGTTCCTTCTTTTGTACTAGTTAAATGTAAAGCCAGAAAAATTGCATTTAGGAGTAGTATTTGCTAATCATAGAGGAAAGATTTGGATCCATAATCCTATAATGGGAATGACAAGGAGAGTCATACGACTTGACATTACAAATTGACAAAAAGATATTGAACTTCAAGCAGGAAAGTCTCCATTAATTTATTTTTCTATGTTGGGGTGCGAACTGCAGTTATGCTATTACTATCTTTCTATCCTGTTTGGGTAATTTCCTATGTTCACAGTGTATCTTAGAAATATGTTTCTTGCTTTAGCTCTTTAATTATCTCTCTGTTGAAATATGAAGTGAGGTCACCACCAGTGTTGGAAAGACCTCTGAGTTTATGGATTCTTGCATTGCCTCATGCTGTCTGAGGCACCTTTAAGTTTTCAGGATTAAAATTGATATTAAAGATTATGTATGTGTGTATTGTGTGGGTATTGTGTGTGTGTGTGTGTGTGTGTGTGTTCTGCCCTGTAAGTTTTCAGGTTTAAAGTTTTCAGGATTAAAATTGATATTAAAGATTATGTATGTGTGTATTGTGTGGGTATTGTGTGTGTGTGTGTGTGTGTGTGTGTTCTGCCCTGTAAGTTTTCAGGTTTA